>NW_028327176.1:181036017-181339047 GCF_987537825.1 Furipterus horrens
CTAGCTCAGGCCAGAAGGAAGAGAGAGAGCAGGGTTTGGGGTGTTGCTCTGAGCATCCTCATCTTACAAACAGAGGGATGGGTGCAGACTTAGGTCGGAGCCCAAGGCCAGCGTTGGTCAGGGGGAGCAGGCCCCCAGCCCAGCAGCACAGCTGCCACCAGGAACCCACTGAGAGAGGCCTGACCAAGACCTCCCGCTGTGGGCCAAGCCCTCTTCCTGAACAGTCCTCCCTCCAAAAGAAGCCAGGTTCTGCTGAGGATACAAACATAAACAACAGCAGCCCCAACAAAAAAAACCCTGTACCCCAAAATGAGGACACATTCAAATGAAACCCTTGCCCAGGGCAGTAAGAGGATATGAAATTATCAGGTGGATTTCCCCCAAGTTGAAATCCTTCAAGTCACGCCTCTCCTAAATTTGCCTACAGAATGTGCAACACTTGTGAGCCTGCCTGCTCCAGGCAAGGAAATGCTGGTGACACTTGTCACGTGAGAGACCCAATGCTCTTCTCAATCGCCGTGATGCAGCTTCTTCTAATCTGCTTTCAATGAAAGCCACCTTCTTTTTAAAACCTGCTGGACATGTTTTCTGAAGGCCAGGTATACAGACTCAGGTATTCAGCTCACACCCCCGTCTCTCACACAGACACACACATGCACATGCGCACCCTGAAGTTTTGGGGATTGTATTTGGAACTCAGCCTCTGTGGTGTTAGCTGATCAGAGCCACCACGAAATGCACCTTGATGCCCTGAGGGTGCCCAGAAGGCTGGCAGTGGCAGGAGAGGCGTCCTGAGTACCAGTCCTGCAGAAAGCACCTGGGCCGCTGGTGTGGGATGGGAGGACTTAGCACATCCTCTCTGCAGCGGGCAAGGGCAAGTCCACGGCTCACGCAGGCAGGCTCTGGCTCCAGGACAAAAGCCTGTGGGGTCAGGCTCTCCCACCTGGAGACCCTTTCCAGGGCTGGACATGGGCAAAGCCAGAGGGACACGGTCCTGCAGGAGATATAGGACTCTGGATGAGTACAGAATCCAGAGCCTGCACTGTGACCTTGGGCCAGTTACCTACTCTCTCTGAACCTCTGTCAAAGAAGAAAAATGCGTTCATTTCTATCAAGCCATGCATAAGGTTATCACCTTAAATCCTAGAATGTTAGAGATGAAAGACCTTTTAAGATTATTATTATTTAGTCTAACCTCATAATCATATCTACAGGGCTCAGAAAAGGTGAGTCGCACCACAGTCACGTGGCTAGCAAGCGGAAAGGTTACAACTGCACAGTAGGGACTCCCCACATGAGGCTACTTGTGCTTAATTTCAAATTAATTTAAAAAATTAAAATTCAGCTATTCAGTCACACCAGCTACACTGCAGGTGCCAAGGAGTCACAAGCAGCAAGTGGCCACTGTAACAGGCCTCTCAGGTATAGAGCTTTCTTTCCATCATTACAAGGAGTTTCACTGGGCAGCCCCTCCACGCGTGGGGTCGGAACTCAGATCCACACACTCTCAGCCCTGGGCTCCACTCCCTGCCTCTGACCTGGTTTTCTATGTGAACAAGAGATTCATCAAAACTATGGGGCAGGCATAAGGTCTGGCTTCCCACGACCCTGTCTTATGCACTCCCAACATTGCAGCTTAGAATTCTCATTGAAGTGAACTCATCGTTTAAGAAATGACAATTGAAGCCATCAGTCCTGTTCTTCAGAGCCAAACGGACTGCCTTTGTTGTTACAATGAGGAGATGGATTTAGATTGGTGGTATGGTTCTATCTAAATGACTTGAGGACAGTATATGTTTCATAAAACAGGCCCATTCATGCGCTCCAAGCAAATATATTCCCACTTCTTTTAAAAATCTCTTTGCCAGTGACCCAGCTGCCTCAGGCTACACATTCTGAAGCTCTGAGGAGAGAAGCCAGTGGAAACTTCTACATAGGATGGGATGGTTGGAGCACAGGAAAGGAGGCCAGGATCTGACGGAGCCAGTGTTGACCTTGACCAAGCCTGTCTAGTTCCTTCCTGAGCTTCTTCCTTGCTCAGCCGAGAAGGTCAGATGTCCAAACTCTAACATTCTCTGTGCCAATGGAGGACTCAGGGCTTAGCACCTCCCATAAAGCATGACATTACCTGTAATTTCTCACTCTACATCAGTGGCTCTTTACATGTGGGAGACCACAAACCCTTTAAGTACCTATGGAAAGCTGTGGATCTTTTCCCCAGAGAAATACATATATAAACACACATGCCACATTTGTGTATCATTTCCAGACACTGCTGGCTTTGGAGATAAAAGGGGCCATGAGCCAAGGAATGCAGACAGCCTCTAGAAGCTGGAAAAGGCAGGAAAACATAGTATCCCCTGGAGCTTCCAGAGGGAGCACAGCGCTTGGTTTCGGCCCAACGAGACCTACGGTAGACTTCTGAGAGCACACACAAATGCATGTGTTCTGGTTAGCTGAGGGGATTTTCAGGCAGCAAGTGTGTGACATATTTTAATAATATCCTGAGTGAGGACTGTCATTTGTAACTGGCAGGGATTAAACGGATTACAGTTGTGGGAGGTGTGAGAGTGGGACCCAATGGATGTAACCAGGACACATCATGGCCATGTGCAAATTGAGGATGTGGTTTCAATTTGAATTCCAAGCAGCAACAGAGACTTCCATCAAAAGAAAACCATTCACCACCACCTTATCATAACAATTCCTAAAAAATGTCTGGTCTCCAAGGAGAGAATGTCTACACTTTCCTGTAGCACCTGAAGGAGTCTTTTCATCCTACAGCCAATTTGCTACTTGATTTGGAATCACAGAGCTCATAAAAATTCTGGCCTGGAAGGATCTTCAATTTCAGCAATATCATCTTGAATTTCGATTGATGCCCAGAGGGAGCGGTGCCAGATCAGACAGAGGCCAGGGTCCTTTCTCATAACCCCTTAGACTTTCTTTCTAGGACCTTCAAATCCCTTAACTCCTCCAGAAATCTTGAATTAAACAAGACCTAACAGGCTCACTAAGAGCCTATGACTGAATGTTTGGGAGATTCCTGGGGACCAGCTTCTAAGCCCTGGAGAAAGAAGGGCTCATTCCCCCCTGATCTAATCAAGCCCAGGGAACCCTGGTGGGCTGAAGCTGACCCCACACACACCATGCAGGGCATGTAGGAGCAGCCCTTGAGGCTGAGTCATCTTGGAATGAGCCATTCCAAACTTGGGTCCTGCCGTGGCAAATACTCAACGAGACCAAGTCCCCAGGGAAAGCCACTTAGCCTGTCGGCCAAGGAATGCCCTCTTGGCACATTCAGTGCTGCTGATAACAGAGTTTTTCTCAATTCCCACCCACAGCTCAGCTTTTGAAAAGGGAAGCATATCTATTTGCAACTGTGAGTGACCAATTTCCTATGGCTCTGCCCTTTGCCCCGCTGTCACTAAGCCAAGTAGTAAAATAATGCACTTGTTTGGGCAATGCTTCCTCCTTGCCTGGGCAGGAGTGTGGGGGAGGCTGCAGAGAGTCTCTCACAGCTGAACTTGGCCTCACCAGGAAAGACAGCAAAGCGGGGCAGGATGCTCTCGCCACCAAAACACAGATACTACCTACTCTGTCTGCAGCCTTGGGGGCAAGAACTCACCTCTTAAACTTAGCTAGGGAACCACACCACCACCCCCGTTCCCCATAACCCCAGCAGAGGGCTTCCAACGAAGTTCAAGTACATTTTCTCATTTGATTCTCACACCCTCGAGGGAAGCAGAAGTGCTATCTATTGGCCTGTGTCGCAGAACAGGAAACTTAAGAAACACAACTTTCCCAGAATCACACAGCTGGTTAGAGACAGAATCCAGACAAGAAGCCGCTCCTTCCCAGCTACCCACTGCCTTCCTCACAGAAGGGCCTCTCTCCTGGGGCTAATATGATCATAGCTACCCCTTGTTGAACCCTCAGTGTGTGTCCGGTACAGTCCTAGGCATGATGGGCAGCTCCCTGCTAGGGAGGTTTTATGCCAACATTACAGATGGACAAAGTGAGGCTCAGACAGGTTAAGTGACTTACTTAAGGCCACACCGCTACGAAGAGAAGGAACAGGGATTCCAAGCCCCATCCATTGGCCCCAGGCTGCTTGGACCAAACCACTGAAAAGAGGGACAGGCCTCCCACCCCTCCGCTAAGGGATAAAGAAAGCTACCTCATTGCCACGTTGCTGCCGTCGATCACGATGGGGCGCAAGGAACTGGCTGGGTCTCCATGGTCCTCCTCGGGGTCAGGCCCCTGTCCCCGCGAGGCTGAGTCCGGTGTCCCGCAGGAGCCCCTGGGGACCAGCAGGGGTGCAGGGCTGGCCTGGTGGGCCCCGGGGCGGCTGCCCGTCTGGATCAGCTCCTGCAGCACGTCGTTGACCAGGGCGTCCTCGCCCAGTTTGTCCAGCACCCTGACCACGTCCTCGCGGTTGTAGCCGAGCTTCTGGAAAAACTCCATCTTGCTTGAGAGCTCCTCCATGCTGTGCCAGCGGGCCCCTGGCGAGAGTCCTGCCGCCGGCTTCCTCCCCGCAGAGCCCCGTCGGCATGAGCTAAAGACAGAAAGCCTCCATCAGGTGTTTTCTGGGCAGCCCGGCTGTCAGGTCACCGAGAGCAATCGATCTATGCTCCCTCCGCACCTTATCTGTGAGGAAATCATGTCGAGGACGCCTGGTCCCCTTGGGGATTTTCAGTTGCTCAGTGTGGTTGCGGAGCCACAGATGCAATCACGCCGCTTTTACTAGCGCGCGCTCTCCCAGGCCGCCACCCCCGCACCCCCCTGCCAGGGGCGCCACGGGCCTCTGACAAGGCCACCCCAGAGCTCGGGGCTCTTGTGCGCAGGCCGAAGAAATGTTTCTAAGGCGCTGCTCTGGGGTGACTTGTGTGCACCCCAATTCATAACTTGAAGCCTAACCCTCAGTGCCTGAGAATGTGACTCTGTTTGGAGATAGTGTTTTCAAAGAGATAAGTTAGAATGAGGTCATTGGGTGGGCTCGGATCCCTCATGACTGGTGTCCTTGTAAGAAGAGATGCGGACGCAGCGGGGCACAGAGGGAAGGCCCTGTGAAGACACAGGAGGAGGCGGCCAGCTACAAGCTAAGGAGGAAGACCTCAGAAGAAATAACCTGTGCAACCTTGATCTCTGCCTTCCAGCCTCCAGAACTGTGACACAACTATAATAATAAACAAAATATTGTTATATAATAAATAATATTATATAATAGAATATATTATTATATATAATATTTATGCAATAGTATATGTTATAAATAATTATATAAAATAATAGTCTATATTATTATATAGACTAATATTTTATATTATTACATAAAATAAAAACAGTATGTATTATATAAAATAATACATTATTATACAAAATATATTTTATTACATAAACTACAATATGTGTAAATATATATAAATAAAATTATGTAGATAGCCAAGTCTGCAGTATTCTTTTATGGCAGCCCTGGGAAACTAATATAGCTCCTCAGCTTCAATAGGGAAAAATACCCTCTAGCAAATTCTATTCCCAGTAAATGTACCCAAATTCAGCTTTGTGTACTGGCTCAGCTTTCCCTAGCTGATTCAGACCGTACTGAACCTCTGAAATGAAAGGCCCTGACCCAAACGTGACCGTTTCCTCCAGGCATCACTGCCTGGCCTACACTTCTGTGGGGAGCGGAGGGGGTAGGAGAGGGGTGGGGGTGGGCAGGCAGGGCCTGCAGCCAGGTGTTTACCAAAAGGTGATTAAACCAACAGGAACACTCTGGACACACTGGGTCCCTGTCTCATCTACGCACCAAGATCTACATCTTTCAAAAAACATTTTAAAAGGACAGAAATAACCATGAAAAAAAATGTGCTGTGAAAGCTTGAAACAACGCAGACATATAAGAAAAGAGAGAGGAAATGTCCCTTCATAGGCGCCTCAAGTCCCACCTGCCTCTCCTGCTGAGGGTTTGTTTGCACCCTCCCTGCATTTTTTCTCTGCATTTACTTGCATACATAATAGATACACACATCTATTGTTTAGGGGGCTTTTTAAACATAAATAGTGCCCTACAGTACCGCAGCCCCGCCCCCAGCACTTAGGTCAGGGGCCTGGCACACCTGAACTTCAGTGCCTTTGCTGGATGGATGGGAGGATGGATGGATGGATGGTGTTTGACTCTACGCCCAATGATGAAAATTTAGTTGTCTTCCATTCTTCCCAGTTACAGATCGTGCTCGATGGAGCATTCATGACCATCGATCTTGGCCTTGACCTTCAGTTCCTAGTCTCCCACGGGAGCCCCCTACAGATCTGTATTCACATGTCTCTTCTAGGTTCCCAACTGAGATTCCCGTTCTCAGACTGGGCTTCTCCCTACAGTGCTAGCACCCAAACAGAACCAACAGTGATAGGGTCTGGCGGGTGAAGAACATTTCTCAGCCAGCCTCCTAGACAGACAGGCCTCTGCTGCCCCCATTTGTCACCCCCCACTCTGCCTGGGCCTACGGACTGCCAGAACACTCAAACCGCCACCGCGGTCACCAGCGGCCTCACCGCCGACTCCAACAGAAGCTTCACGTTCCTCACCTGCTGTAACCTCTCTGCTGCTTTGACACTGTGGACCGTTCCCCAAACTTGTTAGTTTACATCAAAAACTTTTGGAAAACCTCCTTCTTGAAACCCTTCTCTTCTCCCTTAGGTTGTACAATTTGTCCTGAGTCTCTTCCTAAATCTTTCCAGCTCTTTCCTTGGCCTCTGCTCACTTGTTCAATGATGAGGTTCAGCCCAGGGCCTCCCCTCTTTCCCCTCATGCCCTCCACCAGCCCCGATGCAGATAAGCCCACGACTGCTCTTCCAGCTCAGGCCCCTTGCTAAGGACCAGGCACACACGGTTATAAGTCTGTGAAATAAGTGCCGCACATGCTATTTGAATAAAGTGCTGTGGGGACTCGAAACACTGTCATTCACCAGACGTTTGCTTGGTCTACTTAAGTGTGATTCTCAAAGTGTGGTCCAGGGAAATTTGGGGGGACCCAAGACCCTTTCAGAGAATCTGCAAAGTTAAAAACTATGTTCATAATAATCCTCTCATGAGGGTACCTTGCAGTATTCCAGAGACTATACATCGTGTGGCATTGCAACAGTCTGATGCAGAAGCAGATATGAGATTCCAGCTGTCTTCTACCAGGCCAGATATTAAAGAGGTTTGCGAAAACATAAATTGGTACCAGTCTTCCTACAAAGATTTTGATTTTGGAAAATAGAGTTATCTTTCATAAGAATATGTCATTTATATTGTGATTGGTTTATTATTTTAAAATGAATGAATATTTTTAATTTCTTAGTTTTAGTTTCTAATAAGGGATGGATAGATAGGTAGATGAACCCACATAAACAAAAACTCTTTGGGGTCCTTAAATAGTTTTAAGAGTGAAAAACTGACTGAAAACTAAACATATTTTTCTTAACTCCAGAGTTTTCCAATAAGTCTTTCCACACAGATGGGTCCATGTGGGTGGCCTAAAGACATGTCACCCAGGGCCCCAGGACAGAGGCCGAGTGTCTCTCCCTCCCCGGGTCTGGCCTCTGTCACACTCCTGTCCTGCTGTCCAACTGCCCCATCCAAGCCTCAGTCTCACCTTCGTCATCCCACACCGCACACCTGGCAGCCGCCTGCAAGGGTTCTCTTCCGCAATAGCCAGCATTGGTATTTCTAGGACAAGTCTGACCATGTCACCCCCTGCTTAGAAATACCCTCGGACCCCATGCTGACTACGGGAAAGGCACTGGCTTCTGGGCAGGCTGCAGAGCTGCCACAACGCAGTGCTGGTTCCCGCCCACCTCACCGCCCACCACGGGCCCACCTGGCTCTTTCTCTAGAGCCACACTGAATCCCTCCCTGCTGCCCAAGTATTCCAGAACATTCTCACCACTGTGCTTCTGGTTATGCCTTCCTCTCCGCCCGAATGCTCTCTGGTCTGGCAAACTTCAGGATTCAGCTCAAATGCGACTCAAACCAGTCATTTCTAACTCCACAGACAGACTGCGTCACCCACAGCTCCACCGCGCACTCTGCTCACCCGTTACGACACTTTGAATCGTTGTTTATCTAAATATTTCTCAAGGACCTGTGAACTTCATCCTGACCTATTTGCCTCAGAATCACCTATACCTGGCACAGAGCCTAGTCTACCTGAAGAGTTTAATAGATTTTTCTTAAATAAATGTTCAAAGCTGAAATTATCTTCTCTCCTCGTGTATTTTTTTTTGCTTGGGTTCTGAATCTCAATGAATGGCATTTCCCAGAGGCCCAGAGAAAAAATCTCAGTCACCTTTGACTCTTTCTTTCTCTCTCTTCTACATCCAACTGGCTATTAATTCTACTTCCTGGACATTTTCTATTACCTTCCTCTCCTTTACACTCACAGCCACCACCATCCTTGTTCATTTGTTCATTCAGTTGTTCACTCACTCATTCATTTATTCATTCATGTAACAAACACTGATCACCCACCAGCCACCCAGCACTGTGCTGCAACCCAGTTCTATAAAAACAAAACAACACACAGTTACATTTCAATTCACTTACAACCTATTTGGGAAAACAAACAGAGAATGTAAACAATAAGCCATAAGTTATGATGCTAAGCACAACAGTTCTGATAGAAAAATGTGTTTTCAAAACACAGGTGAGGAACAACTTATCTTCCTTTGAGAGCAAGGAGAGACCAGAAGGGCCCTCACAGACCCGGACAGCAAAGGAGGAAATGGCCTTCCCCAGTCAGAGCAGCGCCACATCCCCACCCAGGGCTCCGGGAGGGCCCCCTCACCGAACAGTCACCTGCAACTCCAATCAAGTTAGTGCACTGATCAAAGACATCTATATCTTCTCCAAAATGCCCACATGCTGCCATCCTCTGCAGAGCAAAGGTCAACACTAGGCAGCATGAAAGAAAGACCCTTTACCAACGGGCCACGCTCGCTTTCCAGTCTCCTTGGTCACATACTTCTAGCTCAGCCTCTCCTTCTCCTCTTGACTAGTGACCAGTCCCCTCTAAGAACGCTGCTCCCTAGGGCTCAGGTCCAGCTGGGGTCCAATCTCCATGGAGGAAGAGGACATTCCCCCAATCTGGCAGCCCAGCCTCACACCAAGGGCTGCTCACTATCCCTGAAAGGCCTGTGGTCTCTCTCAGGCTTGCTGGCCTTCGCCTGGGCTCTTCCCTCTGCTTGGAGCACCGGCCCTCCTCCACTCAGCCCAACCTCACCACCCTGTCTTCCAAGGACCTTCCCAGTCTCAAGAGGTCCAGCTCCGGTCCCGCCCCAGCCACTAACGCATGCACTGGAGCACTTATTTTGGTTTGGAAGAGTGAGAGAGAAGGGAAGAGAGAGGAGGACTGGGAGAAAGAAAGAAAGAAAGAAAGAAAGAAAGAAAGAAAGAAAGAAAGAAAGAAAGAAAGAAAGAAAGAAGGAAGGAAGGAAGGAAGGAAGGAAGGAAGGAAGGAAGGAAGGAAGGAAGGAAGAAAAGAAAGGGGCAACGTGAACAGAACAGTTCATTTTCACATGGTTCCTCATTGTTTCCACATCACTTTCCTGTAGCGACTCCTGCTTGAACTTTCCACGGTCTCTGGTGGGTGAAGAAACTGAGGCTCAGAGTGGTACAGGGCAGAGGTCCTATAGCTAGTCAATGGCAAAGACGACCATAAGCAGATGCAGAAAACAATGTGTGGCTTTGAGTTGTGTTCGGGACGCAGGCAACATCTTGCTATTGCAGAAGTGGGAAAACCAAACTATGACTGGGTCAGGTGACTTCTCTTTGGTCACAGAGTACAAGCCACGAGGAGAGTTTATGTTAGTTGCGTCTGGTAGGACAGAAACATGAACATTCCCAAAATTATAAAACCTGGGGCATTCACCTGGGGTTGGGGGGTGGCACGTGGCCACAGGAGACCCCGTCCCCAGCAGCTCGCCACAGAGCATTCAGGTTCCAGGGGAGCTGCTTTGCTGAAGAGAATTAACTGAAAAAAAAAAAAAAAATTCTCCCACTTCAGAGGCTTTTTCTCCCTTTGAGTCATTAAAATTAATTTCTTTTTTTTTTTTTTTTCAAACTTTTTCTAAATAAGGGAAGCCTGGGGCCATTCTTGGGAGCCTGCCCAGCCCTCAGGTCCAACACCCCCCACCTTGGGACGTAACCGTCTTTGAGCTGCAGCCCCACCAGCAGCTTCTTTTTCCTTCCTATTTTTAAGACCTGAAAGTATGAACAAGTTCATTTTCGTTTTCTTCCCCAACCTTGACTGGAAGTTACAAACAGCACCGATGATTGGTGACACGTTCAGGATCTTTAGAGCCTCCTCTGGGGTTCCTACCACGGTCAGCATCGCGACCCTTGCCTCGGGTCCACCGTCCTGGCGACCATGGCGGTGTGCTCAGCCGGAAGCCAAAGCTAGAGGCGACCCAACAAAACAGGTGGAAGGAAGGGAGGGATGGAGAGGGAGGAGAGTGGAGCCCCACAGGTGGAACAATGGGTCAGATCAGATCTGCTCCTTCTAGAACCAACCAATCCAGTCTGCAAACACTGACTGAGAGCCCCTGAGGAACAGAATAAGAGAGAAGCAGAAGGAGGAGGAAGTGACAGAGTGAGACCTGACCTGCAGAGGACCAGTAACCCACATGTGCACAGCATTTCCTAGTTACAAGGTGCTTCCTTATATGTGACCTTTGGAAATCCTAACATCCCTGTGACGGAGAAAGAGCCACCTCATTACTCACACTGCAGGGGAGAAGACTGAAGAAAAGAGAGAGGTTTCGCTGACTTAGCCAGGATCCCACAGCTAATAAAGGGCAGAGACTAGACTCCCAAGAGCAGTGATTCCTACCATCTCCCAGGTCAGAGGGCGCTACCCAGGGCTGCTCAGGGCCACAGGGTAGGGTGAACCCCGACATCAGCCCCAGAATGAGTGCGCCCAGCACACTGCCCTGGACCCCCAAGTCCATCCCTGGCCCCCTCTGCCAGCTCCAGAGAAAATAAATCCCCCACATACGGCTTTCTGAGGTCACCCACCGTGATGGGGAGAAAGTTCTGAATGGAGTCCAGGCAGAAGATGGGCAGTTCAGCTCAGCTCTGGAGCAGCTCAATAAACTCAGTTAGATTTTGGAGAAGTCACAGACAGGCAAAGACTTCAGCCCATGCCTGGGCTTTTATTTTATTTTTTTAAAGGGAATTCACCATTTTTTAAAAAATTGTGGTCAGATGTACGTAACATAAAATTTAGCATTTGAACTGATTTTAAGGGTGCAGTTCAGCCGTGTTAAGCAACCATCAGCCCTCTGGAACTGTTTCATTTCCCCCAGTGGGAACTCTACACAAATTAAACACGAGTTCTCTGTCCCCTCTCCCTCAGTCCCTGGCAACCGCCACTCTCTGTCTCTCATGGATTCACACAGTACTTGTCCTTCTGTGACCGGCTTATTTTACTCAGCACGGTGTCTTCAAGACCCACCTTTGTGGCAGTGTGTGTCAGAATTTCCTTCCATGTAAATGGTGACTAATATTCCATTGTGTGTGCTGTATATACCACACTTTGTTTTCCCATTGGCCACCTCTGGGCTGTTGTGAATAATGCGGCTCTGAGCGTGGCTGGCCTGGCCTGGCCTTTTGGTTCCTCCTTGAACTTGCCCCCTGCTCTCCTGCGCTGCTATAGGCTACTCTGGGTGCTCACGGGGGTGTTTACAGTCACAATCCGCAGCCCCAAGGAACTCCAAACCAAAGTTTAAAAAACAAAAAGTCTGCTATGTTCTACTCCCAATCTATTTATTCTTCTGTCGTGGGTGGGCACCCCCGAGTTGCATCACCGGGCCTTGGAGAGAAGTATATAACCTGGGGGTGGGGGGCAAGGCGGAGGTTTCCAATGGCAGCAGAGAACTAGCCACCATGGTCCTCACTGCCAGCAGATGGAGGTTCCTTTCAGTGAGTTTGTGTGCCTTCTCGACGCCTAACGGGCTGTCCCCCAGAGGAGACGGTGCCTGGAGCTGCTGCCCTGTGTTCCTGGTCTGCCAGGAGACTGGACACCCCCACATCAACCTCTAGCTTAGAAGATGTTTTCAGGAGCCTTCTGATTTCATAAAATTCAAATCCTTTCAAAGACTCTAGCAGGAGTTTTTACTTAAACCGAGGAGCTTCCTCTGATTAATCTTTTTCCCACAAAACCCATCTTGAAATTAAAGATGAGTTTGCTGAAATGAACAAAGATTTCACCTAAAGGAAGTTTCAAGTGCTTACCTATTTTTTTTTTTTTTTCATCTGAGGACTTACAGTGATTTAAGGTGCAGGTAATCAGATTCCTTATCCAAGAACAGCTCTCCAACCTGCACCCGCCCCTCCCCCATGTCCCGCCTCTGTCCACACAAGTCTGCACAGTGTTTGTGACAGACTGCCAGTCAGGGGACATGCACTCACCGGCAGCTCCGGTGTGCCGCTCCGGTCCTCACAGCGGAGTGGCTCCGGTGTTCCCTCTACTTGCCCCGCTGCCACCAGCTGCCGCACTGCCCCTCTCTGCCCAGCTGGCCAGGTGTCACCAAAGCCAGGGGAGCACCCAGCTGGGCCACGTGTCCGCTAAGAGACACTTTATGTCGCAGCACCACTTCCTGGATGCCAGGGGCACATTCAGCTGCAAAGGTACTTTTGCTTTGGGTTGAAAAAAAAAAAAAAGGAAAAGGAAGAAAGCAATCAAATGAGGGAGGGACGCTTCAAGCCTGAGCCCCAGCATGAGTCACTGAATCAAAGTTTAACAACCACATGCAAAAGGAACTCTTGGCGAGGGCACCGGCTGGCTGCACAGCAAAACCACGGGGGGCTCACAGACCAATAGGCACAAACAGCGAGCAGTCTGAGGGTGGAAACTTTGGTTCCAAGTTCCCGCTCAGGCCTCTGGCTAAGAGCCACTGACCCTCATGCTCCCAAGTGGGTTCAGGGCTCACAACTTCATAAAGAAAAATACAGCTTGCAGGAGTGAAGAGAGAGAGAGAGAGAGAGAGAGAGAGAGAGAGAGAGAGAGAGAGAGAGAGACCAGAAATGGCTGTGTAGACAAACATGCAGAGTCCCGAGAAAGTCACCAAGTCCTTTGGGCTGGTGGGGCCAGGGCACTTGCCTCTGTCAGGGATATGACCCTGGGCTCCCCTCCCTGCTGCCCTGCATGGGGTGGGTGGCTGCGCCTCTGTCACTGTGCCCGAGGAGCCTGACCCCAGACCCACCTGACCACAGCATGCTGCAGCCCGGCTTGCAGCCAGCCTCAGTGCATATGGACAACAGACCCCGAACCCTGTGTTCATTTCCTGCACGTGGGGATGCCCATCAGGGGTCAGAATAAGACAAAGAACACAATCAAATCACATAGCAGCCCACCTCCCAACAAATGACAGTATCTCCGAAGTGACTGCTGGGAAAATTCCCCAGGGCCCGGGACCAAAGCAAGGGGCTACCCATCCCATCAGTGCATCAAGGGTTTGTCAAGGGAACTTAACGAGGCTCATCTTGGCAAGATGAGATAATAGCCTCCTCGCCTCATGGCAGGTACTGAAGAATAATAGAGAACGGAGCCAGTGGATAGGAGTCCTGGGCATGACCCGCCCTCGTTATGGGGGAAACACCTGACATACTTGCCCAGGTAGGGGAATGGGCAGTTCCAGGGATCTGGGGACCAGCATGTCTTGGGGTGCATGAGCCGTTGACCAGCCAGCTTCCAGGGTATTTATAGGAAGCAGTCTCTGTATTGGTCTCAATCTGGCTAACGGTCCAGCAGCGGTCACAGCATGGGACTGTCTCCTCCACAGCGACTAGTCCAAGGACACGGGTCAGCCAGTTGGTCGGGCTGAGTTTAGAACCTGGGAACTGGTGCTGAGGAAATAAGAATGGCACATGTGGACTGGATTTTGCCACTCTTCTTTATTTATTCCCTGTCAGTCTCCCACAGAAGAGTTGAGGCCCTCTGGAATGTTAGAACACAGACAGAATGGGATTGTTGACATAAAAATTAACAGTACAATCTGAAATCATTAGGGAAAAAAAAAGAGAGAGAGCTTCCAGTCCCAGGCGGGAGCCGTGAGCTTTGGTGCAGATAAGACCAAGTCTAAGGACCACACCAAGCATAACCAGCCCCCAGAATGGCACAGAAACGTCATCAAGAAACCCTGATCACAAAGATATGAATCTCTTAAGGGGGTAGACCTGAAGTTCTGAGGAACGTGCGCTTTGCCAAGAAGCACAACAAGAAGGGCCTGAAGAAGAAGCAGGCCACCAACACCAAGGCCATGAGCGCACGTGCTGAGGCTACCAAGGCCCTAGTAAAGCCCAAGGAGGTCAAGCCCAAGATCCCAAAGGGTGGTGACCACACAAACTCAGTTGACTTGCCTACATCCTCCCCCCAAGCCTGGGAAACATGCCTGTGCCCACATCGCCAAGAGGCTCAGGTTCTGCCGGACAAAGGCCAAGGCCAAGGCCAAGTACAAGGCTCAAACAAAGCCCCAGGCTGCAGACGCGGCTGCAGCTTAGGCTGCAGCTCAGGCTCAGGCTCCCAGAGGAGCCCAGACCCCTGCGAAGGTCCCACAGTAGAGGCCTCTGTCTGCTGACGTGAGGACAGGACTGGTGTGCCCCCTCCGCTGCTCTCTGCATGGTACCGGTGTCCTCCTACAGAGTTTGTGTAAATAAACCTGAGGCAGGATCTGTAGGAAGGGAAGAAGGAAGAAAGGAAGGGAAGGAGGGAGGGAGGGAGGAAGGACGAGAACCTACATTAAAATAGTCACTTTGTTTGAGCACTCATTTGAACATTGATGGATTTGCTAATAACAGCTACCATTTGTTAGCACCTCCAGTATGCTCGGTACTTTGCATCAAAGTGTGCTAATCCCCACTGCAGCATAGAAATTATGATTTCCATGTTTGAGATGAGGTCATGGAGGTTGAGAGAGGGTAACTAAACTGCCCAAGTTCACTCCAAGTCAGGATTGAAACCCAGGACCACCACTAGGCTTCAAAATATATTCTTTAGCGGCCCAGGGCCTCTCAGCTTCCAAAACCCCTAATAAAGCACGTGGGGTTTTTAAGAGAAATAAATATTTTCCTGGTATTAAGCTTTAGTAGAAGTCTACAACTGAGTAACATATCAGACGATATCTTCAGCTCCAGTCCTATACATGATGGTGGGGGAGGGGGGTGTCTTCAAATGCCCTTTCTTCACAAGAAGCCTTGGTAAAAGCTGGGTTGTTACGACTCAGGGAAGATGTTTCTTGGATTAGAACATAGTCCAAGAGCCTTATTCTCTTATCATTTAGCCGATAAAACAAAAGAACCTAGAGACATGTATTGCTAATGGGTACCTTGCATGATCTCTTCCAGATGCTACATGGCTTAGTCACATAATTTTTAGTCCTAGGCTAGCAAGGAAGGAGTTCTGAGGAGAGTGTCAAGTGCCACCATGCGGTGAACTCAATAAAAGATGGACCTGGGCAACGGAACTTAAGAATCCTGATTTACATTCAACCCCAGCTGAATGGCACCTCTGTACAGGACAGACACCACCGTGGCCAGCACCGAACTGCTTCGCAAAAGGCACATGTGAACCCACTCAACTATCACACAAGTATTTGGAAGAGGCCCTGGAATTCTGTGTCTGGAATCTTGGAGACGCTATATAGAACAGAAAAATTGTTACTCGGCTGTCCACACAAGAAAAGAATCAACACGTGCTGACTTTACAGTATGTGATTTAGAGAAACCGCATCTTGATTTGGCTCCGAAAGCTATCAGAGTGTGGCCAGGAGAATGGGACAGCACTCTTCTGCTCTGTTTGAGGACAGGCCTTGAATCTGCCCCTAGGCTGTTTCTGCCCTCTCAGGCCCTTGGGCTGAGGCAGAGTTCTGAGCTCTCAGGGAAGTGCCCTGGAGGTGTCGAGACAGTGAAATCCTGAATGCCAGTGTTCAGACTTTCCCCTCTCCCGGGAGGAATACACAGACTCACAGGAAGATGGCACATGATGCCTTTTCAGTGGCTCATGGGGCCCGGGAAGCCCATAGATGGCCCCAGGTCAGGACCCCTGGAGGGGCTGCCTCCCCTGCGTTTAAAGCACCAGGGAGCACCAGGAACAGCCTCTTACTGTATAATTCACTTCCTCAGTGAGCTAAACAGACCGAAGGCATCACCCAGCTGCTCTCCACTGACTCTTCTTCCCCAGCAGCGCGGGGGGCTTGCTGTTCCTCTACCTCCTCGCCAACACTTGGGAGTGGGAGATACTCTGCTTTTTGCCAATCTGTTGTGTAAGAAATGGTACATGACTGCCCATGGTTATTTTAACTTTTACTTCCTGATTACTAGTGAACTTGAGGATCATTTCATATGTTGATTGGTCAGGCAATTTTCCTCTTTTTTTTTCCTCCTCTACTCATTTTCCTATTGTGTAGTCTTCTTTTTTTTTTTTTTCTTTATTGGTTAATATTGATCTTTATACCTCTTTCATACTAATCCTTTATCTTTTGTACATGCCAGAACTATCTGCTCCAAGTCTAATACTTCTCTCTCAGCTTATTTATGATGTTCTGGGCCTGCGGGTGGTTTTACTTTTGTATACTCAAAACTATTAGATTTTCCCCATCGATAGACAAGTGGATAAAAAAGTTGTGGTACATATATGTAACGGAATAGTACTTGGCTATAAAAAGAATGAAATCTTACCATTTATGACAACATGCATGGACCCAGAGGATATCATGCTAAGTGAAATAAATCAGCTAGAGAAAGACAAAGACCATATGATTTCACATGTATGTGGAATCTAAAGAACAAAATAAACAAACAAATAAAATAGAAAAAAATATATTGGATTTTCCTTTATCAGTTAATGCTGTTTGAATCTTGTTTAAGAAATTCTTCCCTATCTTAAGATTGTGAAGATCGTTTCCTATATTTTCTGTGAAGTTGTAAGTTTATATTTTTTATAGTCAGATTTTTAATCACGATCTGAAATTTATTTTGGTGAATCATATGAGAAAGGATTTTCAGGTAAAAAGGGAAATTCTTAGTTCTTGTTGGCTGGTCTAACAATTAAATTGACACAAGACAATAATAGGAGAAAAACAAACAAACTTAATTCATACACACAGAGGTCTCATAAAAATTGGAGCCCCGAAGTGACTAAAGCAGGCTGTTTACACACCATTTTTAGAGAAAGAAACTGTTATTTGTGAAGATGGGACAGAACAAATGGGCTTCCTGGTGTGGGGGGAGTAAACTAATGAGGAAGCAGCAAAGTTTGTTCATACAGCTTTCTCAGCCTTCAGTTCCCTAACTCTGGGGACAAGAATGCCTTCTGTCCTGCGGGTGCAGGGAGGATACTTTCACAGGGAAGATTTACTTCCTGCTTTTGGGGGGAAAGGTGGGGGAGGGGGGATGGTAGGTGAGTCTCCCCGCCCCCTCGCTGTTTCTCAGGTAACTTTAATTCAAAATAATCAATATGCCATGGTGGCATCTTTTGGGGTGGCCTGACCTGAACCCGAAGAGGATCTAAGCTTATAATGACAGGCAGTTTGGTGTCATAAACGCAGTCAGCCTGCCTTGTCACTTACTAGCTGTAAAACTTTGAGCAGATTATTTAACCTCTCTGTACCTTGGTTTCCTCATACGTAAAATGGGAATAATAATCAGATCTATCTCATAGGATATTGTGAGAATTAAATTAATTAGTGCATATAAAGTGCTTAGAACAGAGCTTGGCATGTATTAAGTGTTCAACAGACGGCTATTATTATTATTATAAGCACACGCTTTTATGAAGATAGGATTATTAGAACTTCTTATGGCCAGAGGGCTACAACAGCAAGTAAAACTGCCCTCTCGGTCATCAACAGGAATGTGTGCGCCCACAATACAATACACATAGAAAAACAAGGACAGACGCAGTTTTCATTGCTACAGTGGCTTAGCCAATAACCCAGTTGCAGTTGTTATTGGCTTGGATCAATAATCTAATTTAGACCACTTTTAGTTTATTAAATCAAATCGATGTGTCACTTCCTCTGAGTTCCACCTGAGATGTTCTCTTAAACACCTGCAGGGGTCCCACTAATGAAAACTCTGTTGGGCACATTCAAGTTCATGTCACACCCTGTACCGGGCCGAGAATGTAGTACCAACTGGAGAAGTTTCTGCCCGGAGCGAGCTAAGACATGGTTGTAAACCAAGAGCTACAGTCACATAGTAAATGTTAGGCAAAAGCAAGGTTTCTCCACCTCGGCCCTGGTGACGTTTGGGCTAGATGACACTTTGCCGTGGGGACTATCCCGGGCATTGTAGGCTGTTCAGCAGCATCACTGGCCTCTATCAGCTGGATACCAGTAGCACAAGCCCCTGTCATGGCGGCAACTAAGAACGTTCCCAGACATTGTCATGTCTGGGGGGAAAATCGCCCCTGATTGAGAACGGCTGGACTAGAGGTTCCATCAAAGAGGAAATACTAACCTGTGTGAGGGGGCAGAGGAGGCCTTATGGAGGATGTGAAGGCGAGGCTGGCTTTCAAGGACTGGTTCCAGGAGATGTCGGGGGCTCGGGGACATTCTGGGTAGAGGGAGAAGCGGGGCACAGGCTCAGAGGCACAAGGAAGCACGACATGGTCCTTACGTCTCGGACTCAGCAAGGTTCCAGGTGAAATCACTCAGCTGAGGAACAACTTAAAAAGCTTTCTTTTTACAGAAACTTTTTTCATTTATAAATACGATTAATTGAGTTATGAATGAATATGTTCCTACACACACGGGCTGTGAAGTTTTTTAGACAAAATGATTTCTGATTCTGGGCCGTCACGAAGCTGCCAGGTCGGGGACACGGACTGCCCCAGGGTGCGCAAGGCTGATAGACGGGCCCTGCTGGAGGGAAGGGCCTGGCCACCTCCAGCCTTTCTAACCCTTGAAGGGTCTCAGGCAAGTCATGATTCTTCAGGGCGCTCTCACACTTACTCGATTCTTCCTCAGCCTTGGCTGCTGAATTCATTGCCCCGCTGTAAGTATCTGACCTGCTGAACTTGCTGACTCCAGGCCCAGCTGCCACTGTGCTCGGTCCTGGAGACACACCTACTGAGGCAGTGAGTGTGTGTCTGTATAACCTAAAGAAGTTGGCGTTTTGTAAGCTCTCCCTGAAACCGTGGCCGCACACAGCTCCTAGGAATTAAAGTCAACTCTGGGGAACTGATATTTTCTGGAGTTTTCTCACCAAAAGCCCCAAAGGAGGTGTGAGAAGGTCTAATACTCTACCCACCGCCAGGAAGGCGGACTAGGAATCCAAAGGCATGAGGTCCCTGGGACACAGGGAGAGGAGAGGCACCCAGGGTGCGTTGCGGGCATAGCATGAGTGCTGAGACAGTGTTAAGATAAAGCACCCACTCCTGGGCGAACGACAGTGGATTGTAGGTGGTCACATTGGAGCATTTGCAACCTCCCGTGTCTGGAAACATGGGCTCTGAGGCTCAGCTCAGTCCTCTCGGCTGGCCTCTGGCCGAAGTGCTGCAGGGGCTTTTCCGAAACTTCGCAAACACCTCACCCCTTGAGGTGCCCTGAATTGTATCCCAGCAAAAGATATGTTCAAGTCCTAACGTCCAACCTCTGTGAAGATAGCTTTCTTTGGACTTTGGGTCACTGCAGATGTAACCAAGCTACCTGCTGCCCTACTGGAATTAGGGTGGACCCTCAATCCACTGCCTGGTGTCTATAAGAGAAAGGAGACAGGGGTTTGGGGACAGAGATCCAGAAGGGCCACAGGGAAGAAGGCCAGGTAAATAGAGGCAGAAAGCAAAGCAATGCAGCCGTGAGGCAGGGGACATCTCCAGGAGCTGGGAAGAGGCAGGAGTCTTCCCTGAAGTCTTCAGAGGGCACACGGCCCTGCCCACACATTGATATGGGACCTCCAGCCTCCAGACCGTAAGAATAAATTTCTGTCGTTTTAACCCACTCGGTCTGTGGTGATTTGTGATGGCAGCCAAAGGAAACTAAGATGCCCCTCAACTCCCAAAACACCTTTCCTCGGAGCTCTTAGCCGTGGTAACCACTTCCTCAGCTGAGCACGCTGCTGCTGCGTGATGGGAAACCAGGAACAGAGGCGCTAGAGTGAGTCCTCGCGGCCCCTGGGCCGGCTGGCAGGCGAGGAGCCCCTGCTGACAGGAGCTGGGGATGGCAGCAGGGCACGCAGGGGAGACTGGGGACAAAGCAGATTTGATGGTGAGGCCTGCCACGCGCTTTCCCATAAGCACATGCGAGGGGAAAAGGCCACGCATGTGTATCTTTCTTTGGTTTGTTTTCAGAGAACGAGTAGTAGATAGTTATCAATGTCATAATGAAACACAACTTATAATGTTAAAAATGCATCACTGCCGTCTGCTGAGATTGCAGAATTTGCGAGACCAGTTTCCCACTTGGGAGGCAAAGATGAGGCAGAGGAGGGGCCTGTTCTCAGGACGATTCCAGGCCAGCCCTCTGCCACCACCCCACCCTTGCAGGGCAAGGGGGGCACCCAGCCACAAGCTGGTCTCTCCATCCTGACCCTACACCATGTCAGTGTTTTATGAAAAGCATGTGCATCCATGACCAGTCCAAAGACATCTGCATTACTTTCTATAATGTCAGCTGAGTGATTATGCAGCAAAGATGGTGTGACTTTAAACGTTTTTCTTACTGTCATGGCATCCATTCCACCTCCTAGCTCTGCAGCAACCTGGCTACAAATGCACAAGGTTTCAGCTTATCCAGTGTCTCTTTCTGGGAAGCCTACTCGGATGTCAATGTGGGTTGGAGACCACATGCGCAATAGATATTGAATGAACCGTAGGCCAGGCCATCCGAGGACAGGGGCCCAACCCTTGGTGAAGATCCTGTATGCAGCCCCGGAGTAGCCTCTCTCAGCTACCCCAGAGCCACATCTTCCATTAGGAACATGTTCCACTTTCCCGCTGCGTGGCAACTCTGATCCACGCTTCTCGGCTCTGCCTTCCCTGCGGTCCCTCCAAAACATTGTTCTTCCCTCTACGTCTTGCCCTTGCTCTTGACTCAAGTTTTCTGACTCAGAATGCCAGGCTCTCTCCACCAGACCGAGCTGCCCTTGGAGGAAACAAAACAAACAAAACTGTTCTCTTTTTCAGGAACCAAGGGTGAGTGTGGTCTTCTTCTTGATTCACGACAACAAAGCCACACTTCCCTAACTTCTCTTTTTACACAAGCTCTCTGGCTAGTGTGTTGCCCTATTGGCAATCCTTTCGGTGTCTTCAGCTTCCTAGTGTCCTAGGCAAAATAAATAATCGCAAGACAACTTTTTCCTTGCACACGAAACACCTCTCAAAAACCCTGCCCCTATGCCCATCCAATACACAAGATCAGTGAGAGGAGGCAAACAAAAAATGAACCCTAGTTAGCAGCCTTATGTGGGTAAGATATTTTAAGAATAAAGATTGTCCCAGTAGCAAGAATTGAGATTATTTGCTTAAAAATTTTCTTTTGAAAATGAAGGGGATCTCCATAGTCTATCATTTAATAACAGGAAGCACAAGCTTCTCTAAAATTTCCCATCAAAACAGTTTCATAGCAACAACCACTGAAAGGTACGGCCTCTGTTATTTCGATTTTACTCTCTGTTATGCAGTCTTTGTGACTCAATCTAGGTGGGTAATAAATGTCAAACTTGAGATTAAAATTTTTTATGATGTGTAGAAAACAGATATGAAATATACCTTTCAGACACTAAAAAGCAAGCAATTTATTAAAAGGCATTTGTGTAAGAATAAACCTATTTTAAGTTTTTCTACTTTGAGTCTTCAATAGTTCTGATCAAAATCTTTCAGAATTCAACTGGTAAAGGAGATGAACCCGAAACTTCACGGTAAAGTTATAATGAGTGAGCAATTCCAATCTTAAAATAACAAGGTCACTTTAACTAGATTCTAATAGTAGTAACACAGTCCCAGGATTGCCCTGTCTCTGGTCAAGGGCACCTGAAGGACACTGTGCTCAGAGGTAATCGCCATTAAAGTCCCTTCCTGATGATTAGAACTTTGTTTCCATACATACAACCTTTGTTAAAACTACATACCTAAAATATCAGCTTTTGTAATTAAGGACATTTTTACTAATGTTATTCCACTGAACCTGTTGAATTCAAGTTTCAGAAATCAGAGGTTATTTCTTCTCACTACTTTTAGCACATCCAACCACTCTTGCTCATTCTTTCAGGCCACATTTTAGAATCTTCTGTATGGACAATATTTATCTTTCTCTATTCTATGTAACATCATTACAAGTTTTTTCTATTAGATGGCTGAGAATTATGCACGATGCAGAGCGTGGGGACTGGAGGCCTCGGGCCAACAAAGAGGGATGCCAATGAAGACTAGGCTTTGGACCTGAGAGAGCTGGGAAGCTGCTTCCGAAATCTTCGCACGAAGCCAGAAGACTAGAGGAGCTCACCCTCAGTGAAAGACTAGGCTAGAAAAAACATCCTCCGATATCTTCCCAGCTCTACAATGATTAAGGTCAGTGAAGACCTTAATGTGAGACTGGTTTTCCGGATTATTTTCACACTCTGTACGCACATGGAAACCACAAGCCAAGAAATCAAAGTGGCCCTTACCTGGAGCCTGAAAGGCAAATATAAATCCTCTTAGGAAAAAATTATCCTCCATTTAGGTACCATAGGAGTCCCAAATTATATATTTCCAATTAAAAAAAAATTAAAGCACACAAGAAGCTTCTATGCAGGAGAATTAGTGGAAAGAAAAACTAAAGATTTAAATTCTCAAGAAATTAAAATACTGGAATTGTCAAAAACACAATATAAAGTAACCATGCAAATAAATGAAAGTGCAGAAATAAATGAGCAAGGAATAACAAAAAATTTTTAAATAACCACACAAACTTGAAAAATAAACAGAATTTCTAAAAATGAATCACTGCAATTAAAAATTCTGTGGGTGGGTTAAATAGTGGATTGGACTTAAAAGAGGGGAAGATCCAGTGACCTGTTATACTGACCTGCAGAAATTATTCAGAATGTACCGTATGGGAAATATGAGTTAAGACACAAAGAACAGAATGAGGAAGCCTAGCATAAAATCGATTGGGGGTGCAAAAGGAAGAATAGAATGAATAAGCAAGAGGAAATATTGGAAGAGAAAATGGCAGAGAAGTTTCCAGAACAAGTATCACCTCTTACTCAAAAATTAACTCAACATGAATTGCAGACTTATATGTAAAACTATAAAATTTTTAGGGAAAAAAAAAATGGAAGAAAAACCTCAGGTTCCAGAGCTAGGCAAAGAGTTCTTACTCTTAATACCAAAAGCATAGTCCATAAAAGGAGAAACTGATACAGTAAACTTTAATAAAATTAAAATATTTTGCTCTGCAAAGGACCTGTTAAGAAGATGAAAGACCAGCTATACACTGTGAGAAAATATTTGCAAACAACATAGCCAACAAAGAACTAGTATCTAAAATAAAGAACTCCCAACACTCATAAGTTAAAAAAAAAAAAAAGACAAACAGGCAAAAACCATGAAGAGACATTTCAACCAAACAGAATATGATAATGGCAAAATGACTACATGACAAGATGTTCAAACATCACTGGCAGCTGGCAGAATGGAAATTAAAACCACACTGAGATACCACCATACGTCTATAAGAATGGTTAAAATAAACAGTAGTGAAAACACAAACTGCTGGCCAGGATGTGGAGAACCGGATCCCTCATGTA
This sequence comes from Furipterus horrens, assembly GCF_987537825.1. Taxonomy (NCBI): domain Eukaryota; kingdom Metazoa; phylum Chordata; class Mammalia; order Chiroptera; family Furipteridae; genus Furipterus; species Furipterus horrens. Next base: position 181,059,791 of record NW_028327176.1, read on the forward strand.
TCGCTGGTGGGAATCTAAACATGCGATTACCATCGGGCCCAGCAATTGCATTCCCAGGTATCTATCTAAAAGAAATGAAGACACGTTCACGCAAAACTCAGCCGCAGCTTTGGTAATTCTACACACTATATAATTTCACTTATATAAAATTCTTGAAATGACAAAATCATAGAAATGGAGAACAGATGAGCAGCTGCTAAGGTTAGAGAGGGAACAGAAGGCAGGGGAGTGGGAGTGGCCATGAAAGGGCAACATGAAGGGTCCTTGTGGTAACGGGAATGTTCTGCCACTTCCCTGAGTCAATGTCAAAACCCTTGCTGTGACAGCGTACTTAAAAGATGTTACAACTGTATGTGGCTCTAAAATTATCCCTGCACAGGATGTTATGCAAAGTTTTCTTTTTGCAACACTTCTGTAAATCTAAAATTAACTCGAAGTAAAAGCTGAAAAAGTATATGTAATTACTTAGGCCAGAAAACAAAAAAATAGTATTTTTAAGATACTACTTATAATAGAACATTAGGATAAGGAAACCAGGAATGAATATAACAAAAAGAAGTTCCAAAGCTTTATAAGGAAAATTCTAAGAACTTAAATAGAGGGATATGCTACATTTATGAATAGGAAAATTCAATATCATGATTTTTGCCCCCACAAAATGATTTACCATTTGAATGCAAAGGCAGTTCAAGTCCCAACAGAATTCTTTGAAAAACCTGACAAGTTGGTTTCAAAACTGCACAGAGCAAAGAGTGAAGAAGTCCCCAGTGAAACAGATGGGGGGACGTGCTTAAATACTTTCTCTAAAGCTACAGAAATGTAGATGCCTGGTATTGATGGTAGGGTAAACAATAAACCAATGGAACACAGAGCCCATGAAACAAAACCTACGCACATATAGACACTTATGTGACAGAAATGGAACTGTAGGTCAAGGAGGAATAGATGAACCATTCATCAATGGGTTTTAGATAAACATATGCATACGTTAAAAAAAAAAAGTGATTTTGGATCCCAATATCACACCATATACATGCTGTAGAGTAACAATTTAAATGTAAAAAACAAATCTTTATTTATAACTTTTAGAATATAGACTATATTAACAATTTCTTAAGTAAAATACAAAAGACATAAAACACAGAAAGGCTAATAAATTTGACATTAAAACTAGAACTTTCTACTTAAAATACAAAACCTAATTATAATCAAACACCTAGTCCTAACTTCCAGTTTACAGAAAACAGAGGTTACAGGACAACATGATACCATCAAATAATTCCAGAATGTGGAACATTCTATAAAACAACTGGCCTGAACTCTCCAAAAAGTCAATGTCATTAAAAAAAAAAAGAGGTAGAGCCAGATGGATGCATAAGAAACTCTTCTAGATTAAGAGAATAAACTGATAAGAACAAGCAATGCATGAACCTTGATAAGAGTTTGGATTTAAAAACAAACCAACCCCTAAAAGTGACATTCTTGATACAATCAGGGATATAGACTATATATTATGGGATTACTGTTAATTTTCTTATTGTGGCTCTTGCTTTTTAAGAAATGAGTGGTAAAATACTGAAAGGTAAAATGTCTTTGTATTTTCAATTTATTTTCAAATTGTTCAACAACAATGTTATTAACTGATAAATCCCAAAGGGATATAGATGTTTATGTTTCATGTGTATTACTATAAATGTATGAAAATTTGATACTAAGAAGTTGAGCAGAAATTTAAAGTGTGCCTTTCCAAAGGCATCAATAGAAAGGTGAAAAAATAAGCTACAAACTGAAAGATGATTGCAACATCTAATGGTAAATATCCACAATCTATATATTTTCAAAAAATAAAGTCCCTAAAGACATCTATAAGACAGCAACTTAACATAAAATGGGCAAAAGTCATGAAAAAGCTTTTCACAAGAGCAATCAGGAATGAATGTAATATATATGAAAAGATGCTCAACCTAATTAGCATTGAGGAAGTACAAATTCAAACAATATTTCCTCTCTAGTCAAAATGGATTAACAGGGACAGGATTTACCTTCCCCAACTGAAAACCTGTACAATATGCAGACAACGAAGTTTTTCAGACATTGGACAACAGCGAGTGCAAGACAGTGACTCTTCAAAGGAAAGACAAGTGCTACCATTGCCCGAACTTACTGCATGGAGTTTCCAGTATGTCGCCCTAGGATAAGCACAGGCATTCACAGAGCCTGGGAGCCTCCACGGTAGAGTTTAGAAGAGCCAAGTCCAATTTTGTAGGGCACAGTGCTCAAGAGAGGAGGTAGCTCCAGAAGGAGTTCAGGATCTACAGAGGGTTCCCCTGAGTCTTCAGCTGAATACTAGTCAGTGTGAGCACCTGAGGGCACTACCCAAGGGTAGGAGAGAACCACCAGGTAAGAGCAGGTGGTACAGTTAAGGAGCGATGCAGGGCTTAGAACAGTTTTCATTCCCAATAGCCAGAGGGAAGAAATCTCATAAGAGACCAGGCACAGGAAAGATTATCAGAAGGGTATTACCTAAACAGTGGGCCAAATTAGTCCTAACTAAAGACTATTCTAGTCATTGAGCTTAAAAGAAAGCTATGTAAGCATCAAACTGCTTCCAAGTAACGTATTTAAAGGAATATATATATTTTTAAAAATCCAGCACTCGAGAATGTAAAAATCAAAATTACCAGGCATGCAAAAAGAAGGAAATTAAAGTTCAATGAGAGAGGTTGGCGAGGGGGCTGGGAATCAACCAACAGAGACCAGATGACACAGATGACAGGATGGTCAAGAACATTAAAACAGCTATTATAAATACACTCCAGATGTTCAAAAAAAAATGGAAAAATGCAGGAGCATGTTAAGGAAAGACATGGAAGATATAAAATACCAAAGTGAAATTTCTGAAGATAAAAAATATAATGTCTGAGGTCAAAAATACACTGAATGGAATTAACAGGAGGTTAGATACTTCAGGAGAAAAGATTAATGAACTTGATTATATAACAATGGAAACTGTCCAATTTTACATACAAAGGGAAAAAAATGACTAAAAATAACGAAAACAGACTGCGAGACAATTTAACGTGGCCTAACATACAACTGGAGTCCCTGAAGGGAAGGTGAGGAGAAAAGAGACAAAAATAATAATAATTGAAGAAACAACAGCCAAAAATTTTCTAAATTTGATGAAAACCGTAAAACCACAAGTAAACAGCCTCAGCAGAAGAAATATGAAAAGAACTACACCAAGCATGCCATAATCAAATTGCTTAAAATTCAAAAACTTAAAAGCAGCCAGAGAAAAAGAACACATTACATATAGAAGAACAAATATAATAGTTTTCTTGCTGGAAACCATCATAACATACCCCTTAACATTCACTAGATTGGCAAAATTAAAAAGTCTAAAATAAAAAGTATTAAAGAGATAGTGTGAAACAAAGGTAACACAGTGCTGGTAGAGTATAAACTGGTACAGCCACTGCAGAATATAACTTGGCATTATCTTATAAAATGAAGATGTCCACACCACGTGACCAAGCAGTAGCACTCCTAGATACGCAATGTTCATAGCAGCATTGTTTGCACTATCAAAACGAACCAACCCCAAATGCTCATCCACAGAAGAACAGATAAACTGTGGTCTAGTCATACGAGGTCTGTCCAGAAGGTATCCAGCCGTGAAACAAGGAAAATAAAGATACTGAAGAAGATACAAAATACAAGAAACACTGTACACAGGACAATGACGTCTCAGTCCCCTTCAAAGTAGGCACCTTGGGACCTCACACAGTTCTCTCAATTGCCATCAGCTGCTCCGCCATATTTTCCTGAATCTCATCGACAGTCTGAAATCTCCTCTCTTTCAAAGGTGGTTTTAGTTTTGAGAAAAGCCAGAAGTCACAGGGCACCAAATCTGGGCTGTAGGGGGGCTGAGGCACCTGGGTAATGTTTCCCCGCGAAACTCTGGGCAAGACATGATGCACGAGTGAGCACATTGTCATGATGAAGCTGCCAGGCACCAGTTGCCCACAGCTGCGGCCTTCTCCATGGAGGAATGTTCAAGCTGAACACAAAATCTGATGCAGAGTTGTTACTCTACTTGGTCAGTCATTTTGAATGTGATGGCCACGCAGTACACCAGTACACATGCCCGCTCAATGGTGTTTACCACCCCCATGACTAGCACAGGGCAGTCATCACTGTTCACACATGCGCATTCCAGTCCACTCTCCTTGGCTGCCAGGTTACATCGATGTCACGCAAACCGTTCTTGTTACATTAACAATGGCTGGATTTTTTCTGGACAGACCTTGTAAAACTGTATAGCAATAAAAGGGAGTGACTCTCAAAAAGTACTGTACTTAGTTGAAAAAAGCAAGTCACAGAAGTGAGCATATATTATACCATTTATATAAAGTTCAAAAACATACAAAACTTAACATGTCATTTAGGGATACATATGTTGTGAAACTGTAACAAGCAAGAGAATAACAAACACAAAATTCATGAGAATTATTGCTTGAGAAGGAGAGGGCACATAAGGGACTTCTAAAATGCAGGTAATATTCATTTCCTAAAGCTGGCTGATGGATACACAGATATTTAATTTCTTTTTACCTTATATAGATAGGTGTGTGTTTCTATAGGTATGAAATATTCCTTTTCAAAGATGGAAAATGGAAAAGACTTGAAAAATGAAGACTATTTATGTATAACAATAAAATTAGTGTAAAAAAGTATACAAAGAAAATTTAAATTCTTTATTGTCATTCTGTGCCCTACGCAATCAGTATTAATCTCAAAGAAGCACAACTCCTCGAAAGTGGGAAGAAAACAAGCAGAGTCTTTAACTGCTTTGACACATGACCCGAACATCTATTACTCTGAGTAAGATGAGTAAATACTTCAGCCACTCCTGTCTGATTCTTCATTTTCATCTGTACTTAGACTTTTCTTTATCTTTGGATTTCTTGGGACTCCTGCTTCGGTCTCTCTTTTTACTTCTTTCTCTCTCGTAGGGATCTGTTTGGTATTTGAATTTGTGATTATTACTATGGTGGCCATCTCTTTCTCGAGATCGGCTGCGGCTTCGGTTTTGAGGTCGGTCTTTCTTTTCACTCTTTTGTTTTTCCCAACAGCTTTCTTCTTCTCCATAGTGACCAAACCCCATTTCTCTGTATATATCCTGTCAAAGGAATAGAGAGAGAATTACAAGTAAGTCCATAAAATTTCTATCAATTAATAAAACTCAGACAAGTCCACCATTAGCAGGTAGTCATAATGGTTCAAATTTTAACACTATCACTAAAGCCAGAAATCTTACAAATTAAAAAGCAAAAATAATTCAGAAAAAGATTCTACCATTTTTCTTAATAATCTCATTGCTTTATATCTACTATTTCAGCTGCACTAAAGGGTCAGATCAAAAAAACAAGGAACTGGAACCGCCCAACTGAAATTAGGACAGGTCTTTAGAGCAAAATTGTAACACCAAAAGTCCTGGCTGTGTGCAGTCACCTTTCTACCTCCCTCTCCTCCAACTACCCCCAAATGTGGACTCATCATTGATCTGCAAAAAATTCCCACAAGAGCCCCTATACAGACTTCCGGTCAAGATGGGGGCGTAGGTAAACGTGCTTCGCCTCTGCGCACAACTAGACTTCAAAACAAGTATCGCCCAGATTCGTCAGAAAATCAAGCTGTATGGAAGTCCAACAACCAAGGATGTAAAGAAGCACATTCATCCAGACGGGTGCCTTTTCTAAAATAGGCCATGCTATTAAGGGAATCAAAGTAGCTCTGCCTAATACACAGAAACAAGCAGGAAGGCTGCCCAATTGAGGAGACAATGAAAGAAAAGAACAAAACTCCAGGAAAAGAACTTAATGGAGATAAGCAACCTATCAGATGCAGAGCTAGAAACAGTGGTTATCAAGATGCTCAAATTAATCATTGGGTACTGCAACAGCATAAAAGAGACCCAGGTAGAAATGAAGGTTCCATTAAGTGAAATAAAGAAAAAGCTGCAGAGAACCAACTCAGAAGAAAAAAGCATTCAATCAGAACAAGAAGAAGAAAAAGAATTTTTAAAAAATGAGGACAGAATAAGAAACCTCTGGGACATCTCCAAATGTACCAACATCCAAATCATACAGATGCCCGAAGGAGAGAGGAAGAGCAAGAATTTGAAAGCATATTTGAAGAAATAATGAAAGAAATTGTCCCTAGTTTGGTAAAGGCAACAGACATACAAGTCCAGGAAGCACAAAGAGCCCTAACAAGTTGCACCCAAAAAGGACCACACCAAGACACATCATAATTAAAATGCTAAAGGTTAAAGATAGAGAATCTTAAAAGCAGCAAGAGAAAAGAAGAGAGTTACCTACAAAGGGGTCCCTATAAGACCATCAGCTGATTTCTCAAAAGAAACTGCAGGCAAGAAGGGACTGGTGAGAAGTATTCAAAGTGATGAAAAGCAAGGACCTACAACCAAGATTGCTCTACCCAGCAAAGCTATCATTTAGAATGGAAGGGCAGATAAAGTGCTTCCTAGACAAGGTAAAGCTAAAGGAATACATCATCACCAAACCATTATTATATGAAATGTTAAAGGGACTTATTTAAGAAAAAGAAGATCAAAACTATGAACATTAAAATGACAACAAACTCACAACTATCAACAACAGAATCTAAAAAATAAAAACTAAGCAAACAATAAAAATAGGATCAGAATAATAGGTATGGGGATCATTTGCAGGGTTATCACCTGGGGAGTAAGAGGGAGAAATGGGGAAAATGATGCAGGGACTAAGAAGCATAATTGGTAGGTACAATATAGACAGGGGGAAGTTAATAATACAGGAAAGGGTGAAGCCGAAGAACTTATATGCATGACTCATGGACATGAACTAAGGGGGGTGGAATAGCTGCAGGGAAGGGGGAACCAGGCAGAGAGGGGCAAAGAGTGAAAAATTGGGACAACTGTAGTAGCATAATCAATAAAATGTTTTTAAAAAACACATAAAACCAACCAATAAAAACACTTAATTTTTTTTTAAACCTATAAAGAAGACATCAGTTAACTAACAGAGCCAGAAGAGGTTTCAGACAAGTCAGTCTAAAAAGAGAAGAAAATACATACTGCATTCTTTCGTCGGAGTGATTAATTTTAGATGTTTATAAGAAATCCTCTCCAAATCTTCAAAAAAAATTTTCTTGTTTAGACTAGGCTAATATGTTTTTATCAAAGTCATTATTTTTTTAATCCTCACCTGAAGTCACTTTAATTTTTCATCGTTTTTAGAGAGAGGAAGGGGGAGAGAGACAGAGAAACATCAAATGGTTGCCTTCTCATATGTGCCCTGACTGGGGATCGAACCCACAACCTGTCTATGTGCCCTAACTGGGAATAAAACCCATGATCCTTCAATCTACGGGAGACCCTCCAACAGAGCCACACCAACCAGGCAATCAAAATCATTATTTACATATTTCTTAAAAATGAGTTAAACCACTGAAATGAATAATCCATTGCCTCAAAGACAATAAAGTGGGTACATTTAATTCTATTCTTAATGCTACATAGCAGTAGTAATATTCCCAGAGGAGAGGGATAATTACAATTCTATTTCTGCTTGTATTCTATTGCTAATTAAAATGAGTTATCTCACTCAGCAAGTGGCTGAAATCTAAAAAGACCAGAGCCAATGCTTTTTCAAGATATAGTTTGTAAAATTCAACTTTCTTAAAAGACTTCTCAGAGGAAAGGTAAACTCCTAAGGACTGAACTCCCAAGGGGCCCAACTCTATAACCATAGACATTACTATAGTAGATGTAAATGTCAAGGTTCAAAATCTAGAGTGATAGATACCTATGGTTAAAGACAGGGTTTTAAAAAAATGATTCATTATTATTCCACAGACCATTTAGACTGTCTGTTATGCCTGGGATGAAGGTTGCAGTATGTGAATAGAGATCTCGCATGATCACTATAATCAGTGTTTGTGAGACACAACATTATAAACTCGTTCACGATTTTCCACACGAACCCAACAGTTCTTATCATTCTGTAACAGTCCCAGAGGCAGCAAAATGAATCAGTATTTGGTTTAACCCTTTACCAATTGTTTTCTAGCAAAATATAATATTCTTAGATAAAGTAACTTTTTTGTGTTTCTTGCAACATATGCAAAATGTAGCCATGTGCAATTTTGTCTATACACCTAATTTCTGAATTGGTTGAGACAATAAACTTCTAAAATAAAGAGATGGTTAGCTGATGTATAATATAACTCTATAAAATCTCCAGCACATTATTACATATATGGGCACTTAAATTTTTTAAACATTTAAAATGAGAGAGAGAAGGAGATTATGCAGTATTTAATTCTTTGAAAAAATTAAACCTGAAAATCTGATACGGACTGAAACCTTAAAACCTATCCAACGTGGAGTAGTTTCAAAGTTATGCAAGCTTTGAAGTCGGCAGCTCTGGGTTTCAATAGTTTTTGCCATTTATGTGTCCAACAAGAATAGTCGTGAGGGTAGATTCACCAGGGAAGGTTTCATAGAGAAATTAGGACTTGAGATGAGCCTCGGAGAATGAGAGGGTTTGGGTTGGGACCGGTGGTAAGAAGACTAATAGCAGCAGTGCAGGTGAAAACTAAGAACCAAGGAAGCAGCAGCACCGTGAGCATGAAGGAGAGTTCCGGTGCCATGTTAGAACAGATCTTGTGAGTATTGGCTAGCACAGTGCTAAGTGCTTTGGGAGTACAGTATCATCCTCATTCAAGAAACAGGGAAACTGAGACCTGACATCTATACACACTGAAAGTGATTATTTAGTTGATCAATAATTTGATATATGAAATTGAAACAGGGTGATACAGAATAATAAAAACAAAAATTCCCACAACTGACGGAATCAAAATAAGCACTAGAGTTCCAGCTCTCCCACTAAACTATGAAGGTCCCTGGGCCTGTGAGGTCAGGCTCTTCATAGCTAAGGTGAAGGAAATTAATCAGATGAGCTCTAAGTCCTTTCCAGTATAGACTTTAAAAAACTCTATCATTTTACACATTTAAGACATAAGATGAGATGATTAAACTAGCATGTGGCTTAAAAAGAAAGAAAAAAATACCATAAAATGGCCAATGTAAAGCAACCAACGTAACCTAGGCAATGATTTCATGTAAAGCAGTAAAAAAGAAGTCTAATCTAACTAAGCTATCCTTGCTCTGGTCTCTGGGATGAAATCAAACACTTAGTTAAATCTAAATCACTAAAATAACATTAAAGGATTAAAATGACAGCAAAACTAAAGAGTCCCAAGTTATAAGAATACTAAGCACCTATGAAAACCACAGAGGAGGACTCACAGCCAGTATGAATACACCTCAGCCAGGCAGCCCACAGCAGAGGACTCATTTCCTGTAACCCCAGAAAACTCAAACCTCAACAACACGGAAACCATCTTTGGAATTAAGACATGAGGTGGAAAAATTAAACAGAGACGTTTTCAAATTGAACAGTAAGGCTGTCACTCAATAAAAAACAAAGAGCTTGAAGAAATAAGTAAAAACATTCTTAGGAAACTAGGCTCACCGAACAAAATGCCAACAAATCGAAAAATCTGAGCGATACCTGAAAATTACCTAGTACTGAGAAGTCACTTTAATGATTATATTTTTGAGACTGAAATCAAAAGGATAAAAATCAGAATAAGAGAAAAAAATTGGGGCCCACTGAAATCTTAAATACGGATGCTGTTTTATTAGAGAGAAAATTAGTTTAGCTATATTAGTAAATAAAAGTACAAAACCAAAAAATGTGCTCTAACTCACAGACACAGACAACAGACTGGGGGTTACCCGATGGGAAAGGGGGGGGGGCAACATGGGTGAATGGGGTCAAATGTACGATGACAAATTGAAACTAGACTTTGGATGACAAACTCACTGTATATACACAGCTATCAAATCATAATGTTGAACACCCGAAACTTACAGAATGTTATTACCCAATGTTACCTCAATAGGAAAGAAACATTTGCTTTAATACACTTTGAGGGGAGAAATAAGGTTAGGAGATTATTATTTTGAATTTAACAATTTTATAAGTTGCCAACTACCTTAAAATTCTCTTAAAAATACTAACATTATTCTGCCAAAATATCATCTGATGCTTTTTACCATGTGCCAAACTAGAATATTTCCTAAGGTTTTAAGTAAGCAAACAATAGGATAAAAAAGATTTGTAAAAAGGGAGAGGAAAACAGACTCAAATGCAGCCATCCTTTGATCTTATCTGAGACGCACCGATGCGTACCTCGGGCCGGGGCTCACCAGCGACGCCACGTACAAGCGTGGACTGTGAGCTGTAGCCAGAGGCCACGCACGTGGGGTCGGGGCGAGAATTAAGGGTTTGCAGCGGAAAACATTAATATCCATAGAAATGGGATATAGCCACCATTAAAAAAAAAAGCTAAGTGCAGAACAGAGTACAGACATTAGGAGGAAGACACTCCTCCTAAATCACACTGGAATGTTATACTACAGGACAAATTATATTAGGTCAACAAAAGGTTTTAAAAAAGAAAACTAACGAATATATTCCAGGTAAGAAGAGCAGCGGCAGAGTCGTCAGTACAAGTCTGAGTTTAAGCTGGGCCTCCACTACTGGGTAGCCGTGTAAACCCTGGGCGAGCTGCCTCATCTCCTCTGTGTTCACTTTCTCCGCTGTGAAATGGGGACAAGAGTGTCCGCCTCACTGTAAAGACCCTGGAGATGTCAGCTTTTGCTGACTCTTGTGCCGATGACCTGAAGGACTGACACGAGGAGCAACCTGGAAACGGGTGTCGGCATGAACGATGGCGAGCGTGGAACTGCCCAAGGGCTGTGCAGAGGGGAGAGGTTATACCTCCGGCCGGACAACAAAAAGGAGCAGGAATCCGCGCTCTCCAGAACATGGGGGCGAAGAACGCGTGTCTCTATTAGACATACCTGCTGAGATTTTGTTTAAAATAAACACTAAATCATAAAACACATACGATGGCTAGCTACAGGGGAGAAAGGAGGAGGGGAAGAGGACAGGGGTAGAAGCTCGTTCTCTGTAATGTACCATTTTAAGGATTTTACTTTGGAACCATATAAATGAAATGATCTTTAAAACTACAAAACCAAAAAATTTTAAAGCAACCCTTAAACACCAGAAATTAAATAAAATATAAATCCAAATAAAAAGTACTCCAACTGGTTTAAAACACAGTAATTTGACTGTAACAGTAAAAGCTATAACAAAAGCTAGTGTAGAAAACGATTGCACACATTTCTTTTTCTCACTTAATTTGAACAGCACGCCTGTGAAGTAAGTATTATCTCAGTTTCACAGAGGAGGAAACTGTGGCTCTGAAAGTTAACCTGTTGAGGCCACATCAATGACTAACAGTGTGGAAACTTAAACCCAGCTTCTCTGACAGCAGATCCTGCCCTTTGCCGGCTATACCGCATCTCTCCCTGCGCGTCTCTGCTCGATCGACATCCTCACCGTCTTGAGTTCCTGCTCGGCGGTGCCTGGTGCCACCCTCCCATCCAGCAGCGCCCGGCCCACGTGTCTTCGGGCGGCGAAATGAAAGGAACGAGCTGTCACGTAATCTGTTTCTCATTTAGCTGAGAGCCAACACGCGGGCTGGAAGTGCTTTCCTCTCTTTATAATCAACTTCCTTTCAGGAATTTTTACTGTTATCATCTTTGAAAATGTATTGCTCAAAAAAGCTTTTGCGATCATCAGGTTAACTATGAGTGCTTTCATTTCATACACACACTACAAAAGGGGGTGAGTGTTCTCTGCAGGCCCTAAACCCTCACGAGCTGGAAGTGCTGTACGTAACCCTGGCGGTAACATAAGCGAGAACCCTCCAGCACAACCACACGCGTTTTATAACGGGAACAAATGCGTGTCCACAGGTGGCATGGAAACCACTTGCTTCACAACATAAAACTATATATTAAGTTAATGGAAAAACAATCTTCAATCATTTGTGATATATATTCTTGAAAATGAAAGTTCATCACCCCAGTGAAACCATTCTACACTTTAGACTTAGAACACGCCCATCTCTAAGATGTAACTTACAAAGGAATAAAATATTTATTTCTCCACAGCTGGGGGTGGGCATCAGAAGTACCTGATTAGCATTTCTGACCGGTTGGCCCTCATCTTCTTTTTCTTCAGAGCAGTGACGGGTTTTCTTCTTGTGTTTTTTGCTTGTGTGGGAGTGACTTGACTTTGAGTCTTCTGCCTGCTCGTCCAGTATAAGATCATATTTGGCACTGCAGTAGCTAGTTAAGGACCAACGTCTGAGAACTGACATGGGTAATACACCAAAACCTAAGAATCTGGTGAGCAAGGGAGACCAAGATGTTAATGGTAACTTTTTCAAGCAAAAGCATCGTACAAACATAGTTTATTTCTAAAACAAAACAAACTCATAGTTTTTCATTACCTAGTGAGAAAAAAATGGAAAGAACCCTCATTGCATATAGGCAGCTAACAATTAGTGGACAGAAAGTACGGGGGAGAAAAAAACTGTATATCCACAAGTGAAATATAAGTAGCTAAAAAATAAGGAAACATTTGTTAATAATGGAAAAACTTAAACTTAGAAAATGAGGCACATTTAACTTCTAAAAAAATTAAGATAATACAAACTTCAATGCTGGAAAAGATATATAAAAGGTACATTCATGTGACTCTTCTTCTAAAGAGTAAATTAGTTCCATCCTATAGAAGGAAATTTAGCAATGCATATCAATAGTCAACTTGCTTAGATTCAAATAAGAATTTATAAAAAATAATCAAATAACAAGTTAAATGGACGAAGGTGTACATAATAGGATTATTTTCTATAAAAAATTGGGAACAAAAAGCCTAGTAATAAAAGTATATTTAATTATATTGTAGTACTTCAATATGATATATTACTTTATAAAGGAAGTTATTAACAATGATAAATGCTGTGAAAAAACCTAGGAAGGAGTTTATAAAAAATTAAAAGCGAAAAAGGCTTGAAGCAAAAACCATATATACCATATGGTGATTTTAACTTTGCAAAACTTTATAAAAGATCAAGTCTTGACAAGAACAAGGAGAAATAAATATCAGTTGTCTAGATGGTAGAATGATAAATGAATTTTTAAAATTTCACATAAATGTGTAATAAAATTTGTGATAATGTTTTAATTCAGAGATAAGTATTTTCTCTAATATAAGCAAAACTAAACCATGTCTTATTAGAGTAAGAGGAAATGTAAAACTACAACCTCGGCTAAAAATAATCCCAATTTCTAAAATACATTTTGGGGAAGGCTAGAATAGTGGTTTTCAAAAGAAAGCTTATGAGGAAGCCAGCACGCAGGGCTCTTTGGTGGCATGTGGGACTAGCGGACTGACAGACACACTTCCCTCCAGGCCCGTTTCGTGTCTGTGTCACACGCCACAGTCTACGGTTTCCTTGGGGGGAGTCACGTCTACCTAAGACTAACCAGGAAACATGCACCTTTCCGCTTTTCCTAAGACGGCCAGTCAGCCTGTACCATCCTATGATTGCTGAATGAGCTTGAACTTTTCTCCTTTATCCCCTGTCACACTGTTTCCATAGTAGCTTCTGGATCTTCTCTTCCTCAGATACAAATTCAACGGCCCTTGCCTGTGACTTCACCTTAGTGTGTTGCTTTTCACATGCTTCTCTCTCTGCGCAAAAGGCTTTAGAGAGGTGTTTCTCAAAATTCCGATAATAACCCATCAATGGAGTGCCAAATCCATTAGTGGGTCACAGCCAGCATGTTTTCAGTAACATAGACTAGGAAACAGTGCATGGCATCTAAGAAAAATATGGGTGTGTGTGAATGATTATACTTGGGTTGTGCTGGGTCAGGACATAAACTATTTCTTAAGTGACGTAGCAGTTTGGTAGCACTCCACCTCAGCCCTCCTCTCCCCCATATTCAAGTTGTAGCTTTAATGTCACTCCTTGTAGTGTTATTTAGGGTCTTCTCTTACCCTCACCTGTATTAAAAATCCCATATCCCATGAATTACTTCTTTGCAACACTTGATAGATTTATTTAATTCATGGTAATTATATAACGTCTGTTCTCCCCACCGGCACCCAACTGCAGCAATAAAACATAAGGTCTGGGCACATTCTACTGGCTGAGGGTGCACCCGACTCTGCAGACTAGTGAATAAATGCCTCGCTTTGCTGCTAAAAAAAAACACAAAAAACAAAAAACATAAGGTCTGCCCTGCACGTGGCTCAGTTGGTTGGAGCATCATCCAGTACACCAAGAGGCTGTGGGTTCAATCCCCAGTTAGGGCACATACCTAGGTTGTGGTTTCAATCCCAGGTTGGAGAGCATACAGGAGGCAACTGATTGATGTTTCTCTCTCACATCAATGTTTCTCTCCCTCTCTAAAATCAATAATCCTCAGGTGAGGATTAAAAAAATAAAGGTCTGTGTAAGCAGGGGCTTTGTTTCACTGCTAATCTGAGTATGTAACCGATGCCAAATAAACATTTGCTGATTACGTTATGACACCAAGACACTTGTTATAGCTCTTCTTCCTCACTTATCCACTGTCTTCTACTCACCACTACAATCAGCACTTCTGGAAGATGTCAAATCTCTACAAAATCATTTGAATGAAATTTGTGATCTCTCTGACTTCTTCCCCCCAATTTCTTCCCTGAGATCTAGTCTGGCCAAGTTAAACTTGCCTCTACTTCTATTTCTTAATCTTCTTATTAGCAGTCTATATTTACAGCAATTTTGCTTTCCCTCAAGATCCATAAAGTATGCCTTTTTAACTGACTTATGACAACTTATCTGCCCATTAGATTATCCTCTGAATCCCCTTTCCTTGCCCTAGTAACAAAGAAACAATATATAATGTGGAAAATATATATTTATCTTACATGTCACAAACATGTTTTATCTCTCTATTATTATTACCGAGATTAGAAATGCCTCACTAAAATGAAACCTATCAATTACCCAGAACATAAAGACTGTCCTGCTGGGTCAGACTCATGAATTTCCTTTTTCTCGTTCAATATTCTGATGGTGAATAATTAACAGGGGTTTACACCAGAACAGATCCGTCTTTTCCATCAACTTCAAAACACTAAAGCAGGCACTGTTCAATATTAGCTACCTGTGATTGTCAAAGGTGAAATTAATTAAAATTAAACAATTTTAAATTCAGTTCCTCAGCCCATCTCATATGCCCCAAGCCACATGGGTCAGCAGTTACAGGAGGCAGTGGGGATAGAGTGTGTTTCCAACGGCGCAGGAAGTCCTACTGGACAGTACCGGGCTAGAGCTTTATTCTCAGTCACGCCGCGTTTCCTTTCTTCATTCTTAGTAACCTATCATCTTGAACATAAAACACTATATACTAGGCACTCTTTTTTCTCAACTTGAACTACTTCTATAGGGGAAACGATGCCTCCTTCTACTTTATACTCGACACTTGTATTTCCTTTGGTTTGTCCTATACACTCCCCTTCTTCCATTGCAGTTACTATTGGTTATCCTAAATGTAATTTCAAAGATTTGATAAACAAATCTCAAGTGTATTCTGTCCACACCTCTTATGATTTTAAGATTTCAATCATATCCCCTCTAATGTTCATCTTTTCAGACTAAATCTCGGCCTATCGTCTGGTCTGTTTGGAAGAGAAAGCCTTCCCCACACTGATTGCATCAGTATACTGGAGATTTTACCCAGCTCTAACACCTTACACTGCTTTATGTACTGCAGACAATCAACACATTTTTAAAAATGCGTATATAACAGTTCAGCCCAACACTCATCTTTCCTTGATGACTACCTAAAAAAAGAGAATCCCTAAAACACCAACAGATGATGGAAAACAAAGAAACCATTTACAGAAAGAATCACAAGAGAAATAAGCTTTGCAATGTGTGGAGTGACAGATTTATAATGAGACTATCCATGACAAAAATTAAAGTTATATAATATGAGCAGCATGTTTCCTTGCTTCTTACTTTCTCAACCTAAAACTTGGAAGAACCTGAATAAAAGGGCCAAGTCAGTGGATTTCTTTAACCCTGTAAAAGCCAACTCTTGCACACAACAGGGACCCAACAAGTATCTGTTGCTAGTCTGACAATGTACTAAGCAGAAAGAAGCAACCTAATCATGTAAAAGAACAGAACTGTGTTGTCTATATATTCCCCATCTCCAAAGTTAAGCATACGACGGTTTAGCATAATGGATTTAGCTTAGCTATAACAAAGAAATTTCTGACTATGAGGAATTTAAAACATTACAATTATATAGAGAAAATAGGAATCTCACCTGTGTTAACTTTAACCTAAGAGTAGAGAGAGAAAAGAGGTAGACCAAAGATTCATTTCCGCCCTAACCTTCTCCATATGACAGAGAATATACAGAAAAACCAAAGTATATATAAGACAGTGAAAAGAGATAAACAGAAACTAAATGAGTCCTTCACAAACCATGTGGATTCAGGAACTTCTATAGCCTTTGTGACTTTTTATAACATATCACACAGTACTTTACACAGAGTGGATGGCTGACACATATTGACTAGCTGCTTCTTGTGAAGGATACTCCTGTTTGGGCTTTGCTTTATCTTTTAGAACCAAATTAGATGTTTTATTTTGTTCCTTTTCATACTCCTTGAAATCACTCTTGGTATATTTCCCACCTGTTTATTTAAAATAAAGAAAAAATAAGTTAACAAGAGAAATCGCCTAATTAACCAAGAACAAAAATTACTTGAGGTATAATAAGTAAGACCATGGGTATCAGGGGATAGAAAAAGGATGAAGACAAAAGTCACGGTAATTCGTTCTTCATTACTACTTTAACTGGTGGCCAGATGCTGCCACCTACTGAACCACGTGAATATTACACCGCCACACTTGCCAGTCCTAAATGCCACCTTCACTGGGAAATAATGCGGTACTTGAGTGGGGCCATTACGTCCATGAGAACCTGAGGTCCAAAGGAGGCTAATGATTTCGGCTTCAGTCCGAGATCTGAGAGGCTTACAGGTGGGGAAGAAGCGAGGCTTTAAAGACCTGTGATCTGTCCGAAGAGACACTGTCCCCAATCCTGTACAGAGCGAGGGGCAACAGGGGCGGCAGGATGTGCGCCCAAGCTGGCTAGGAGATGCGAGGTGGGAGGGCCGGCGAGAGCACCGGAGACAAACTGTCTCGCTTAAAACTCTTCCTAAGAGCACCTTTATTCCTCCTGAGTGCCCAAAATAAAATCAACACCACCCCTGCAGAGAAAGGGGAGCTGCGGTTAAATCCCGCCCGGCCTCCAGTGGCCGGGCCAGGAAAGGAGAGCATCCCATGCGGCCTCTCGACTCTCCAGCCTCGCCTCCTACCAGATGAGGATTCAGCTCCCACCCGTGTCCCAGACCAGCTGATGGCCCAGACCAGCTGACTCCCCAGCCCGTCCTGTCTCCCCAGCTACCGTGAGGAAATACTTCTCGTGGGAAGTCCGAGGCTGAATGTGCAAGTAACCTGGAGGTACATAGAGAGGCGTTTAGACTGTAAAGCCTACATACATCTTAACTGTTGTCAGGATCTTTAAACAAAGGAGAAAATAGAAATTAAAAGGGGTGGGGGGTGAGAATGAAAGACAGGATTGGTCCTGAAACAGAAATGGCCAGGAGAGGGTGTTTCGTATAAATGTGAAGTACTGTAGCAATAACTAACAAGCAGGTATCATTTCATCACTGAGAAGAGATTTGCTGCGTCAGGAGTTTCACTTTGGGTGAGGAAGTTAAGGTGTAATCAACAAAGCGATGGGTTAAAAAGCACCGTTCTACATTCATATCCTGACTGTAGTGACAGGTCCTCGGTAAGACACTTCAGTTCTCTGAAACTCATTCTCTCCGTTTATAAACCGAAAACAGCCCTGGCTGGTGTGGCTCCGTGGGTTGAGCACCAGCCTGTAAGCCAAAGGGTTGCCAGTTCAATTCCCAGTCAGGGCACATGCCTGGATTGTGGGCTGGGTCCCCAGCTCGGGGCACACGAGAGGCAACCACACATGGATATTCCTCTCTCTCTTTCTCCCTCCCTTCCCCTCTCTCTAAAAGTAAGTAAATAAAATCTTTTAAAAAATAAACCAAAAATAACACCGACATGTCACAGAGCTTTTAGAATCATTAAATAAGACGATAAGGGAAATTACTTAGCACTGTGAACAGTACACATAGTATAAATTTATTAAATGTAAATCCTTAATATATGATTATCTCAAAATTAACTGGGATTAACAAGAAACTACATGTTAATGATGGCATATGTAAAACTGAAGCATCTGTCTCCTATGTGATATTTTACTTTAGAAAAAAACATGAAGAAATTCACTTGAAAGTCATCTTGTTAATAAACGACATTGAAACTACTTAGGAAGGTAGAATCATTTCTTCAGTGGGTGGACAGGTTAGGAAGAGATTTTTAAAAACCTAGATTTAGGGTCTGTTTAAGTCATCAGTTTATATGACTCTGGATAAGTCACGTCACAAGGTTATACCTCAAATTTCTTTTCTGTAATGAGGAACTGTAATAACGTTTCATATATATCTTCTAAGTGATAAAATTAAGTTAGCTCTCTGGAGGAAAAGCCATGCAGATGACCGACTTGGCAGCACTAGTGGACCTGAATATACTGGATTAGGCCAGCAGCTCATCTGTGGCTCCTGAATATACTTACTTACCTGATTCTTTCATTCACATAGCTGCATTTATCACACGCAAAAAACACACCATCTTTGTGCCTCAATTTAGTTTTCACAAATCACTCAAAGTAGATACAAGTGTCAAAATCTAGTCATGTAT
The DNA here is from genome assembly GCF_987537825.1 of Furipterus horrens. Classification (NCBI taxonomy): domain Eukaryota; kingdom Metazoa; phylum Chordata; class Mammalia; order Chiroptera; family Furipteridae; genus Furipterus; species Furipterus horrens. The sequence goes on from NW_028327176.1 coordinate 181,078,697, forward strand.
TCTAGCAGGAGGAAGGCTTCATGGAAGAAACTAATAGTGCAGGGAACTTTAGTCCAGGTCACTTCCTCCCACGGAGCGCATGGCTTCCACTGCACCTGCCTTGCCTATGCCAGTCACTAATAATCTCACCTTTCTCGAACTCACATAGGTAATACAACTACAATTCAGCACCTCACTCCTAAGTAGTGCTCTCTATTTCTTTATTATTAAAAAAAAAATTAAAATCATTGGAAATAAAAAGAAAAGTGTTATACAAAAGAACGTGACCCTAGAATTCCTAGTAAAATGTAGCATTACATGGTAAATAACTGCCAGAGTGAAGTCTTCTATATGTACCATAACTTTTTTATCCACTCGTTGAAGTGAAATATTTAAAAACACTGCATCAAAAACCAAAACCCCATGTCATTTCAGCATACCACAGACTCAACCTTAAGTCTGACATGCCAAATTTATTTGACATAAATAGATACAGACATAGATATACATGGAATGTCATATAAATAGCTCTGGCCAATGTGGCTCAGTTGGTTGGTGCATCACCCTGTACACCAAAAGGCTATGGGCTCAGTTCCCAGGCAGGATGAGGGTTCAATCCCTAGTCAGGGTATGTACAAGAAGGCAGCCCATCGATGTTTCTCTCTCTTCCCCTCCCACCCTCCCTCTCTTCCTCTCTCTCAACTGCAATGAAAAAATACCCTCGGGTGAGGATTAAACCATAAATGGCAGAAATTATACCAAAAAGCATTTCTCCTAATTAACAACACTAGATCAAAGGAGACACACACACACACACACACACACACACACACACACACACACACACATGGAAAGCAAAACAGAAGCAAACAAAAAGAAACCAACATACCTTTTCCTTTCCATTTAACCTTTGCAACAGACTGGCTGAAATCCACATGTATTCTTCTGTCATCTATAAGTACATTGTCCATTTTGAAGAATGCTTTCTCACAATCTTCTTCCTGACAATAGTTGTAAAAAACTTAAGTATAAAGCTTTATGAAAAAGATTTCTGTAGCTAGGAGAAATAATGAAAATACAAAATATCTGTTGTTACTAAAAGATTTAAATGCTTATCACACACCAAATGCTGTTAAATGTTTGCATCTACTACCTCAATTAACTCTGAAAACAACTCTATGAGGTACTATTATTGTCTTATGTTTTCTCAAAGAGAAAAGAGAAGTTCAGAAGGTACAGAAATTGCCAAAGGTCACACAGTTGGCAAGGGTGAGGCCAAGATTTGAACCAAGGCCATCTGATTACAGTGGACATACATATGCTCACCAACTGTCTTTTACAGGTCCACAATCCCTTTTAGTCAAAACACATAAATATCCTGACAACTAAAAGATGTTTTTATAAATTTGGTCTTAAAATCCAGTTGACAGCAAAACCTGGCCTAATGGAAGGCCATGGCCTTAAGTTATCCCACTTTGTATGACTATTCATTTGTTTCAATGAAGAAATATTTTTGTGATTGATTACGGAATGCTGACCAGGGAAGTATCATATAACATATGTGTGCACACATACACACACACACACAGAATCATTACAATGAAATATCATATGTCAATAAAAATTAACAAAGGACAAGTTAACAAGAGCTACATACAATAACATGTATAAATCTTACAAATATAACACTGAGCTAATGAAGTTAGAAACAAGAAAATATAAATGTGTTTACATTTATGTTAAGTTTAAAACTAGATAAAACCAATCTATGATGTCAGAAGTAGCAGCGATGGGGAAATTATCTGAAGGGGACACAAGAAGGGCTTCTGGGATCATGATAATTTTTTTCTGCTAACGTTTTGTGTTGACCTGGGTGATGGTTTGCATGGGTGTATTAACTGTGGTGACTCATCAAGCTGCTTATACTCATGAGCTACACATTTTCTGTATGTATTTTACTCTTCAGTTTAAAAAACTTTTGGATCAGATTATCCAAAACATACAGAACTTGCCGCACATGCAAAAAATACAGGCTAAATGATGAGCGCTTACAAAGAGGCTACTGGCCATGAGAATTATGAAGCAGAATGATGTAGCTTAACCTGATTTTCAACAAATCATAAAGGTTACAAAAGATCCACCTCAGAAACTAAAATGCTGAGTCATGATAAAGAACTCATAGATTCCATAAAGTTGAATTAAACTACATATTCATGGAAAATGGTACACTGCAGAAGACTAAGAAATATAGGCAGTCAATAGTCTATGTGCGATAAAAGAAATAAAATTATATTTGTGAGCAGATAAATAACCTATGGTGTCAACAATGGGATGACATTGTCAGGTCTACAAGAAGTATTCATAGCAAGGCAAAGAAAGAGATTTCCTTTCTGCTAGCATCAATGCACCTTGCAGATACCATTCCTGGTACACCTGACAGTATTTACGTAAATTGTTAAGTGTCTGTCCTCCCAACCCTCCTTTATACATCCTGTAGTCCTAGGACTTATCACATTGAAATATCAAAGGTGTTCAATAAATGCTTTAGAATAACTATAACTTATAAACCAAGCTACTATTGGACACACATCAGTCCAAAGCTGCATAAAGAAACAGCATATGCCTACCATAGCGGCAAAAAGCAATGTGAACTGAGTCAGACATATTTAAGTTCAAATCCCAGCTAAATAAGTCACATCACCGCTATGTGTTTCAGTTTACTTACTTGGAAAAAGTACCTATCTCATAGATTAAATGCATGATAGGTTGCATAATGCCTGGCTTAAAGAAAGTTGTTTGAGTAACATAAGCTATCATTATTATTGTAGACCTAGAAGGTACCACCTAATCCAACTCTCAAATTTTATTTATAAGAAAGTTAACACCTGGAAAGAAGAGTTCTACTGCCAAATGTCATATAATTGCTGGTCAGTGACAAAGCTTGGATTAATATCTAGAACTTAACAGCTGCTCCAATTCTCTTTCTTTACTCGATTATATATATTTATCTACATAGTATTGAAAAATCATTTAAAGAAGGTGAAGGACTTTACCTAAAACCTTAAAAGTTTTAAAAATACATGAATGCAGATTGCACCTGAACCTAATGTAAAGGTACATATATTAATATTAACAGATGTTAAATTTATTCCCTGTTTGAATATAATAAAGTTATTTTTCTCTGGTGCCTAAAGAAAGGGCATAGTAATTTTCTAATCTTGGAGACTAGAAAAAGCTCTGTAACCTTTCACATTTTAAAACCATGTAAGAACAAAAACAATATCAAACTTAATAGATCTATATTATGACCTACCTTCTCAAATTCAATAAAAGCATAACAGAGGGATTCTCCAGTCTTCCAATCTCGAATAACTTCACAACTGAAATTTGCAAAAAGTGACTTAAAAAAAAAAAGGCATACTCTCTCACTCTTTAAAAGTAAAGAAAAAAAAATAAGGCCATTATTAAAAGACAAAGCTAAATTCACAGAAATATTTTTTCAAATTTCTTCAATAACAATTAAAAAAAGAGCAAAAGTTCACCAATCTAGTAATTACAGATATAATTCGACTCTAAATGCCCTATGTAGACCTACAATTCTAAATTCCCGAAGAAATGAAGGAAGAATAAGATAAAAATACTTAATTTTCCTGTGGCAAAAATAAACTACTGCTAAAAATGTTTATAAATCATAATTTACTTCTAGTCCCCAAATGTAGATAAATTATAGACTATAATGTTCCTGTTAGAATAATATATGCACACTCAAACACATATACATGGTTAGTAAGTTTATGCTTTGGAGTTTTTGAATTTTGATATAAACCAAGCTCAGATTTAACCCCAGGAGCACAGCTATCCTACAGAACTAATCCATCTGAACAAGAAAGTGGAAGAAACAGAAAGGTGGAGTTGAAACCAGCTGGCTTGTCCCCTTCCTTACATATCCTAAAGTCTCATTTTACATTAAATAAAACAGGGAAAACAACCATTGTGAGAAAAAGGAAAAGTAATCACGTTCCAGCATGTGGTTCAGCTGTTACAATATTTACACATATATTAAGATGTAAATATTGAGCAATGACCTAACCAGAATTATGACAACCAAAGTAGCAGGAGGAAAGAATGAACATGGGGGTTAGTATCAAGGTAGAATCCTCTCCTTCCCTAGCAGGCAGGCAGCATATAAGGTCTCAAATTGAAGCATAAAAAGTAGCAGTATAGAAAAAATTTTAATAAATATGATATATTATAAATGGATGAAGAAATAAAATTGGGTAGTTGTTTACAGAAAGATTTTTCTTTCAACAAGGAGAATGCAAGAATGGCTTCATGGGAAAAAAGAAAAAAAGACATGAAATGAAAGGAAATTCTAGACTTAAACTGTTCCATTCATCTCCTCTGAAAATGTGTTGGAAGTGGGAGACCACTTCAATTATATATGTGTATGCATATTATACACGTGTACGCACATATCTTTATACACACTTGCACACATATACATGCGTATTTTTCTTCCCTAATGTCACCAGTACAAAACCCACCTAGAGTTCATGGATTCATCAGAAACGTGTCATTAGAAAATCACAAATTAATATCTAGTTTTCCTAAAATATTTTACTAATTCTAGAGATTACCTTCTTATTGGCCCAAATCTTGAGAATATTATCTCCAGATCCTCATCTGTGGTCACTGGATTCAATTTACACACAAACAGCACATTTTCTGGAGGTTTAATATCCGCATCGGGCAGGTCTCCCACCTAAATTATAAACAAACAAAAATATAAATCAATTCCTTTATTTAGTTTCCATTCTAAATATCCTATCCAAGTCCAAAATGCTGATTTCCCTACAACATCTAAATTTGCATTATAAGCTGCAGCCTCAGGAAAAGAAATCTAATTAAGGCCTCAAAATTCATTATCGACAATTCTTGAAACAACATTTAAAACAATAATCCACTTTGTGAAAGTGAAATTCTAAAAGGTTAAACAACTAACTTGCCCAAAGCCACACAGTAATAAGCAACTGAGTTGGGATTTGAACCCAAGTTTATCTGGGTTTCTGTCTTCCTTTTTTCTTTTTTTCCTGTTTGATATACAAAAAACAGAATTTATATAAAGTACATATAAGTTATGAAGCATAACGACAAAAACCAGCAGTGATGATAACCAGCTTAAGAACTAGTGTCCCCTAATCCCATGATCCCTATGGCTCTCTCATCAGAAATAACAAATACCCTGCTTCTTCTTGGTTTTCCTTTTTGGCCATTGCCTTGCATATCTTTATAGAGTTTTCTCAGATAGGTGTGTTTTCCTAAGCAATATATTATTTAGTTGTGCTTGCTTTTAAACTTTTTAAAAATATTATCTTACTGAACTTAGCCTTCTGAGATTAGTAATGACCAATTCTTTCCACATTATTGTTCAACATGGAACAGCAACAATTTCTGGATAGGGTTCCTAGCTTTTACTCTCGTCCTCACTGTCACCTTCTACACTCGTAAGTCAGCTTCATGGTCAAGCACTGCACTGAGCAGAGCACACAACGTCCCTCTTAAGAAAACCTGAAGGTAACAGTGAGAGAAAACCATGATGGTGTTAGTTTCATGCGGGAAAGCTATCTTTCCCCTTTAGATGGGGAAAACAATCCTTATACATATATTCAAAAACTCTCAGAGATGATTTCTGATAAGATTATCACGCAAGTATCTCCTCTTCAATGAACACGCTAAAACAAAAAGAAATCTTGAAAATCAGAAACAGTAAGAAGAAACGATGCCAGTAAGATCTGCTCAGTGTCTCTGAAGCCCATCAAAAGACAATAAAAACCTATGTCTAATAAGAAGTACCACAGCAAACGGGGGGAAGAGCAAATCAGTAAAATCCCCATAAGCACCTAGAATGGCAGAAATTCCACATCTCAAGAAAGCATAAAAGAGAGAAAAAGTTAGAGAAGAACTCACTATACTATTTACCCAAGATAACAAGGAAATTTAAAATACTCTCAACAGCTATGATGTTCAAAATGGTAGTTGCTAATGCAAAGCACTAGTTGAATTATCATTATATTACGCAAAAGAAAGGAAGAGGAACTGATGTTCTTAAAAAAGAGAAGACGAAACCTGTTAACAGTGAGGACCAAAAAGGACACAGAATCATCTATTAGAACAGTTAAAATTGAGAACGCTGACAATATCAGGTGCTGGAGAGGATGGAGAGTAGTGGAAACTGTCATTGCTGGTGGAATGCAAAATGGTACACCGCTTCAGAAGACAATCTGGCAGTTTCTTACAAAGCTAAATGATACAGTCCAGCAGTTATACTCCTAGGCATTTACCCAAACGAGTAAAAAACTTATGTCCACGAAAAAATCTACACACAAATGTTTACAGCAACTTTATTCATACTTGCCAAACCTTAGAAGCAACCAGTATTTTAATATGTGAACGGATAAACAAACTGTGGTACATTATCTAACCATCAAAGGATACGAGTTATCAAGCCACCCAAAGACATGGAGGAACCTTAAACGCATGTTGCTAAATGAAAGAGCCAGCCTGAAAGGCTACACACTGTATGATTCTCATTATATGACATTCTGCAAAAGGCAAAAACTATGCAGACAGTAAAAAAAAGATGGTTGGGTGTCAAGCGTCGCGGGGAGACAGAAACGAAGAGGTGGAGCACAGAAGATTCGGGAGGCAATGAAACTATTCTGTGACACGGTAATGGCAGATGCGTGGCACCTGTCAAAATCCACAGGATGTACAATACAGTTAATCCTCATGTAAATTCTGGGCTTCAGTTCATAATAATGGTTATACTCTAAGTCCCACAATGGCAACTCTTTGTTTCATCACTGATGTAGCCCATGAAACACAAAGATATGCATCATCCTTCTTGGCTTCACAGGTTTGGACTGGGGGCAGGGAGCTCTGAAGGACATTATGGAAATAACTGACAAAACTGGAGCATGAACTGCAATTTCTTTTGTTTTCTTAAATCCTTACCCGATGATGGTTATTGATTTTAGAGAGAAAGGAAGGGGGAGAGAGGGAAGGAGGAAGGGAAAGAGGGTGGCAGAGTCAGAGGGAGACGGGGAGAAACCTCCATCGGCTGCCTCCCACACATGCGCTGATGGAAATGGAAATTGAACCCGAAAGCTAGGCATGTGCCCTGACCAGGAATTGAACCTGCAACGATTTTTGGTGTATGAAACAAAGCTCCAACCACCCGAGCCACCTGGCCAGGGCTCAATTTCAATTTTTATTGATTTTTAATTTCCTGACATTAATAACTATACAGTGTTGTTGATCTTAGGAAATACATGATTGTGTAGGAGGTAAAAAAGAATGATGTTTGCAATTTAATTTTAAATTGGTCCATTAAAATAATATGTGCGTGTACACGTATAGAGACAGAGAGAGGGAGGAGAGAGGGAAAGACAGAGAAGAGAGAGAAGAGGAAGAAGAGAGACAATGAATCATCACGCAGATGCGGCCAAGTTAAAAAAATTGGTTAAGTCTGGGTATAAGGTCTATAGAAGTTCCTTACACTATTTTTTTAAGTTTTCCATAAGTTTTGAATTATCTGCAAATGAAAACTTTAAAAAATACATTAACTCATTTTCTCCAGACATAAACTTCTTATACTTTTGCAGTTGAAAACTCTGATGATAATCTAATATTCTTTCCCTCATACGTCACTTACTCCTGTTGCCCAGTTGTTGCTCAGAGAAGTTTTCTTAGAACTTGTCTTGGTGCTGGTTGTTCTGGGTCCATGTTCTCTGATACATAGTGTGCTCATAAAATGTGTGCTTTCAATTTTTTTAAATTCAGTAAAGTATTCCTGAAGTATAGCCTTCAATATTTACTCCTTCAGACTGATGGTGCTAATACAAATTTTAAAAGATTATAAATCTGAAAGCTCTACTATATAAAATAATAATACCCTAGTTATCATCCATCCATTCAAGTCTTTATTGATGATCTACTATGTAAAAGGTATACCTGGTGCACAAAAATAAGAAATGGGAAAAATGCCCAGTAGGTCAACTAATCATCTACTGAGTAACTGTTCCCCAAATGACTTAATAGTATTAGGAATATAGAGAAGGAGTATGTTTTAGAGTTCTCAATTCTACACAGGTTTATTTTATCCTATAAGTACTATTCTACTATTCAATTTCAATATTTGAGTTGTACAAAAAATTACTCATTGATATACATAAAATTTCTTTCAAGAAACATACTTTTAAAATGATGAGTATAGCAATAAATCCATTTAATATTTGTAAGTTGGATATCTACTTTCCATTTTTTAAAAAAGGCACTGGCACTATATTAATAGTACATTCAAATTTATTTATCATACTTTCACATGTGTTACTATGTCATACAATATTTAATCCAGAAAAAACTCTCAGCTAAATGTTTATATTTTAAGACTATCAAAAGCCAGAAATAGATAAACAGTAAGTCTGAATAACTATTTGAACAAAGGTAATTATCTTACCATTTCTAATAGAATAGCTTGAGTTTTGGCCTCTTTCTCTGCCTTTATCTCTTCTATTTCTTCAGCTGATCTTCCTTTGAAATCATCAATTTCTTCATCTGCTCCTATTCGACCACTCTGTAAGGCAGAAGTTACTCAGATATATATTTAAAGAATAGAAAAATCTAAAAAAAAAAAGGGACATTATGCTTTATTTTTAGTTCCATCAAATGTGTTAGAATAGAATAATTTTATGTATTTCACATATGTGAAATTTACAAACCTTTCAAAATTAAATTAATTCTACATCAGACAGGCTAGTCTTCTAATTTACTGTTAAATCAAAATAAATATTTATACAGAAACTATCTGGTATCAAACTGAGTGCTGAATGCATAAGATAAATGATCTTAGAAATTAAGCACAAAATCCAATTATAAAGATAAATTTAGCTTTAAGGAAGTCTCATAACCAGAAATTTATACTTTAAAACATCTGAGGAAATAGTCTGCAGTATTCCACAGAAATTTCTGGGGTCCAGCTTGGCTTCAGAGTATCTCCCAGGAGAAAAATTCCCTTAAGAGATGATAGTTTAATTTAGCCTAAAAGCTATTTTTAAACATTCCTATTTAGAGTTAGGAGATAAGCAAAACATATTCCCAAAGTGTTCATATGAGCTTCCAGAGGCAGGTCTCTTCTGGTAGAATAGAAATTAAAGAAAGGGTATTTATAACGAGAACTAAAAAGATAGCTAGAAAAACTAACATATCCATAGAAAAGGCAAAGAACTCTAAACTTATCCTAGAACAATTGATCAAGCAAGATACTCATTCTGAAGGTACAAGTTGTAATTGGCTGAAAGGAAAAGCTACACAAAGCATCAACAGGCACGTACACTCAAACACAAGAGGACTCGACTTACATCTAGTTGTTCCTTAGTGGGTTCTGGTGACCGATCAGGAATTAATAAATCCGGAGGGTCATCAAATGGATCATCTAAAATCACTGTATGATTAATCCTTACAAAATAAATCCATGTCAAATGTTACATTTACATTACTGTAACAAATGTATCTCTAAAGACAAAAAACCATAAGTTCCTAAATTTTATTGCACAAGGATGTTACTAGAGTCCACTGTCACAATTAGTGTTACTGTTTTTGATTGTTTGATATTATATTTATTACTCTGCATTACTCTAAAATAACATAATGGCTAAATCTTAGCACTTTTGCCACATCTCTCAATAATCTGCATTTTTATAAAAATTAAGTTAAAGGCTTAATAATTCCTCCCAACCTAAGCAATTATAAATAATTAGTACAAGTTTAAAAACATAAAAATTCTCTTTTATTATAAAGATTCTTATAGTCTTGTATTAATTCACATTTTGGAGTTATCAAAAAAAAAGGCTTACATATGCCATCACCACTAGCATGTCGAACATGACAGTATTAAAATATCCTAATAGTCAGATAGTAAATTGTAAGCACACCTGATATCTTGATAGGGTACAAAATCCTTGTCAACAAAGGTCTCATTAATTTTCTTAATTATGTCCATGCCTTCTGTCACCTCTCCAAACACTGTATGAACACCATCCAAGTAATCTAGATTATCTCCTGTTGTAATAAGAAACTATAGAGGAAAATGAAGAACACAAATACACGTGTATATATAAAATTCAAACTAAAATTAGTTACAAACTGACAAAAAAATACACAAAATGAAGACTCAGTGCATGGATTTTTACCCACTTGTTACTAGCCCAATACTCAGTAAAAAGTACGAAGCTAACACATAAAATGTGAACACCGATGTTCCCTGATAGTTAAAAATACTTGGGCAAAGCAAGGCTCCGTTTCTTCACGCGTAAACTGTGCAAAAGGATAACCATGTACCCCAATGAGGTTCCCATGAGCATTAAACAAGACAATGAATGAAAAGTGCTCAATGTGGCCTGTGATGAAATAAGGAAAAAATACAAAAAGGAAAAGGGGCACAATGTGAACAGTGATGATCCATGAATGGTGGGATTGGGGGCATGTTATTTTCTTCTTCTTTGTACTTATGGGTGTTTTCTAAATTTCTCATAATGGACATGACTGACATTTAAAATAACAAAATAATTTTTTTCTTTTTTTTTTTGTGATGTCATGTAATTTTTGTTATATTGAAACAAGAGTGTAATTTTTTCTTCCAGAACAACCTTTAATTGAAAATTTCCCCTTAATGGATAATTTTAAAAGATAACTTTGTGGGATCATTACAGTCCTTCCCGGTAAGCAAACTCATCTTCGCATCCACTTCCTACCTGCGATCCATGCTGGTCGCTGCCATTGTTCACCATGGACACAGTGCCCTTCTTCTTGTGCTTAATTCTTGGCACTTTTTCTGCATCAAAAAACCTTGCTTGATCACCATACAGCTGACTGAAAATACATACAATAAGGTAATAAAATATAAGTATTCTCTACATGAAATACAGAAGTACTAGTAACACATAGGGTTACCATTTCTTTATAGAAATACCAGTATGATCAAAATATTCCTCTATTATGCTATAGACATTGAGGGAACTGGGAAAAAATCTAATCTGAACCATATTTTAAAATGTAGATTGAACCCTGGCCCAATCTGTCTCCCCCTTCCTCTCTCTCTCTAAAATCAATAAAAAATATATCCTTGGGTGATGATTTTAATGTAGGCTGAAATATGCTAGTTAACACTATAAAGAGGCAATTCTGTTTATACTCATTTAAAAATACAAGAACAAGAGGAGGGGGGTAAGTAGGGGAAGGGTTTAGTCAAGGAACTAGTATAAATGAGCCATGGACACGGACAACGGGGTGGGGATTGACTGTGGGAGAGGGGGTGGGCTGGGTGGCGGGTAGCAATGAGGGAAAAAGTGGGACAATTGTAATAGAAAAACAATAAAAATAAAATTTAAAAAGAAAAATAATAAAATAAAAATAAAAATATAAGAACAGCCCTGGCTGGTGTGGCTCAGTGGAATGAGCGCTGGCCTGCAAACCAAAAGGTTGCCAGTTCGATTCCCAGTCAGGGCACATGCCTGGGTTGCGGGCCAGGTCCCCAGTGGGGGGCGTGCGAGAGGCAGCCACACATTGATGTTTCCCTCCTTCTCTTTTTCCCTCCCTTCCCCTCTCTCTAAAAATAAATAAATACAATTTTTTAAAAAATAAAAATATAACAACTTACCCAAAAACAGACTCTCCTCCACGGCCAGTCCCTGTAGGATCACCAGTTTGTATGATAAAATCCCTCTATAATATATAGGATTATTTATCAATTTACTGAATTTGCTAGATGGTTCCAATAACAAAGGACAATGACTAATATCCACCAACTCACCTGTACATTGTGAATAAGGCAATAATTGTAATATTTTATTTTGCATAACTTCAGGAAATTCAAGCAAGCTGAAAGAAAATAAATAATAAATTTATCGCAGTAGTTCACAAATACATTTTTAAGCAAGTAAAAGCAGTTAGTATAATTTAATTTCTAAATTACCATACAAAACCTCCCCAAAGTGGTTAAATGTCTAAAGCCATAAAAAAGGCAGTAAGCTTTAAAAAAAGGCAATATATTTTAAATTATCTTTTTATTCTCTTTTTCTTAGGATTTCTTGGGCATTTGAGCTAACGGAGAAAACTGACACCTGAGATAAGCAATCATTCAACGATTGATTGGTTTTTTAAAAGATTTTATTTATTGACTTTTAGAGAGAGAGGGAGGGAGGGAAAAAGAGGGAGAGAAACACCAATGTGCAAGAAATGGGGACCTGGCCTGCAGTCCAAGCATGTGCCCTGACTGGGGATTGAATTGGTGACTTTTTGGTTTACAGGCCGGCACTCAATCTGCTGAGCCACACCAGCCAGGCATCATTGATTTTTTAAGAGAAAAAAAGGAAAATTAGTCACGATACTGGTCATGTCTGAAAATATTATTTCTGCCCCTTAAATAGTAAATTGGTAAAATGTGGGTTAAAAGAATGCCACAAGAGTTCAGAAAAGATTATTTCTGATTGGAGAAACTGGATTGGCAGAGAATAGCAAAGGTACAACATGTATCAATATAATACTACATGGTACAAATACCACAGATAAATGTACACAAGATGTACAACTCTGGTGGGAATACTGACAATCAGTGGAAGCTGTACATGTGTGGGGGTAATGAACATATGAGGAATCTCTATCTTCCTCTCAGTTTTGCTATAAACCTTACACTACTCTACAAAAGTAAAGTCTTAATTTTTAAAAAGAGGGGGGGAACCTGTATATTAAGAAATTTAAGAGATTTATCAACCAACATAATACTATATGGTCTTTATTTGGATCCTAATTTAAATGACCAAATATTTTTTAAATGTTTACAAGACATAAGGAAAATATAAATTATACTAAGGAAATTTGCTAATTTTTCCAGGTATGATGCTAATTTGTGGTTATGCAGTCTTTTTTTTTTTTAAGCATCTTTTAAGATACAAAATGAATTACAGATTAAATAAATCCCATGTTAAGGGTTTATTACAAAAATATCCAGTGGAGGTGGGAATATAAATGAAACAATATTGTTAAATGAAGCTGGTCATCGGCACAAAACGGTTCATTTACATGACGCTACTTCCATAAAAGTCTTAAGTTTTCTATAAAAAAAAATTAAAAATGAAAGAAAGAGAAGAAAGAGTGGAAGGGAAAGAGGAAGGAAAATAAATCTGGATATGTTTATTAGGGATTGATAAGTAGTTATACATATAAGATACCCAAACACATGCTTACAAATACATACAACCAGTGGGCTTATGTTTTAGTGTTCCAAGGTATCCTTGCAGAACCCATACTTCTCCATTCTGTCTGTGAAACTAGGTGGGGTAACCCTGTCTCCCCTTTAGTTCCTCACAGCTCTGGGGAAAGAGGCCCACTCATTTGTCAGGTTCTGCTCCATAGAAAGAGTCGCAAACAAACTAAAGGAAAGCAAAACCAAAAGATGAAAAATACAAGTTCCTATAACATCCTTTCAACCCCTGGATCCCGCCATCCTTACAGCCAAGCTTACCCCAGTAACATGAAACAATCAATTATTCTCTTTCAGCCCGTTTGAGTTGAGTTTCTATCACTTGCACAAAATGTCCTAAATACAACGCATACAAATGGACTTCTCAATAAAATAAACCTTCAGTGTGTGCCCTCAAAGTGTCAGGCAATTGTACAAGGTGCTTGGGATACAGCGAGAGATTAAGGCACAGGCTCCCTTCGAACTGATATTCTTGAGAGGAGACAAGACCTGCAAATAATTCCGGGACAACAGATCAATGTTTCAACCAAATATGTGTTGTGTGATTTATAAAGGATCTGAGACAGAGCAGAAAAAACAGATCTAACTCTGCTTAGGGACAACGGAGAGACACAGTAGAGATACCACGCTTGACCCGAGATTTGAATAATAAGCAAGAAGTGTGCCAAAGGGACAGCAGTGGAGAGACATCTGGGGTCGAGGCAATAGCGGGAGAAAGGCACAGGTATGCATGGTTTGGTCTGTTGGTGGGGGTGAGGGAGGTGTGTGTACGAGGAGGCACTGCTGCGAACTCTTCGGTAGATTCTGCATTTCACCGGGGCAGGACTCCAACTGTAACTAATCTCTCTTGGCCTCCAGTTTGTTCCTGTTCTGATGCATTCTCCACAGTGCTACCTGTTATCTTCCTCAAACAAGTGTGCCGATGTTGTTTCTTAAAACCTTCAAAAGCTCTAGTCATCAGTAGGGCACACAAAACTATTCACGATCAGATTCGCAGCTGCCATTCCATGTCATATACCATTCCTTCAAGCCACGCCGAAATACCTGCTGTTTCCAGAAAAATCCCAAGTGAACTCAAAGAAAACCCTCATTTCCACTCATCTTTGAAAGAGCACGAGCTGGTTCAAGTGTTCTGCATTCTTTGCTTGTTTCACTTCTACCCGCCCCCAACCAGGAAGAATTCCGTACTCCCTCTTCTGGTTTCCATAGCAACTTAGACATTCTTCCTCTACAATACGTAAAAAAGTACTACCTGGGTTCCAGCACGGATGGCCCTCAATGATAAATTAGACCCCCAAGGGCAAGGTGCCTGTCCCACGACTCGGCAGTCTTGTATCGAAGGCGATCACCGAGTGTTTGCCAGGACTCCGTGCACATCTCCGGGCAGCCCTCCATCCAGGCGGGGTGCCCACACTCCCGGACCCAAGCCCACCCTCCCTGCTTTCACCGAGACTCATTACACACCAAGGAATACTGGCTGTGCTCCTGTCGCCAGTAACTCGCAGTAAAGCCACTACAGTAAAGTTTTGTAGGGTCCGTACATGCTGCCAGGCATCACACACACGCGCGCCACTGAATGACCACACGCCCCCGCCAACCCGACTGGCCAGCAAGAGATACGGGGGAAGGGCTGATCCTCACAAAAACTTTTCTAACCAAAGCCAGCTCAGAAGAGCCGGGTCGCGGGCACCAGCAGCCCAGACGCTAGAGCCAGTCCACGTAGGGGCCTGGGCGGCGAAAGGAGCGCGGAGAAAAGAGATCGCCACCCGGGCGAGAGGCGACGGGGCGGGCCTCACCGCGCGGCCGCTCCTCGGTGTACAAGTCGATGACGACGTCGCCCAGAGTGGTCTCCAGCAGAACCGCCATGGCGCCCGCTCCGCCTCCACCACGAGCCGGCCCCGGGGCTGACAGGTACAGTCCGTCGTCGTCCACGCCACGCGTCACCGTCGGCGCGACGCCTTATTACGTCATCCCTTCGGCGACACCGTCCCTTTCCGGGCCGCATGATAAGGCCGGATTGGTCGCTGTCATAGGGTTCCCGTGGGTCCCGCCCCCCGCGCGGCTCTTTTGAAAATTCTGATACAGCTTGGGCGGCTGGTGCGGAACACCGTCCTTGAAAAGGGCCTCTGTAAAGAATTTTGTGCCCTGTTTATGCCCGTCTTAAGAACGGGCGGGCCTCCGAGCGACCCGTTCTTTAAGCTCCTCCGGCCGCCTCTGTCGCAGCCGGAGGGCGGCCGCGGGGCCACCCACTCCCGCGTTCCTGTTGGGACTCGTGATTTCCTAATAAAGTGTCACGTTGTTGCCTTGAGGTAAAAGCTTTGAGCCTTAAACGTACAGTTTTCTACCCAGAAAGATGGGTAAACAGGGAGGTCTTTCCTGTCTAGTTGTGTTTACGGCAGAGACTGTACCTGTTACAGCGGCAGATGGTGTCGTCGTCGTCGGCAGCCCTCCATCTCGAGAGACGATGGTGTAGCTTCTTAAGAGTCTGTCTATCTGCACCGCCGAGAATGGCTGTGCAGTCCGACTCGGGAGTGACACGGTATCTGTCTCCTCCCGTGTTGAATCGACATCTTGTGATGACGCTGGAGTGTCCTCTCCAGTGAAGCTGAAGCTACAGAGCCTGGGCAGGGTGATATGGAGGGTCTGCTGTTGCCCATGCAGCAGACCCCCCCCTCTCTTTGCAGCTGAAGTGTCCAAGGGAAAGACGGAGTCAATACAGCTTGGCTTCAGGTGCGCCGCAGGAGTTGCCGGTGTTGACAACAACGTCAAACCACTTTAGGGACTCCGGCTCCGGATTTTCTGTCGGGGTTTACTCCCTTAGCCTTTCCCCTGAAGAGGTATGCCGCAAGGCAGCGGAGGTTTTTTGGAGTCAGAGTTTTCCTTCTCTGATGTGCCCTGACTGGAAGATCGAACCAGCGACACTTAGCTCGCAGGCCGACGCTCAATCCACTGAGCTAAACCAGCCAGGGGTATATACACATATATATGTATGTATATGTATGTATATATATATATATATCTTTTTTCAATTGAGAAGACATTCTACTTTTATGCCATTAAGTTCATTTTCATAGATGATATTTTTTATCACCTCTCAACAAAAATGATGTGTTCCCTTTGAGCATATGTTCTTACTGTACTTGAGACTAAGGACATATATTTTTCAATTAACTACTTGTGCCTTTGTTGTGCCCTGCGACTCTTGCGGCCCACTGAAGCATGTGAACTTCCATTAATAGTTTCTAATCAATGGACTAAACCTAAGCTCATAGCTGAAATCCACAAGGATTTACTCAATTTGTTTAAAATCCTGGACTATCACCCAGATCCTAGTTACATCTCAGCAGCTGTTGGCAGTTGTTCCCAAAGAGAAATGGGAAAAATGCTCAAAGAATCAACACAGATATATCACAAATACTCAAAAAACAGTCCCACGAGAATGGGTACATCACTGAGTGGATTTTGAAGGCATTGATCCCCCCCCCCCAAAAAAGGACCATCATGAAGTAGAGGGCATGTTTCTCTTAGATGTGAAGAACATGCTTCATGGCAGACCTTTATTCCATAGGAAACACAGAAAGAACTTCAAAGTCAGCAGAGCAACATCAGCTCCGCCCAAGAAAACCTCAACAGCTTGTGCCGCAGGTACCATTCGGCCGAGCTGGAGCGTCTGGGTGGCGCGATGACGGGGCTCACTAAGACGCACGAAGCTGTCAGCCAGCTGTGCTCCAGAACGCAGGCCAGCCTTCAGGATTCTCTGGAAAAACGCTTCCACGGTGAGCTCTGACGGGCCTTTGCGTGAACAGTTTGTTTACAAGAAAGAACCCCAAACCGAATGCTGCAGGGAAACTGCCAGCAAACATTTGGAAAACTTGCCAGAAGAGTATCATGTTAAACTCATCTGTGCACCGAGACGTGGGCGGGAGAAGTGGGCTCGCCCCGTAAGCACAGTTCTTCCTCTTTCCCCTGAGAAAGTCTGCCGTTTGGATGATTCTGAATTGCATCTGGATTTCTGACATATAGCTCCTTTTTTGTGTGGAAAATTACTTCCACTGCTACACTGAAGGGACAGTCACCTTGGATATTAAGAGAGAGCATGCAATTCAGGAAAGTGCCGGTCCCATGTGCCTGACTCAGTTTCCCGCATGGCTGTGCCCATGTTCTGAGGTGGACACATAATTCCTCTCAAGTCGCCTTGGTAGAAAAGATGAGCTTCTTCCTTTTGCCACAAAAATGGCTTTAACACTTCTAAACTATTTCTCCCCTTGCCCTCGTCCATATTCAGGGAAATAATTATCTTTCTTTACCAAAAGAAAGAAATATAAAGGGAAATCAGACATTTAAGGAATATAAATTTCTTCACAGTCTTCTCTCTGAGATAATTTCTTGATTCCACCATGAATGGTCGTGGTTGTAACTCATGCTGTGACATATTCTGTATCACTATTTGGACTTTCTTTCTGGAATATGTTGTAAAGCAGGATGGAATGGACCGAAGGGCAGAATTCCTTCATGATAGTAACCCTGGAAGTTCGTTCAATGTTTTGCATGTCTTTCTCATTTTTCTTACTTTCTGAAGAGTCCATGCAGGAATTCCAAGAATGGTTTTCTGGAATAAGAGCAGCAGCAAAGGAATCATCAGCTAAAACTGGTGACAGCAAAGTCCTGGAGGCGAAGCTTCGTGACCTTCAGGTATGAATGTTGGTGGTGCTTTTTCTGCTTCCCCAAACTCATGCAAGTGCCTTTGGGTCAGACCTAACTCAGCTCTTTCCCCAAATCTCTTTATTTTATTCAAAATTTTTATTTTCCTTGTCAGAATTAGATTTCTTGAGTCATAGGAGAGAGACAGTATGAAAAGCAAGTTGGAAAAAATGTTAGAGCTACAGAATTTCTAGATTCCTTCTCCCCTCTCTTTTAGCCTATTGGCCATTCTTTGGAATTCACTCAAAACTAAACCTAATTTTAATTTCTAAAGCAGTAAGTGCATAAATAGTTATATCTGTTTTACATTACTATCATGGAGGAGTTTTAAAAAGATGTCACTGATATCATGTGTGCTTTTTAATAGCCTGTGGTCTAAACTTGGAGCTTAGATATATCGAATGAAAGCAACAGATATTATAGATTGTATAGGTTTCACTGTCTATGAAAAAATGTATGAATTCAGGAAAGAAGAGGCCATTGTGAAGTAGAGTTAAGAAATGTCGACAGAAGATGAGGTTCATACTGAGTTTTGGCTAAGTTTTTTAAGCAGCTGATCTGAGCAAAGCATTGTGTTCAGTACTATAAAAGTAATTTTTAAAAATTTAATGGGAACATGAGGATATTGTGGTCTAATGAGTGATAACAATTATGTAGGTCACTCACTAGTTGTCAGGGTAGGAAGGTCACTGAAGTACCGGGAGCTAGTTTTCCAGGGAGCCGGGGTGGATTCAGATGTGGGACTGTCCCCTTTAAGACTTGAGAGGCAGTGAAACTACAGAGAAAAGTCTGAGTCACAGTTACAAATGTTGAGCTGGAATAAGGGAAGAGGCAGGCCTAGCGTAGCAGTTCCAGGGTTCTATTGCTCTCCCGAAGCCATGCTCGTGCATGTGGTCCCCAAGGAGGAGGTGCACACCAAGAAAAGAAGGGAACCGAAGTCGGGATATGGGGTGCAGGGTGGATCAGAGGAGAAGGAGAGGTGCAGGCAGTTAAGCGGTTAGAAGATATCTAATCATGGGTGGAGGTGGAGCCTGGACTAGGTCCTGATGGTGACAACAGGGAGAGACTGAGAACAAGACCTTGAGAAGAACATCTTGTCCAGGTTGACATGGCTCCCAGTTTCATTCTCAGGGTTCCAGTGACGGGCTGCTTGTCCTCAGTTATGAGCTTGGATTATATCTGACTCTTTACATCATTCTCACTCCGGGCTTGTTAGAAACTTCCCTCCGTTGGCCCGTTTTTCTTCTCTTGCTCTGCTACCTCAGCTCAGAATTGTGATTAATGTTTTCATGCACCAGGGTCTCTGAATCATAGCAAATATTTTATATTACTTTTATTTCATGACACAGAACATTTTGGACTCAGTCAGTGATGGGCAGAGCAAGCTTGATGCTGTGACTCAAGAAGGACAAATTTTGTACGCACATTTGTCTAAACAAATTGTCAGTAGCATTCAGGAACAGATTACAAAGGCTAATGAAGAGTTTCAAGCATTTCTAAAACAATGCCTCAAAGACAAACGTGCTCTTCAAGACTGTGCTTTGGAACTTGAGAGGTAGGTTGTTTCGATATAGGTAGATCTCATCATTTACAGAATATATTTTCAGTAACTTAGAGAAAAAAAGCTATTGTGAATAACAAACCTTTGAAATTGTGAGTTTAAATTTTGAAGCTTTGACTTTAATTATAAATTCATGCCAGGACAATAACTGATTGCTTGAACCATGATGGTATCGTTTGGCTTTATTTTCTATATAAAAAATAAAGAAATTATATTCAGTAGTAACTGTAAATGACATGAATGCATGAATTTTTTAATTTTTTTATTTTATTTTTGTCTGTTTGACCAACTCAAGACATTAGAGCTTTGACATCCAGGTTTTATATTATCCAAGTCTACTTTTGCTGGGTTGGGCTTATGGCAGAAAACACCTATTGAATTTATATGAATCAAGATTCCAATCAGGAAGCTATGTTCAACATGGGTGAATGTAAAATTAGAAAGAGGTAGGGGAAAACCCCTCTTACCAAGGGAAAAAAAAAATGTCAGTGTAATCAATATGCCTTTCTGGTGGTAGAGTAATATGCCTGACTCTTGTCCAGGTTTCTTAGAGAACTTAAACTGTTTTCAGAGTTTAAAATCCTTGTGCTCTTGTGCTATATTCAAATCTTTTAGAAGAGAAAGACACAGAGAAGACTTTCACTTTTTTTCACAGGGCTTCCACAGCCTCACTTACCCATTGGCCCCAATTCTGGACATACGTAGTAACACACAAAAAGTTAAGTGCACGTTGTCCAGGAATGTAACCTTGCTGATAATTACGACCTATGGTTACCAGGTTACCAATTCAGCCAGATAGAGTGATTCAGTTTTGCCTAGATCGCAAGATAAATTTTCATGATTTGCCTTTTTGTTATTGAAATAAGCGATAATTTGAATGGGCTTATTGTTGAGTTTTCTTTTACTTGAAAATTCATGAGATCTTAACTGCCATAGACATTGTGACCTCAGCTATTAGAATCTGTTGTCATGAGAACATAAGAATGTTTCTTTTCTTTAGCTTCGAGGATCAGCACAGAAAACTGAACTTATGGATCCATGAAATGGATGAAAGGTTAAGCTCAGAAAATTTAGGAGAGAGTAAACAGCACCTTTCTGAGAAGAAAAATGAAGTCCATAGACTTGAAATGTTTCTGGGCGAACTACTGGCTGCCAGGTATGGTGCAGAAAGGGAATAGTCCTTTCTCAACTCACAGCTGTGTGTTTGTCTGGTTGGCTGGTTGTTTGGTTTGGTTGTTAGTGGGTGGACTGGTTAGTTGGTGGCTGTGTTTATTTCTATCCCTGAGTGTCTAGAGTAGAAGTGATTGTGCAATGTTTTCTATGGCAGTCCGATCCTCTGGAGAGAGCGGAGGGAGAGAGGTAAAAGCTGATCTGCGTAGTCTTTCCACCTCTCTTCCCTCAACAAATTGGACATGACACTCATTTCCTGTATTTTAAAAATATATACTATTTTATTGTTGTTTGAATATAGTTGTCCCAATTTTTCCCCTCTTGCTCTCCCCTGCGTGACCCACCCATCCCCGCTCCTACAGTCAATCCCCACCCTGTTGTCCATATCCATGGGTCCTCTCTACTTGACACTTCCACTTCTTTCCCTGTTATCCCCCCCCCCCCCCGCCCCTCTGGTCACTGTCAGTCTGTTCCTTATTTCCATGTCTCTGGTTCTATTTTTCTCATTTGTTTGTTTTGTTCATTACGTTCCACTTATAGGTGAGATCATATGGCATTTGACTTCCATCACTGGGTTTATTCCTCTTAGCATAACACTCTCCATTTCCATCCATGTTTTTGCAAAGAGCAGGAGTTCCTTCTTTCTTTCTGCTGTGTAGTACTCCATTGTGTAAATGTACCACAGTTTTTTGATCCACTCATCTACTGATGAGCACTTAGGCTGTTTCCAGCACTTAGCTCTTGTAAATAACACTGCTCTTTAAATTGGGGTGCATAGTCAAGATTTTTAAGGTATAATCCCAGCGGTGGGATCACTGGATCAAAAGACAGTTCCATTTTTCTTGATATTAGCCTTTAAGCATTGTGATGAGGGTGATAATAATAATATTTTCTCTTCTCTGAGGTTATTATAAAGATATAAGATATAAGATTATTAAAAGATACTCTTCACTGACAAAAATAATGCTATGGATCCCAATTTCCATGTTTTCTTCATGCACTTGGCTCTAGTGCCATTTCCAGTCCACTCAGTCCTCACAATATGCTTTGTAAAACAAGGGGTGTGCTCATTAAGTCTGGCTGTCTTGGAAGTCCCTCTTCTCCACCACAGGACTTGTTTCTTCATTGCTTCCAACTGAGCAAATGATTCTGGCTTTATTCCCGGGCCAAGTTCCCTGGCCTGACTTTCAGGACGTTACTCCCTAAATCCGGGCTTCACGCCTGACATTTTCAGTTGCTTCACTGGAGCTCTTCCTTTGGACGGTGGAACCCTTTCCATCAGGGGAGAGCAGTTTGACCCCAAACTTTTTAACTACCCTCTTAAAGAGTAGACACACTCATCAGTGAAGCAGGAGAGGTTAACACCCAGCCCGATTAATCAGACAAATCAGCAACAGGGCTTGATTGAGCAAAAATTGCCCAATTCAGATTTTACTCATCCCCTGTTTCCACGGAGCCTTCTTTTTGGTCAAACATGCAGACTCTTCCTAGTCTTGAAGAACAAACATGAAAACAAGTGCACAGTTTGAACTCATATTGACAACTATTGTTGGTGTGCATCTTTTATGACTATCGTAAAATTTCCCTGCGATGCTCTGGTCCCATCCTTGGGAACCCTTACCATGGGGTAAACACTTTTGTTGGTTCTACATACCCCAACCCCCTACAGTGAGCTCCTCAAGGCCAGGGACTATCAAGCCTTTATTATCTGTATAGTCCCACTGTCTAGTATAATGTCCCCCCCAAAAAAAAAAGAGACAAGAAAATATTTGCTGACTTAACAGAATAGTAGCACCATTCTAATTATATAACTTTCTGAAAGTTACACTTCACTTTTTGCTTTTTAAAATCTTGGATATTCTCTAGATACAATATAACATGACCAGACCTACTTCTCTCCTCCTTCCAAACCTTTGAAATAACTTTACACATTCTTCTTGAGCTGTTACTCTCGGATATTCCATAATCAGATGCTGAGTCCTTAGTGTGTTTGCTCCCAGGTTCCTTCTAATTTGCTACTTCTCTGGACAATCCCGGGGCTGGTCACCCAGGGGCTCCAGCTGTGTCTCTTGAATTCTGTCACTTGCTTGCTGTTTTTGTTTTATATTATAATATTTCCAGTACACACATCTTGGGCGGGGGGGTAACAGTGGTCCTCTATAGTTTTTACAAGTACCCAAGACTTGAGACTCATTGAATTTTTATCATCCGTTAAGCAATTCTTCTTGGAATACCACTTGTTAATAGTATCTGTTCTCTTGAATTATCATTTAACTCACATCATTGCTTATGCCACCTTCTTGTCCTATCAGATTCCAAGAATAAAATGTGTGTTTTAGAGCAGATACAATATTGTGTACATCACATATATCTCACAGAGGCCCACGGGATGCTATTTACATAGTAGCTGCTCAGAAAAGAAAAGAGAGAGAGAGAGAGACCGTGTAGGAGGCAGACTGTGTCCTGTGTCCCACACTCACGCTAGTTGGTGTCCAGACATCTACATTCTCCCTCCCGGTGTTCCAGGAATCTCCTGAGAGAGGTGCCGATCTGAATGCAGAACTTGTGCAGCAGGATGAAGCCCAACCCAGCCGCATGTGATTACATTTTCCCTTGAGCTAATTAGCATAACTCCACACTGAGATGAGCCAGGCACCTGAGATCAAAGAGTGACACCCATAAGCACGCATACAATGGCCTTTGGAAAGAATTCTTTGATTTTGCATTTTATCTCTGCCAAAGATTGTGTTGGGTCCTGGGCACCTGAGATGATTTTAATAACCTGGGCGTCTAGAAAGCCCAAGCCTTGTGGATTGAGACAGACAGGGTGTAGGAGGTGGCAAAAGGCACCCAGAGGAGGAGCCCTGCCCGCCCCACCCTCTCCAGAGTCCCCACGATGCTTCCTGGGGACGTGGTGCCTGTGCTGAGCTCTGAAAGGGGCGGCTAGAAGAGAAGCAGAGGAGAGCAGAAGGGTGCTCGCAGAGGAGGCCCCTCCGTGTATGTATAAACAGCAGTGTCCGGGGGCATATCAGCAAGCTGGTCATGATTAGAGCCTTAACCAGGACTGGGAGGGGCTGGGCCTCTTTCCGAAGTGACTTTCTAGTTGTATACACGGGGCTTGGATCTAGGCACAGCATGGCCTGCCTCGTGTCCCTGATGTGCATGAACTCCGTTTGCAGGAACCGCAGGAGAAGCAGGGGGCCAGGGCCGTCCCCAGGCTCTCCATTTTTAAAGGCATGTCAGCTGTGAGCTCTCGTCTGGTGACCGATCCAATATCAACAATCATCTGTCACCCCCCGGCACTCCAGACTGTCGGAGCTCTTTTTTATTTTTTTATTTCTGCTTTCTTTAGAGAGTTTCTTGATAAGCTCTCCCAGAGAGGGCAGCGTCTCGGTGAGGAAGGCCACGGGGCCGGGCAAGAAGGGCGCCTGTGCTCTCAGCTCCTCACCAGATACCAGAACTTGGTCAGGATGACCAAAGAGAAGCTCCGGAGCCTCCAGGTGGTGCTGCAGGAGCACGAAGCCCTGGAGGAGGCGCTGCAGAGCACGTGGGCCTGGGTGAAGGATGCGCAGGACAGACTGGCCCTGGCAGACCGCACCATCGGAGGCAAGGCCGCCTTGGAGAAGCGGTTGTTACAAATACAGGTACCTACGGCGCCGGCCTGACGGCCACTGTGCCTGAAGTCTGGCTTGATCAGGTTCACAAATGTTTGAGTTGGGTCCGATTCATTCTGTGCGCCTCTCTCTCTCAATGAGGGTTATGTGGGCGAAATGGAGACACTCCGTAGAAAGGATTTGGAGGGGATCACTTTTCCTCTTTGTGAAGGAGAGGAATATTTTTGTTTTAATAGCATTAAAGGAATTTAAATTTTATTTAGTAAATATCTGGCAAACGTTACGAAATAAATACCTACTTTACTCCAAGCCCTATGCAGGTGCTGGGCAGGTAAAGATAACGATTAGTGCGGGCTTTCTAGGAGTTCAAGTCAGTGGGAGAGGCCGCCTGTAGGTTGTTGGTTGCAGTACAACGGGCACGTAGGGACCATGGCTGAAGCCAGCAGCCATGAGTGGGAACGACAAAGGAGGCCACCTGCCCCGACTGCAGTCAGTGACCGTGACCTTGAAGGCAGGAGTTAGCCAGGCGATGAAGGTAAGGGATCGTGAGGTTATTGACCAGCGTGCTTTCACTTTCAAAATAATTTCTTTGTGACTCTGAAACTAAATTTCAGTTAAGTTATAATGCCTAGGCAAGTAGCCCAGAGTTTTCCAAGAATTTAAATTGGAGTTAATCTTTATTCGCAGACTCCCAGATATGCACCGTACTATTTCAGTCAAGTATTCGACTGCAGTAGGGTCTAGACTTTGCCGTTGCTGTTTTCATTTTAACGTGGGTGAGGTATTACCTACCGCGATTCTCCTGGGAAACAATTGCTTTTTAAAGTATCAGAAAGCTTTAATATTTCTACTGATATGTATTCACTCTTCTTTGATAGGATATTCTCCTGATGAAAGGCGAAGGGGAAGTTAAATTGAATATGGCCATTGGCAAAGGGGAGCAGGCCTTGAAAAGTAGCAACAAAGAAGGTCAGAAGGAGATTCAGACTCAGCTGCAGACCCTCACCGATGTGTGGGCCGACGTCATGAGCTTATCCGTCCGTGCCCAGAGGTACGGAGCCCATTTCTAGGGTTTATTTACCTACGTCGAGCCTAGTGGCTTAGTAAAATGAGGGACCGTGCCGAGGCTGTCCTGTGGGACAGTGCCTAGGCGTACTATTTTAGTTAGTTGTGTGCTTGCCTGTCTTTGCCTAGATTTCACGTTCTGTAATGGCAGACACTGGTCTTTATTTGTTAGCTTGCGCGTGTGTTCGTAATATCTACATCTCCCATAATAGCTCTCATGGAATTTTGCACACAACATGGGCTCCGTGAAATACACCCTTCCAATTCATTAAAGCAAGGATATGTGGTTTTGGATAACTTTAATATGTTTTTCACTTTTTAAAGAAACATAAGGGGAATTAAGTTGTTGGCAACTGTGGAGCTTCAGGATACATCTTTTCCTCAACCCATAGTAATATTATCCACATGGGGGTCATAGAAATGTGGCTGAGGGGGTTGGTGATTTTCACAGGGATGGGGCATCCATGCCATTTTGTGACTGAGGCCAGGAGAGGTATTGTCCTTCAATGCATGAGACATTCTCACACAAGCAACCATCAGCCCACCCAGGATCCCTGGGGGAGTCCCTGTTGAGAAGCACTCACAGGGGCTGCTGAGAAAATAGGCAAGATATGACTGTTGCCCTCAGTGGTGGTGTTGCAGTCATATTTAGGAGTGGAAGATTTTCCCCTTCCCCCCTCTTCCCAGGGTATCTGCAGATAATCTGGCTCGCTTGTTGGACAAATGACTGTCTGTCAGAATTATATGAAAATACCTCCCAGGAGTCATATTGTAAAGGTTATATATACTATTAGACCACGAAAGAAGTGTGTGCTCACTATGATCAAAATAAATAGATGAATAAAAGATTAAATTTTATCACAAAACAAAAAAGAACAAACCCTGCAATTATCCGTCGTAATGTAAAGATGAACCATGATTTCAACTAAAATTTGGGAGGTTGTGTTTTGTTTTGGTTCCTTTTCCCCTTTAATATGGAGCATTGGTAGTGACTTCAAAAGTTGGCAAGATTTTTAATCTTAGTAATAACTCAAAATGGTCAGCAAAGAAAAAACATCAGATCCCATGGTTCTATTTTCTATATTGTGGACCAGACTTCCCAATGTGTGGCAATGGGCCAGCTCCATAAAAGGGAACAGGAATATGGGTGAATATTTTTCAGATATTGGAATAAAAGATTAAATACAAAAAGTAGATTCAAATCCTTCGTTCCTCTCTTTCAGCAAGAAATTAAACTTGACAGCTACCTATTGAGCAATCGTAATGTTCAAACTGCTGTGCTAAAATAATGGCACAAAGTACTTATTACCCTGTAAGTGCTGGGAGGCTGGGATTAGGGTACATTCCAGAAAAAGTCTGACTCATATTGTGTCAGAGTGTCCGCAGATAATCTGGCTGGCTTGTTGGACAAATGGCCGTCTGTCAGAATTACATGAAAATGCCTTCCAGGAGCCATATTCTGAAGGTTATATACACTGCTAGACCACCAAAGAAGTGAGTGCTCACTCTGATCAAAATCAATAGATAAATAAAAGATTAAAATTCACCACAAAACAAAACAGACTCTGCAACTATCCACGGCGACGTAGACGCTGTGAACCTACGAGAATACAGGGCGTGGGGAGGTGGGATTTATTTGGAGTTTCTAGAAAACTCTTTGAAGAAAAGATGAGACCTTTGGCATGTATGTTAAGGTTCCCACTGATGCAAAAATAAATAAATAAAAACAATTTGAGAACGTGCTAGAAGTGCATTTCCCACAGATGTAATTCCAGGATTATAGGATTGTTTGCAAAGGAGGCTGAGAGGAGGGACGGAAAATGAATTTAGAATAGTTTTAAGGCTGAATACTTTCAAGTTGTAAAAGGCCAGCCTGGAGAGCCTTTTACTTGACTACCTGGAGTGCTATTTGGATGACTATTACATTGTTTATTATATTTCTTATATCATAAATATATTTGGCCTTCATTGCTTCATACATTCAACATTAAACATTGTGAATATATATCCCTAAGTGAAACTCAATCTAATGATACTATTTAGCCAGGAAGAGTACCCTAGATTTTAAATTCTGGTCAATAAGTAATTGCTATCTGATTTTAATAAGATAAACTGAGCCCAAGAAAATTTAAGAGTTGAATCATGTTAAATAAAGTCTAATGGATGCCCCAGTGCTGATTTTTAACAACATAACACATAAAAATTTGCTTATTTATTTCGGACAGTTACATTTGGAATTGCTTGAATGACGACATCTTGCTTAAATTTTGACATAGCTTCACTTCCGTTTGAAGAAACTGTGCCGTGGGTCAGAGAAGCAGTTTCTCCCTGCACTTAAAAGCGGCGTCTTCACCACTTACAGTACACCGTGCAGTATTGAAGAGGCTGATTAAGCCAGCCTTGAACATAGATTTAGCATCGTTCCCCACAAAATATTGAAGGACCCAAATTTGTAGCAAATTCCATGGCAGTTTTCAAAGTTGAGCGGCTGTATAGCAAATAACTAAGCATTCTTGATGCTCGAATATAGAATATGTGCCCAGGGCAAGTAACTAATGCTCTTCGTAAGCGCTGTATTGTAAAGCAGAAGATGCAATGTCCTAAATAAAACTCTTTAAAATTGGCACCAAAAAGAAAGAAAGACAGCTTGCATGGATGCAATTCCCTCCTAATTGGTTTCTAGTAGCAATGCCAAAATAACTTATTTTAATATTCTAGCACTTTAGAGTCTGTGATTAGCCAATGGAATGACTATCTAGAGTGGAAAAACCAGTTGGAGCAGTGGATGGAATCAGTGGATCAAAAAGTGGAACATCCCTTGAAACCGCAGCCAGGTCTGAAAGAGAAGTTTTCCCTCCTGGACCACTTTCAGTCCATCGTCTTGGAAGGCGAAGATCACGCCGCAGCCCTGCACCGCCTCACTGCCAAGTCCAGGGAGCTCTACCAGAAGACGGAGGATGAGTCTTTCAAGGAAACAGCTCAAGAGGAACTGAAAACACAGTTTAATGATATAATGACCGTTGCCAAGGTTAGTACTTTCTAGTGAAGAAAAAACTTCAAGGCTCAGGTAAAGAACACCCTGTCAGTTGAATTATTAGGGAATTGGCTGTCTGGAACTATTAGTATATTTAGTAAACAGATATTATATAAAGATAATTTCTCACTTCTGGATGACCATGAATTTTTCCTTTCTGCATTCTTGGGATTATTTTTTATTCTTAATTTTATGATTTTCTCTGCTGAGAATGTCAGACAACCCATTTTCTGGTAAAATTGTTGAGCCTCAAATATCAGTGTTTAAAACTTCTCTGTCTTCTGCTGCTCCTTGTATTTATTGTAGTAAATGCAAGTCTATTTACCTCCCAGATTTCAGTCATGTACAAAAGAGTGTGTTTGTTTCTCATCTTAGCAAAAACTATGTTTTTCCTTTCTTAAAGCTATAGGCTCCTTCATGTAATATGAAGATATTTTCCAATTTTCTATCTGAATTGTTACTCCCTGTCACAATTTCTTTTGTATATTTGGGACAATGTTAAAGAAAGGAAGGGAGAATTTTTTTTCCACTTTTTTAGTTTTTCTTTTGGGAAACATCTCTGCATTATTAACAATTATTAACATGCGTTTGCTTTTCTTCATTTTTATTTCGGTAGTGTTTAAAATAAAAATCAAAAGGACATAAATTTGAATTCTGACTTTGTCACTTTTTGAATGCATGACTTTGGGCACATTACTTGACCTCTGTAAACTCTGTAAGCCCCCTTTCCTGTAAAATGGTGATAACAGAGCTGATGTAAGGATGAAATGAGCAAAAGCATTTAACATGCTGAGCTCAATATTTTATATAAATCCAACACAAATAATTTCTTAAATAATAAGAATAGTTATAATAATTATTAATAAGAGGATTAATGAGGGATGTTTGTCAACATCTATTAAGCATAGATTCTTATGCAAAGCTAAGCAAAAAGTAAAATTATAGGAAAATGGTTTTGTCCTCCAAGTCTTTTAGTCTAATTAAGGTTTGATATTTTCACTTTAAGATATTAAACATAGAGAATATTCAAGAGCAAGAATGAAGTCTTCCGAGATCATTAGAAGACCAATATCAGACGGTTGCCTCATATGATTTCATATTCTCAATAGTGACTACTGCTAACGTAGCCTGTTTGTTTTCTAGGAGAAAATGAGGAGAGTGGAAGAGGTTGTGAAGGACCATCTTATGTACTTAGATGCTGTGCAGGAATTCACAGACTGGCTCCATTCGGCCAAGGAAGAACTTCACCGGTGGTCAGATATGTCTGGAGATTCATCAGCCACCCAGCAAAAGCTGTCTAAAATTAAGGTCAGAAAACGGACAGATGTTATAACCACTGTTTCACTGGTTCTTGCTGTATTCTATAGATTAGATTCTGTTATTTAAAATGTTTCCTTACTGTTGTTGGTGTTTATTATCTTGCACCCCATGAATTTTAAACATAAATAAGAGAAAAGAAAGGAATTCAAAACACTCTATACTTGAGCAAAATGAAACTCTGTTTGTGAATGCTTCTTCATGCAAATGTGCTTATTGCTGTGGTATTAGAGATACAAAATATATGCCAGCCTGGAGCACTGAAAGAACTGGATATTATTTTCCAGAACAGAAGAAGAAAAGTTTATACATAGTAACTTAGAGAAAGGTTTTTGTACAATGACTTGGAAATGTCATTCTAGATGTTTTATTCTGCTTTCTTAGCTGACACTACAACAGCATAATGGAAGTCAGCACTTCAAGGGATATTAATATTATCACCCATGAGGGCAACTTAAAGCAAAAAAAATAAAAAATAAAAAATCAAATAACTCAGAGAACTAGAGATCTTAGTAACTTTTAATTATTTCTAGTGGTTTGAATATTACATTGCAATAATTTCCTTTGTGTGGAAAGTAATAGATTTTAATCTAAAAATTAAGCAATAATGAAATCCTTAATCATTAGTTAGATGAGGAAATGTTGGGTATCAGTAGTGTAACTGGTCAGGAATTTAAGACTCAGATTGTACTCTAATCTCTGGACATTAGATCCAAACATCATGAAAGCAATAGATGATGATAACAGTAATAACAGTAATAATTACATTTTGAAGATTTACTTCTAAGGGCTTATCTTATTTAAATCTTACAGTGATTGTGCAGGTTTTAAATGAAATAACATAAAGGCACATTCTAAGTTTTATTATCTATGTGATCCTTTAAAGTAGTTCTTTGACAAATTTCTCAGTAATACCTTAATGTGTTCATCCATCCATCCACTGTTCAGCCAGTGTTGTGAACCCCTCAGGGCACTCCCAGTGTAGTAGGGAATGATGATGTGCAAACTGATGTTTGTGAAATAGTACAGTAAGTGTAATGACAGCTCACTATACATTTAGAGTTCAGGCCCTGGAGTCAAAAACCCAGGGCAGTATCCTGCTTCTACAGATTGTTACCCTGTGTCTTTGGGCAAGTCACGTGGTGTCACAAGCCTCAAGGTCTTAACTGGTAAAATAAGAATAACTATAGTATCCGGCCTCATAAAGTAGTTTTGAGGACTAAATTAGATCATGCACACCAAGCATTTTGCATCACACTGGACACATAGAATGCCTCAATGAGAAAATCCAATGAATTTGGTAAATGGGTGATTTAATCGGCTCTGAACGGAGTGGTAATGCACATAAAGTCAAGAGTGATGATCAAGACATTACCGAGAGTCATGAAAGCTATGTACATCTGAGAAAGGCAAGAACAGGCAGAGGAGACGGGTTGCGTACAGAGGGAGAAATGAGGAGTCCAGTGGTGGACAGATGGAGTGCTGATGTCTAGGAGACAGGTGAGCGTTCAAGCCTGATTCTCAGGTCAGGAGACTGGATCAATGACAGAGAACTGGAATGGTCAGCATATAATCTGTGGCAGAAACCACCAGAGCGAGTGACACCAACACCTATGCATAAGGCAAACTATCTGTAGTTAAGGGGCCACAGAATAGCATTTGTGAAGGAGAGAGAGAAAAAGAGAAATAGTAAGAGGAGGACCAGGAAGATGTGGTGCCATCAAAGCTCCTGGTGGAGAAGGGGGTCCCTATCACAGAAGCAGCAAGAAGCAGTTGTTAAAGAGGAGGCTCAAAAGTGCCCTCTGGACTTGGCAGTTAGGCTATTTGGCAGCCACTGAGAGGTATTTCGACAGCCAGGGGAGGGGACAGACCGATTACGTGGCTTTGGGAGTGAATGGTAGGGTAGAATCAGAGATGGCAGAGAGGTTTGAGAGGCTGATATAAGAAGATTAAGACAATTCCTTTACCAGGTTGCTTCTTGGGCTGCCAAATGCTTAAAAAGAATTTTTTTTAATAAAATACTTCAAAAAAAAAAATAGGGAATGTAGGAGACATTGCTAATAGAAAAAAATTGGAATTTGGGAAGGGGAAAGCGAACCTCTCGTAAGTTCAGGTCAGGCCAGAATGTAGGCTGGTGTGGGGGTGAAGAGAAACCCTGGAGGAAATCATTAAGTACCTCCTATGTCCTTCGGTGTCATCACCGTCCACCCCAGGGAGTGACCGCTGAGAACAGGTGACTTCAAAGCCAAACGTGTCTGTGTGAGGGTCTGTGTGTGTGCATACGTGGGTATGTTCATATAATATTTTTAAAGACTTTAAATACGAGACAAGGGAATACATGGGAAAGCCATTTCAAAACACTTTAAAATGATCATTTAAATTTTTTAAAAAAATCTGGATGAGTGGAGTTAGTGATTGCAGATATTGAAATGCCCCATTTTAATGCCAAGGAAAACTGGAATGATGCATGAGAGAGTATATTGAGGAACTTACTGCTGAGAATTGATATTGTCTGAATTCCAAATTGTAAACCGCTCATAAAAGCAAACTGTAAGTACTTAAATCTAATATTAGACAGAAAATAGGATAGAGGCCCCGGGCAAAGCACAGCCCTGCCGCAATCCTTGTTCCCTTGCCCGTCAATTGAGAGCAGCGATTTTCAGTGCGTATGTCGCAAGAATTTTTTAAACATGCAACACTTGACTATTTAGTCAGGGGCACTGACCTCTTCCCCCATAGATCGCCAAATTAAAAAAATGACAACAACCAACCCAACATTAGCCATCTGGTGTGAATGAATCAAAATTATATGTATTTTCTTGTCAGATCAGCTAGAAATATATCTTTTGGTGTGCCACAGAATTTTAGTAATTAGTTTATGTGTGCCGTGAGATTTAAAAAAGGTTGAAAACCGTTGATTTAGGGAGAAGTATGGATCTTCGTATTTATAGGAACAACTATTTAAGTCACTGCCAAAACAGTTTCGCATACTCAAACAATGCCAGATTTCAGGGGGCCTGTTTCGTTCTGTTTCAGGATGTTTGGGATTTCCAGTTTATTTTCGCCACAAGCCTTGGAGCTCAGGATGAGAATTCTCTGCTATTATAACTTAGGGGTGGGTGGGCGGATTGATTCTGGTTCGCTGTGGCACACTTGCTAAAACTTCCCAGCAGGACAGGGTCCCCCTCTGTACATATTTGGAAACTTGCTGTGACTCAGCCTCCTCGGTTACCATGGTGACATTCCATCCCAGGAGCTGATGGATTCCAGAGAGACCGGGGCCAGCCGCCTCAGCAGAGTGGAGACACTGGCTCCTGCAGTGAAACAGAATACAACGGCCGGAGGGTGTGAGCTCATGGACTCGGAGATGCAGGCCCTGCGCGCGGACTGGAAGCAGTGGGAAGACAGCGCGCTGCGCGCACAAACCAGCCTCGAGAGCCTGGTCAGCCAGATGGCCCTGTCGGAGCAGGAGTTCTCGGGCCAAGTGGCCGACCTGGAGCAGGCCCTGGAGCAGTTCAGCGCCCTTCTGACATCTTGGGCTCAGCAGTTAGCTGCCCTGGAAGGCAAGAACACAGACAAGGAGATAGTGGAGTGCTGGAAGAAAGGACGAGTAAGTCAGCTTCCTGTTTTCTCTTGGTGGCTGTGCTAAAAATTGGGTTTGGTTCTCATTGTTGCTACAAAAGAAAAATCCTTGCTAACGAAAACCACACAACAGCCAGACTTGAAAGGAATAAGTGTTTCTAATTAAATTTGCAAATCTGATCTGTTTCCTTTTCTCATAAGTCAAAGTATTGCAAAAATAAACAGAGAGGAGAGAAGCTATTAGGTGCCATAGAGAACAGTTATTGTTCGTGGAAACGTTCTACTTCCATTCTTATGGTGTAAGAGTTTGTAATACTGCGTTCCGCCATTCAGTCTGAAACACGGCCTGTGGCTGGAGGCGTACACACACGGAGACTCATAACGGTCCTCCTGCCAGTGAATGATTTCTGACAATTAAATGATTGAATGTACAGCTTTGAAAGAAACATTCGATAATCTCCTAAAACACAACTAACACTTTTCACCCCGATTAGCTTTTCTGTGTAGTTTTGACAGCTGCGCTTGAATCAACCCGTTCTCAGAACTCCTATGTCATGCTCATGGGTTGCTTTCCGGACATTTTTTTTTTTTTTTTAACTAATGGCAGCTCTTTCAGAGCGAGAGAAAGGGAAGCATAAAAGGGAGAGTGAAGAATGGGTAGAAGCTTGAGGTCCTCTTTCTCTCTTCCCTGTTAAATACTATTTGGAAAGACTTTTTTTCGATATTTGCTGTTTAATAATGCTCTGTATCATGGATACCCTTAAAAGGAAGTTTTAGTAAACTTCTTTGTCTATTTATGTTATAACCATTTCAAAATAGCTCCAGCCAGTAAAAAACTCATGTAGTATTTCCAACGTTGTCTTGTTTTCCGTCAAGTATTTGAAACAAATATCGCACACCACAAAGGAAAACTTTATAATCATCTTTTTATGCTATTTATTTATAATGTTTCTAGGTTATATATATATATATTTTTCTGATGCCCTTCTTGTCCTTTAGGCTTAAGTACCAGACAGAATAAGGTGTAGAAGGCTGTTTGTTCCGTAAAACAGGGACAAGAAAGTTGGTAGTTATTTCACGTGGTCAGTACTATTCACTCTGATATCAAAAAATCTGTTATGTTTTACTTCTATTTTGTTTCTCTTCCTTTTGCTACTATTAATATGGGTGATGCTTTTAAAAGATTGGGCGGTGTTTAAATTATATTAGCATTCTATTACTATACTTAGCTATCATTATTTTTAAATACTGATACTATTTGTGAAGATAATAAGTGAGGCCTACAAAAACGTAATGCAAAAGTAAATATAGGCTTTTAACAGTATGAACAATTCAAAGATCACAGCCCCTGCTTAGACCTAGTTCCAGATTTGGCTCCGGAGCTCATGCTTTTGATGACAATACTACATTATCTCTAAATACTCAAATTTTCTTATTTGAATAATGTCATTTTATCTAAAAATGGGGATAATAAGAAGGAAATTATAATTATGTGATGGGATAAAGGTGCTAGCTAATGATGCTATGGTGGTAATCATTTGCAATATATAAATGTACTAAAGCCATTAGTTTTACACCTTATACAATGTTATATGTCAATCATATCTCAATAAAGCTGAGAATAATTTTTTAATTTTTAAAAAAAATGGAGCTAATACTCCCATTACAATGAATGCGTAAGAAAGTTTTACAAAATAATGAATTTGCTTAGTGTGGCTTGTTTTGCTGGTAGGAAGGGCTTGTCATTGTTAGCAATCATAATTAATAATAATGAGCCTTTGCAGGCATTTACTTTCTCTTCTGCACTTAAATGCCGATACTCAAGAACCCTTTTAAAAAATAAAAATGGATTATTACCTATAAACTATATAAATCATGTCACAAAAATTTCTTGTTTGCAAAACTCATTTCTCAATATCCATGGGCAATTCATGTTGCACTTTTAGCAGTTTTCTTAACCTGCATAGCCTCTAAGGGAGAAAAATACATTCCAGGACTTAACTGAAACTGACGTATATAACTTGATATTTATATGATGAAGAGTCTAATAATATGCTTTAATTTATGATGAATTAAAAAAAATAGTGTAAACTTTTGGTCAAAACTTTTCACTTTTGATAGCACTTAATGGATAAGAGACTCATTTGAATCTCTGGGGTTTTTCATTTACTTCTTTGGGAAATTTCTTTGGTTCTTATAATGCTCTTCCTTAAATAAAATATACAGT
The DNA here is from genome assembly GCF_987537825.1 of Furipterus horrens. Taxonomy (NCBI): domain Eukaryota; kingdom Metazoa; phylum Chordata; class Mammalia; order Chiroptera; family Furipteridae; genus Furipterus; species Furipterus horrens. The sequence continues at coordinate 181,114,265 of NW_028327176.1, forward strand.
ATGATGTAAAATAGTAATTACTAGTTTAACAGTTGGCATTTCAGAGAGAAACTTTCTCAGTATTATTTGTGAATTTTGTAAATGAAAATATTTGAGATGCCTTTAGCCTGGCACTCAGCTAAATAAAGAAGTTTAAAGCTAAGAGAACACTGTCCCCCCTCTCAGAGCCACGGTCAAGGTGGAACGGCCAACAGGTTCAAAACCAGTGGGAGCACAACAGCAATGAGAGCCCAGAGGTGGCTGTGTGGCTTCAATGGGTCCTAGGAGGTGAGAAAGAGGGCAGGGCGTCCTTAGGGGAGATGTTCTGTGAGCTGAGCCTTGAGGGATAGTTACACACTGACCAGATCTGTGAGATGAGGAATGGCACCAGGGTACAAAATTACTCAGGAACAAGAAGACTCAGGACAGAAAATTAGAGAACAGGATTCAAATGAAGAGGCTATTGTGCCATTCTGGAAAGAAATGACCAAGGAGTAAATGGAGGCTGTGAGAGTCAAGGTGCAAAGGCAGCTGGCTAAAAGAGCTCTCTAAGACTCAGGGCAGTCCAGACCTCCTTAGCTCTTGCATGGAGAGAGAAGGGAAACAGGTGAGGCCAAGGTGATACCTAGCATTCTGATTTCGATCAGGTGGAAGATAGTGGCGCCGTTTACTGGGATGAGGAGTGAAACACAGACCTGGTTTGTTGAGAGGCGTGGTTTTCCTACAAATCTAGGCCATCTCATGATAAATATCTCTGAGAATCAAAATAGTAACGGCAACAGCTCTCTCAGTAGTTACTCGTCTTCTTGCCCCTCCTCTTTAATTATTATTATTATTAGTATTATTCACCTTGGTAATAACATTATCCACACACTCCCATTTAAATTTATGAGAGTCGTTTACTTGCTAATTTTACTCATAAGGCACTAATCCATGTGCCAGAAGTGGTGTGAGTATTTGACACCCAGCGTGTCATTTGCTCCTTGTGTGACAATCCTTTGTGTAACTGTGGACCATGGCCTTAATTTCAGAGGTGTACTTGTCAAGTCCCAAGACTTTATTTTGGATTAGCTATTCAAAGAACTGTGATTATTCACGTGCTTCATACCTTTACTCATGTTGGGGGCGTGTCCCAGAATTCAGCAAAATGGTTGGCACATGGCAGGCATTTAGCGAATATTTGGTGACTATATGAATGAAACTATGAAATAGATGAATTACTGCTTCAATCAAACCTGTGGATTATAAGAATTTTTTAATGTGAAAGTTAACTTTATATGCTCTTAAATTGATTTTAAAATCAATTGCTACAATATATGTAGCAAAAAAAGTGTTGCTTTGCTTCGAAATGATTTCTCTTTCCTTTTAAACAATATACATATCTTCTAAAGGTCTAGTCAGACTGGTCTTAAACAATTTAGGCTACTTTCTCTTCTTTTTCTCATCCTACTTTAAGTTATTTGACCACTTGATCATTTGACTTTTGACAACATTTTGTGCTAGAGTGCCTATCCGTGGCTAGAAAAAGATACAAATTAGTTGTGTGGTATTACTTGCCATGGAGGAATCCTGAAAATAGGCCTCATTTCCTTACCGAATCTGTGTTGGGTCTTCCATCACTAATAATTTAAAATATGATTTATGCATCTATAGTATGAAGCTGTGAAAATTGTGTAATTCAAATGCTTACCCCTCTGTCTTGTTATTTCTGAATAGGAGATACTGGATGCTCTGCAAAAAGCAGAGCCCAAGACACAGGATCTCAAGTCTCAGCTGAAAGAACTCTGTCGATTTTCCAGAGACCTGAGTACATACTGTGGAAAAGTTTCTGCCTTGATTAAAGAATATAATTGGTGAGCATGAACCTTATTGGTATGGAAAATCTTTTCATACAAATAAGAAGCTAGAGGTTTGTATATGCTAAGGTGTGATTTAAATATTAATATTAATCATTAAATACATTACTAAATGACATGAATGCATACTCTAAGAATTGTTGATTCTAGCAAACATTTTAATCTCCTTTATCATTTCCTCCCTCTCATTAAATGCTTCCAATCCTGGATTCAGTCTTTGTTTGCAAGCATCCAAGGGCTGTCAGAATAAAGAACATATTTTACAGCAAAGATTTCGAAGAGCCGTCAAGGATTTCCAACAGTGGCTGGTTAATGCAAAAATCACTACCGCCAAATGTTTTGATATACCTCAAAATATTGGTGAAGTTTCAACAAGTCTTCAGAAAATACAGGTAAGAGTGTTATTAATTAATTCTGTGGATGGAGCCTAAATGAATTAAAGAGGGGCCTCTAGATCATTTTAGAAGCATGTTAAAATGTTGCTTAAGAAACCCAAATTTCAAAGAAATCCCTGCTTGAAACAATTGATTGTATACATGAAGAGAAACTAGTCCATGTGTATAAATACATTTTACATACACTAATAGGGATTTAGGAAATAATAAAAGCTCTTCCTGTGTGACAGGCCCGGTATCTGAGCGCTCTAAGCAGTTTCTCCTTTAATTTTTATCACATACAGTAAGAGTCTGAGTCACCTGATATATACAATACAAAGTTAATTCCTTCTCTCTGGTTTTATTGAGACAGAAGTAGGAAAACCAGTGTATTTTAAAGCAGAGAGTGCCTTATGATGCCTAGTCTTACGTTCTTCCTTACAGGAGTTTTCCTCGGAAAGTGAAAATGGACAATACAAACTAAACGTGATGCTATCGAAAGGGGAACTTCTGAGTACTCTCTTGACCAAAGAGAAAGCCAATGGTATCCAGGCCAAAATGGCAAATGCAAAAGAGGATTGGAAAAATTTTCATTCAAATCTTCACCAGAAGGAATCTGCCCTAGAGGTATAGTATAAGCAACCACGTGGGCACGTTCTGCGTTGTTTGTTGGTGGTGTTATTAGTTAAACCACAGTGCCAATAGATCCACGTACCCTTATCAACGATTTTGGTCATCCCTCTCTGAATATAGATAAATAACCAGATAACGCCCAGAAACAGCTCAATGTTCGAAGTGAGAAGCTCGCTGAGGAATTAAGTAGCTTGCATAGTAGGGACTATTATCGTAGACTATAAGGAGCAACTGGTTTTCATTTTAAGCATATCACTTAATCTTTCACTTGAAATCCCTTAATTTTAGAAATCTTTCTAGGAGAATGAACAGAAATATCTCTGTGAGGCTACAAAATGCTATGGATGAGAATAAATAATGCAAATATCGAGCAGTAGATTTTAGGAACTGAGTATACAGACAGACAACGTTTATACAATTTCATTTTATCTAGAGACAACATAAGTTGAATTTATTTTAATCATAACATAATTACTGCCACAATGCAATTTTTTTTCTTGTGAAACTATCTGTTTCGTGTATCAGCTCTTCTCTTGCAGGAAAATTTAGAGACACGGAGAATATTTTTTCCTTTTAAAACAACACTTCTTGGCAAAACAGATACTTGATTTGATGATGACCGTGGGAAAAAATAACAATAGAGAATCAATACTAGAAAGAGAAAGTGTGTATTTCCTCAGTTCTTTCCTAACCCAGGACCCTGCAGTTCTCCTTTGTGGTGGTGGCGATTCTCTCATGATAGGCACCCTCCATTTAATAGGGAGTGATAATCATTGTGGGGTGCCTAGAAATTTATCCTTAACTCTGCACAGATTGTTAACGCAATGCGGTCTGAGCTCTGAAGCATTTGCTACTGAGGGTAGTACATCTAGTATTGACAGCAAGATTTTCTAGTTCAAGAGATGTCCAGAAGTTGAGTAAATGGATAGGTCAGGAATAGCCTGCCTTCGTACTTTCCATGTCTCCCTCCCTCCCTCCCTCCCTCTCTCCCTTCCTTCCTTCCTTCCTTCCTTCCTTCCTTCCTTCCTTCCTTCCTTCCTTCCTTCTAAGTTAAACATACATAATATTGCCTATTATGTTTCAGGCACTATGTCAGGAATACAAGAGGTTTATTATTTTTCTCCTCTTTTCAGAGAACTCACTTTCTAGAGGAAAATAAAAGTATATAAAGAGATGATTACAATATAATACAAGAGTGTTCAGCATATGATAGTCGCTCAAAGCCAGAAAGATTTTCAGAGAGGTGACATTTTAACTGAACCTCGAAGGCTAAACATTCTTTTAATTTGTGGAGGCTGATGTGCGTTTCAAGTAGAAGGCCTTGGATGTGCAGGCCCAGGGAGTTATGAGTGCCACCTCGGAGGGGACTTTGAGAAGTTTGACATCCACAGAGAGTTTGGGGGGAAGAGTAACAAAGATAAGACCGGCGGTGGAGATTAGGGCCAAAGAGTGAACTGTCATATATTCTGAGCAAATTGACCTTGACTCATGGCCAAGGTCCCTTATCTGAACCCTAGAACAGCATTTATTTTCTCAGTTTTCCCAAGGATGGGACATAACCCATATCGTTCTAGACACATAAGGGAGAGGTTAACTCATTGCATATAAAGGATGCGTTAGGAGATGAGGGCTTAATTCTCTCTCAAATCCTAGTTGTGAAAGGTTAAGTGAGGAACTTATAGGTCTTTTAGCTGGAGATAAATGTGCCAACTCTCTGGCCACATGGTAGACCACAATGGGGAACAATAAGTAGCTTTCATAATGGTCCAGATGACAGAAATGAAGGCCCGAATTAAGGAAACAATAATAGATGAAGACTTCTCTCTGAGGCAAAACACAACAGAATTTGGTAACTAATTTGATAAAGAGCCCAGGAAAACAAAGTTACGTCTGAGGCCTTTGTTTGTAGTTTGGAAGATGGCACAAATGGTGATGTCATTGATCGAGACATGAATATAGCTGAGAGGACAGCAAAAATTAATTCAAATTAATGTATGTTAAATATGATGTGTTTGCAAGACATGCATGCAGTAATGGCCAGGAATGTAGCAGTTCAGATGAGTGCAGAGCTCAGAAGAGCGGGTAGAGCTGTGATAATAGCGATAGTGAACAGTTCCCTGTTGTAAGCACTTAGTATATATTAACACATTTAATCCTCATAACCACCCTCTGAGGTGGGAACCCTCTTATTTCCATTCCGTAGAAGAAGAGGGAATTAAGGCAAACGGTGGTTAAATAATCTGTCAAGTTCTCACAGCTAGGAAGTGATAGAGACAAGGTTCAAAGCCAGGCATTCTGACTTAACGTGTTGTATGAATGCATTCTATAAACGTAGGCGTTTGTGGGTGGTCCGTGAAGTCATGGGAGAAATAATTAGAAAAACATGCAGAATGAACACTTAATGGGAGGCCTATACACGCTTATTACAGGAAGGATATGAGGGACACAGTGGGTTGCCTGACTTAGCATCACGCTGTCTTTCTTCCTGTTTCCCAGGCCCCTCACTCTGACCCCGAGGCTTCCCTCCTTAGACTAAGAACCCAATGTTTTTGTATTGTATTTCTGACTACACCACCTGTGCTCTGCTCCTTGGTTCTGCAGAATTATATTCCCGATCATGGTCCTTAGTTTGCCCTTTGGTGACCCCATGCGTCTCCAGTAGCAAGGAGATAGAAATGCCTTGAATTTATTAATTGATTTAGTTATTCAACAGATATCTTTTGAGCACCTTCCGTTGGCTAAGGACTGTTCTAGGATATAGCAGAGAATGAAACAGAACAAAACTCCTGCCCTCATGAAGCTTAAACTTGAGTAGAATACTCCCAGAGCTTTCTTGGTATCTTACATTCCTAAAGTACTTTTAATTTACCAAAGTATCCCCATAGTTACCCGTCTCCCTCAGAGGTGACTGTGGCGGGCGTGACGGTAAACAACAAATGTGACAGAAGTGGGAGCCAAGACTGAAGTGGACTGGATAATTAGGGAACAGTTTTGTTTTTAAAAAGTAGGTCCAGCCCTGGCTGGTGTGGCTCAGTGGATTGAATGCCAGCCTGTGAATGAAAAGGTCGCCAGTTTGATTTCCAGTCAGGGCACATGCCTGGGTCGTGGGCCAGGTCCCCAGTTGGGGACGTGTGAGAGGCAACCAATCAATGTTTCTCTCCTTCTCTTTTTCCTTTCCTTCTGCTCTCTCTGAAAATAAAGAAAATATATTTTTTAATAAGTGGGTCTATAAAAAGTTCTTAAAGGGTGTTCAAAAGTTATGCAGCTGCCAAGGTGGAGGACAGGATGTCCCAGGTATTGGGAACAGGGCGAGGAGAAGGGGAGGGGGTCTACAGGGCAGACTGAATGCCACGTGAAAGACTTCACACTTGCTATGAAACGTTTTGTGTGTGCGCCTAATATTATCTGACACTTGTAGAATCTGAAGATCCAAATGAAGGACTTCGAAGTGAGTGCTGAGCCTATCCAGGACTGGCTGAGCAAAACGGAGAAGGTGGTGCGTGAGAGCGGCACCCGCCTGCATGGCCTGCCGGCAAAGAGGAGAGAACAGCAGAAGCTGCAGGTGACGCGCCCCTGGGCCTGCCTGGCCATGTCTTGATCCCCGTCCTGTGTACGCTGTGTGTCCGGGTGCTGCCGAGCGCCCCGGAATTAGATGATGCTGTCATGAGATAGAGTGTACCCTCCCCCTATTTCTGACAGATTTTGTGTTTTCTGGCTTCCCTTTGAGGTCGATTTGTTTTTGTCCTATAGGCCGTACTGTACTGTGTGTAGCTTGGAAATAAGAAAGCCTCAGGGCACATCTGTGACGCGCAGGTGTGACTGCCACGTTCTTCAGGCCACAGCTTCGTCGGTGATGTGCTTTTCCCCAGCTTCTTAATAGTGACTTGCTTGTGCTTTTCAGTCTGTCCTTGAGGAAATAAGCTGCTACCAGCCTCAGCTCCACAGGCTAAAAGAGAAAGCTCAGCAGCTGTGGGAAGGACAAGCTGCCAGCAGGAGCTTTCTGCACAGAGTGTCGCAGCTGTCTGCTCAGTATCTAGCGCTAAGCAATCTAACAAAGGTAACGCCCGCCATGTGCTGTGTGTGAGTGTGGTGCCGCTGTCCCCGATCTGGAGTCCCCGTGGGGCGGGGCTGGGTGTCAGCCCGACAGGCCCAGGCCTGGAATAAGGCTGGCTTGTGAGTCTGTTCCCAGCCCTGCAATCTGAGTCTATTATTCATGCTGCGTCACCTCCCTGCGGTTGTCCAGACAGAGCGAGGGAGGGTTTAAAGACTGAAGGGACTTCCCATCTCTGTTATTGCACAAAACATTCCCTTTTATACTGAATTGGCACGTTCTCTGGAGCTTTTGTTTTGAAAACTCAATGCATAAGCAGGAGGCAAAATTCAGTTTGGGGCCTAAGGGAGCTCAGATTAAATTACTTTGGAAAAACATGAATTCAAAGCAGTTTAAATTTTAATGAACTGAGTCAAACGAGCTTGGGATCATTTTTCTAAATTTGTCTAAATTCCTTATAGTCATTCCATAGGGGTCAAGGATGTGTTGATTAAGATTTTCAGTTCAGTCCACAGAGCAGAGCTCCAGACTGACAATGATTTGTTTAACTGATCAATTTCTTTTCTAACAGCTTATAACAAAGTCAGTGGGATCCCACTTGGTCTCGTTTAGAGCATTCAGCTGGTGTGACAGAGATGGTATGGGGCAAGCCTACTTTAAGCGTTATGCGGCTTGTGACATTTGTTCCCTACACTTGCCTTTTGCTTTTCAGGTCTTAGAGTGTAGGGGTGCTGCTGTAATTTAGTCTTCTTTAATTTGGCATCCCCTATTTTAGTGTGGACACCCTTCTGGCTCTGCTAATTTGATCCTCAATGAAACGTCATGGACACAGTCACACTAGTATAGACTTGGAATAAATAGTCTGCATTTACATGGATGCTTTTCCTGTGAATAAGTTAAGCATTATGTGAAGTGAAGTAAGCCAGTCAGAAAAGACAAGTACCATCTGATATCACTCATCTTTGGAATCTGATGAACAAAATAAATTGACAAACAAAATAAAAACAGACTGAGAGAGAGAGCAGACCGACAACTGTCGGGGGGGGGGGGGCGAGGGGCAATTGCGGGGCTGGATGAAAAAGGTGAAGGAATTAAGCAAAAAAAAAAAAGAAAAGAACTAATACACATAAAATAAGTTATGTTTTTGTCTTTTGCTCTCTGTCTCTGAGTCTGTCCCCAGTTTCCTTGTTAGTTCAGTTTGTTCATTAGATTCTACAGATGAGAGAGATAATATGCTATTTGTCTTTCTCTGGTGATTGCTGGGGGGCCATATAAAGGGGGCTAAATGGTAATGGAAAAAAATACAATAAAGATTAAATAAAATAAATTGAAAAATTACGGACATCTTTTTATTGCTTTGTATGTATATAGATACCAACTATCAATAGATATTTTAACATTTTAAGAGCTATAAAACCACATTCATAAACTTCACTGTGTTGGATATGACTTGTACTTAATAAACAGAATCATACTATGGTCCCAGCTCTTAAATTTTAGTGACATTACAAAATCTCTTGCTAACAATGTAAGCCATGTGCAATCAGTTGAGCCAAATATGATTACGTGAAAGCTAGAAACTACTTGGATTGGTCTCCTAAAAATTTTATTGATTCTGAAAAAAAAAAATCACAATAGTCATAAAGAAGAATAGCAATTAGGTTGAGGGACAGTACACTGTAAGTGCAGATTATATTTTTCTGCTGTTTGACCTAGTGAGCCTCACCTTTTTACTCTGTAGGAAGAATTCACCCATCTCATAGATGCATGCAGATGGGCATCATCTCTGAGCAGCCCACGAACCTAGGGTCCATCATTGTTATTTAAACCAAACAGTTAGCTTTACAGTCTGAGTAGCTTCAGGCTGGAAGGTCTCTGTGGAAGGGACAGCTGGGAAACCATGTCTGTCATTTCCAGGAGAAGGTGTCAAGACTGGATAGAATTGTTGCCGAGCACAATCAGTTCTCCCTCGGGGCTAAAGAGCTGCAGGACTGGATGACAGACACGGTTCACGTGCTGGATTCGTACTGCCACCCAACCTCCGTCAAAAGTGTGCTGGACAGCAGAATGCTCAAGCTGGAGGTGTGTGTGCTTAGAAAAATCTCACTAATTGACCGAATGTGTTTTCCTCAAAATTCCTTAAGTCTCCACCTGCCTGGTGTTGCGATGTCACATTGTCACCACAGGGGGTCTCAGAATGCTCTATGTGCGTAGGGCGGGCAAGCCTGCACATCCTGGATCAGCTGGAACAGGTCCACACATAAATGATTCACAAAAATAAAATAACAGCCCAAAGGTGGTTATTTGCTTGATAGTCAGTTAAGAGGCTAGTTTCAAATCACATCATCGACACATTTATTCTGAGAAAATATTTCAATGAAACATTATATAGGCCAAATCATTTTTCATCTTGTTCAATTTACTTGCCTGCCTGTGTGATTTAGTTAATTTCCCCAACCCAACATATTAGTTCTAGTTCCCATTAATGGCAAAATAATGATTCTTCATTCATCCGTCTCTCAGTCGTATACCGGGTATCTTCTAGGAGACTGTCACTCTGTCTTAATACCAAGGATTCACAAATGAATAAAGTACTCTCTTTGTCCTCAGAGATTTCACTGTCAGGTGCGGGCAGCTGAAACTCACAGGCAGTGATAGCAGATAGGGCCATGCTTATGGTTAGAGACACACACAGTAGACTCATGCAGGAGGGACAGGGTTAAGAGTCAGAGCAGGTTTCTCAAGAAGTCTGATACCTAAAGTGATATTTGAGAACGTTGCCACATGAGCAAAAGCCGAGTAAACAAACATCGTGGTGTGTGAGAAACGGCCAGCAGGTCCTTCCTGCTGCAGCAAAAATCAGTGGCCGTAAGTGGCCGAATCTGAATCTGTAGAGGCTGGCCAGGTCCAAATTAGGGAGAGAGAGGAAGCTTTGCCTTTTAGGTGGTAATGCCAGTTTTGTAACCTTGATTCAGGCTTCTTAAATAGAAAAAGATGAGTGCTTATGAAGAACGTGAAATATATAAATTAATATATAAAATAAATGACATTTCTTTGTTGGTTTGGCCAGAGGCCTTAACATTGATCAAGTTCTCCATCCTGTGATTTTTGAGAATTTACAAATTCTACTGCAGTCTATCTTTCTCTTATTAAAAAACCAGTAAGCTAGAACGTCAGTGGAAAGAAAGGATAATTCAGAGAAGAATAGAGACCTGCAAAGCCAAGGCCCCCTGGAAACCAGCAGGTGACAGGTGCTTGGTTTCTGGCGCTCATCCGCAGGTGACTCTCCCGCCCTTGAGAGCCAAGGCCCAACACAATTGCATATCACTCTACAATCTTTGGACGCTCTGGAACATTTAAAGCCGGAGATGTTAAACATGCAAATGACAAAAGACTTCTGTATTTGCTTGGACAGGCTCTGTTATCGGTGAAACAGGAAAAAGAGATCCAGATGAAAATGATCGTGACCAGAGGGGAGTCTGTCCTGCAGAGCATGTCTCCGGAAGGCATCCCGGCCCTTCAGCAGCAGCTGCAGAGTGTGAAGGATATGTGGGCTTCCCTCTTGTCTGCAGCGATCCGGTGCAAAAGGTAAGAGAAACTAAAGCCCACGACTGTGGAGCCATTGCTGAAAGACCAGTATAGTCCCTCAGGAGTACCCCGTTCCTGGGGTGCGCTTGCACGCGCGCTCTCTCTCTCTCCCCCTCTCTCCTTCCCTCCCTTTACTTTTTTGCTTATTAGAACAAAAGAAACTGACAGGAACAGTCTTGTACTTATGTTATTTGCAATACTATGCCTTGTTTAATATAAAACTATATGTTTCGCTTTTATTTTCACTGCTTAAAATGTCAAATGATAGATCAATGTTTAATCATGTGAAGATACATCAGTTAAAGTCAAGTCATTTCCTTGGGAGGTCACCCCCGGAAGCACCAGTAGGGGTTGGGAATAGAGACGAGGAAGGCATGTGAGCAGCTGGAGCTGACAAGAGGTGCTGGGAGCCAGGGCAGAATGCACGTCTTGGGGTAACCCCACCAGAGAATAGGGGAGCTGAAACTCTCAGGAGGCAGGAGGGCCATTGCAGGCTGCCCCCAAGGGCAACAATCCCTGGACCTTCTTGCCTACGTAGCCCTGAAGCTGAGAGGGCACAGGGACCAGAGCGTGCCCTCAGGCCGAGAGGGCATGGAGCTGGCCGAGTGCTGCCGGGCTGTGGTCTGGGGTACGCCTGGGTGGGACACCCAAGGCGTGGCCATAAAACCAGGCACCAATGATCGAAGACTTAAAAATACAACCTCCATATTGAGAGCGGGAAGTCCTTCATTTATCAGTAAGGGAAATAATCAGGTTTTAATAATTAGACCAATTCAGGAAATGTTACGCTATCTTTCCATTGTAATTCTCTGATTTTAAATCTCATGTAAGATAGTTACCATGCTTGTTCGTGCTGGCTCCTTCCTTCCCTCTTTTATTACTTCCTTCTCCCCTCTCCTCGGAATGTCCTGCTCACACTGATGGAGCTAAGCGTTGATTCTCTCCCCACCCGGAGTCTTGCTTGACTCCACAAAAGCCTCGCTCCACGGACCTCTCCTGGCTGCACCCTAACACCTTTGCCAGGGTCCCCTGTGGCCTGACTCCTGACTCCAGGTCTCATATCCAGCCCCACTCTCTGCCTGTTCTCCTGGACTTAACTGTCCCTGGCTCCCTGAAGCTATGCGTGCCAGGCATCCAGATTTGATCAGCCCTGGCCATCCAGGGTACCCCAAGCCCAGCCCCGGCTTGACCAGTGTGCACACGTCCTGTGGGTGGCGTGGGCAGCGCAGACACAACACCAGGGTGGGACTGACAAGACTTCTCCGTATAGACTGTGGTCCTTTCAAATACCTTTCAGTCAACTCGAAGGAGCTCTCTCTAACTGGACAAGTTACCAGGATGACGTTCGCCAGTTTTCCGGGTGGATGGACGGCGTGGAAGCCAGCCTGGACAAGTCTGAAAGGCAGCACGCGGAGCTGCGGGACAAATCCGCTGCCCTGGGAAAGGCCAAGGTGGGGGCTGCATTTCAGATTCCGGGTGCTCTCTGACAGGCTTCTTCAGAATGGCACCGTCATGCAAAAAATGTGATTGCTAGGATGATAAGATAGAGCCTTACACAAAAGAAAACTATTCTGGGCTTGTACCATAAATCCGAATGGCTTCTGAAGCTAGACTTTTGTTTGTGGCTATTTTATTATGTGCGTGAAATTTTTCTCTTCCAGGAAAATCATGATCTATGTTCTATGACACAGACCATTTAAAATTTGGCAACCTGTAATATCTTTAGCCTACTCATCATTAGGAAGTAAAAATGCTTTCTTTTAATCACATCCTTTTGTACTTTGACTTCTGTACATTTATCATAATGCTTATATTTATAAAATACTACCTGTGAAAATTTTTAAATAGATAGATACATGGATAAATACTGGGGATATGTTCCCAAATCTTTTTTATTGATAGTAGTATTCCAACAATAAAACATACACACACACACACACACACACACACTCATATATAAGGATGGATGGATCTATTTATCTATTCTATCTACAAATAGATAACCTGAGATCATTTGTCAGCTATACAGTTAACATACCTTAATATTATCAGTATTATTGATATGATGGTATTTGTGGTAACTCCTTTATTATTTTTTAACTATTCTCTAGTTATTAAATGAAGAAGTGCTGAGTCACAGCAGCTTGCTGGAAACCATTGAACTCAAAGGGGCTGGCATGACGGAACACTACGTCACCCAATTAGAATTCCAGGATCTGCAGGAACGATACAGAGCCATCAAGGAAAGGGCCAAGGTACATCTAGCCGTATTCCATGGAAACTCACTGGCTGAGGTTGGAATGTTTGGAGCTGTGCTTATTTAATGACTTGTTTATTTCTGGAAATGACAGGTTTTTGAAAGCAGATAGAAGAAAATGATATAGCAGATAGCAAAATAAATTGTAATACTTTAAGATAAACCACTGGCAAAACCAAACAAGAACTTTCAAATATTTTAATACATGAAAGTTACTGAAAGAAAATATTTCTCAACTCAGAATTTCTAGAAACTTATAATAAAGATTTATGAATGCCTTAGTATGGCTGGTAGTGAGAGTTTTCTAAAGCATGACATTTTCATCAATAATATCATTCTTCATTTAGGCCTCACAAATAAAATAAAAGTAGCTTTTCAAAGCACATCCTACTTTATTAGGTGAAGTACATGAAAAAATAAATCCACAGTGAGTCCAAATCCTTGTTTATAGTATAATAAAGGAATTTTCATTTTCTTCAAAAGCAATAGTATATTTTTATGGTGAATAAAGTTAATTCATTTTTGTGGCATGGCAATGTTATACTTCATAAGGAATTCAGAGATAAGAAAGTTAACTCAACAAAATAATCTTTAAAACATTTTTAATCCTGGTGTTATTCGTTGTATGTTTACATAAATCTTGAATCTTCATTCTTCTAGGGAGCCATATTCCAACAATTTAATAATCACGCTTTTCTAAAATTCCAATAGAGAATTCTTACGGTACATTGAAACCGCATGTAGTATTGTAGTCCCACCTTAATCATCTTAAATGCTAATAACAGGATGCAGTAACGAAGTCTGAAAAACTAGTTCGCCTGCACCAAGAGTATCAGAGAGACCTCAGGGCGTTTGAAGTTTGGCTGGGGCAGGAACGAGAAAAGCTGGAGCAGTACTCAGTTCTTGAAGGTGATACCTGTACTCACGAAACAACATTGCGAGATCTTCAGGTAAAGTTTGTTTTATCTTTTATTAAAACAAAAGAATTTTCATTCTGAAGATGGAATTATTCTTTTAAGCAATGAGAAGTTAACATGACCTTGAACCCTCTCCATAGCTCCTACATATTAAATGCAACCCTAGGATAGTCTGATCTAGGGCATTCTGGGACCTCAGTAGTATATGCTGGTCAAGATCATTTAGTAGGTCATTTAAACCCAACAAGACTGGGACTTGAAGAATTTGTTCAGAGACCAACGTGGTCTGTGACAGGAATGGCTGGTGGTCTTATTTATAATGTTGACTGGCCCACCTGCTCATTGGTTCTTCAAGGATTCAGGTAGATATGGGACATAGCATCTGGGGTCAATAGAATGTGATACTCCTTAAAATCAAACCGGTGGCACCATCTTGGGCCATCTGGTTTCAACAGAAACCCACATCACTGAGGATACAGGTCCAAGGTCAGAGGCCTAGGAGAAGGAATTAGAGGAACTAGGGAATGCTGCCGCCCAGGCAGCAGGCTGGGATTCCGGGTGGACTGGCATGCCTTGTGGAAAAGTGGTCCTAACCGTTGGGCTTCTTTACTCGCTCCGCACTCATTGAATACATAATCCAGGGCAGACGCTTGGCTAGCCACTGCAGGTAACGATTTATTAAAATATTGCCGCATTCAAGGAACTGTAATCTAGTAAGAAATGTAGACTTATAATTTATTTAAGAATCTCATCCATTCTGTTTTAAAGTCATGGGATACTCTGGTCTGCCAGGTTTAGCTGTCGTAATTTATTTTAGTAGAGTTGACTTTGTTTTTGCTAAATAACCCTTCTCAGCACTTCACTCCAGATGCTCTTGGCAAAGGCAAACACTGAGCTCTCTAGGCTTCTGTGTGGGAACTGGGCCAATAAGTTACTTGTCCCCAACAGATGTTTCCCTTGCCCCAGTCAGAAGAAAATGTTTCACTTCGGTCAATAGTAATGCGGCCCAGTCCTCACTCCAACCTTTCAATTCTCCATGCATTAATTCTTACATTGTCTTATTATGAGTCGTCACAAAGTTTAAGAAGGAGCATAGATAAAGGTAGTGAGGATTTGTGATGTTCCAACTGCACAGCACCCCACCTTCAGGATCTTGACATCCTAGGACACACAGCGGTGTAGGAACTGGTAGGCCAGCAGTGTGGACCGCATTCACAAACCTTTGTATAAACTGAAGGCCAGTAGAACATAACAGACTTTTAAACTATTGAACCTAGTTTTCCCTTGGGACGAATACTTAAAATATGGGACACACAAGAATTTACATAACAGGGATGACTTGTGTAATAGTAAAAACAGTTATAAGACATAGAAAGGGTGATGTATTAGGGAGATTAATAACTTAGGGCAAGAATCAGTAAAGGACAGCCTAGAGCCATAATGCCTGTATTTAAATAAAGTTTTATTGGCACACAGCCATGCCCATTCATTTACGTACCAGCTCTTGCTACTTCGGAGCTACAAGGGCAGAATTAAGTGGCTGCAGCAGGGACTGCTAACGGCCCCCAAAGCCTGAAATAGTTACTATTCAGCCCTTTACCAAAAATGTTTGCCAACTCCTGAATTAAAGAAGATTAAAAGTACGAAATTAACTTCTAACAGATTTTAAGGACTTTGGAATAAAATTTCTGTGTTTGTGGCTGTTTTAATTAATATTTTACCGTATACATTATGCTCTTACATTTACAGATTCATGTTATAGCTTTCTTGAGGTGACATCATACTGAGGAAAAATATGTCCATTAGTTTGTACCATGTGAGATTGCTATTTTTGCAATAGTCAGATACCAGCAATTTCAGATGATTTGAAATGATATTAAATACTTTTATAACACTGTATTTTGACTAAAAATGTTGGTACTTTTAACATACTTGGTGGGTTTTGACTTGGTTCCTAACAACTTTCGTTGATCAGATCAAGTATCGGTGTCAATTTTTAAACATATGAGATGCAAGTATACAATATTGTTTTGCCAATACCTTTAAAGATATGAGTTTTTCTTTTTTATAAATTATAGTTGATGCTCTTCAAGGTTGGGTTTATACTGAACTTGTAAGATAAATCTTTGAGGCTTATGCCTTGGTGGGAGAAAATGTATCTGCCCCTGGGAGCATCCAGTTGGCAGGTGTGATAATTTAACCTTCCATTACCCTCTGGGCTAACTTTCCTTGGCCAACACATTCCCTAGAGCACAGCTTTGGCAAAGTGTCCCTTCTTAGCAAAAAGAGGCCCTTGTTCCTGTCTGAACTACAAGTATAGCACTGATTTCATTCAATGTCAAGCAAGAAGCCTTAGGTTTTTTAAACAGATTATGAGCCATAAAAGGCCTAAGTTATTCTTTTAAACAATAGCCCTTTAATCACAAGTGTTTTTTCCATAAAACTGAGACGTCAAATTTCACAAACTGTTTCTAAGATGACTAAGACAAATATTACTATGTCTGTGTTATTCATGTGTGTGCGCATGTGTTTTGATTATTTTCATAGCAAATATTTGCAAACCTTTCTGCTGTCTTGGGAAATAATATTTCATATTAGGTTGTTTTAAATGAGACAGAATAAAGTCATTCTTTGCTAACATGAGGTTCAAGGTGGCACAGTTGGCTGGGGTGAGACATGATAACCTGTGCAGGTGTAAAATATGAATGAGGTGTGACAGCCATACCCTTCCCCTGCAGGAGCTGCAGGTGCACTGTGCTGAGGGACAGGCGCTGTTGAATTCAGCGCTGCACACCAGAGAGGAAGTGATAGCATCAGGCATCCCCCAGACGGAGGACCGGGCTTTGGAGTCCCTGCGGCAGGACTGGCAGGCTTACCAGCAGAGACTGTCCGAGACCCGCACTCAGTTCAATAATGTCGTCAACAAATTGAGACTGATGGAACAGAAGTTTCAGCAGGTGGACGAGTGGCTAACAACGCTGGAGCAGAAAGTGAGTCTCAGGACGGCAGGGCCGTCTAACCGGGCAGCCAAGGAGACACAGTTACATCAGATGAAGGTAAATTAGTGCAAATTCCTGTTCTTGATCAGAGAAGCAGTTGCCTTGCAGAGTCTGTTGCATTAAGCTATTTAGTAAATTTCTTTTGTTCAAGGTTTAGATTTTGCAAAATCTTCTGCTTGAAAAGAATGTTAACATAAATTACAGTGGAGCATTCTAACAGCAATTATGAATAGAATCTTAAATTAATCTTTAATAAAATATAATCTAGTGAAATATTTTATATTTTTTCAATACCCTATTACCTTGCTTTGTAAAGGTACATAAAATGCTAGTATTGCAAGCATTTAAGGGAATGGTTCTGATTTGAAATCACTCCAATTTTGTGCATTGAAATGATACTTGGTATTTAGTTTTATTCTGATTTTCATGCAAATTTGATGCATATGATCAAAATAATGCTTAGGCCTTTAGAATATTTTTCATTTTTCATCTAGTTTAAAAGTGGTCTAAGTACAAAATAAAATATAAAAATATGCCACTCTGCTTTAAAATGTTGAACAAAATTGTAATATATACAAAAAAGTACTCAAACTCAAGCAGTACAGCTTTTCTCATGTAATTGTATTTTTCATGAAGGGTATATATGATACATTTTCAAAATTATATCAGGATAAGTATCATGTAAACATACACTAGAATCTTTCCCTATTAATACAGGTATACCTGTATAGAATTTAATATGTTTTTTGAATTGAAGTGGAATATATACAAAAAAGTGCCCAAACCAAGAATGTATCATTTTTATGACATTGTTGTAACACAATTTTTTATGAAGGTCAAAATACATATTTTCAAAATTAAATCTCAGAATAAAAATATCCTAAATAGGCCCTGGGATCATCTCCTGTTCAGAAACTATACGTACACTTGTCTCACTCAGCAAGGCCTGAGCCTCACCCTTTCCTGGCCCGCTTTCCGTCGTTTCAGAAGTGGCAGGAAGAAGTCACCTCTTACCGAGATGAAGTGGAGGAGGTGGGAGCCCGAGCTCAGGAGATCCTGGATGACCGCCACGTGAGCAGCCGCCTGGGCGGCCAGGCCACCCGGCTGACGTCCAGATACCAGGCCCTTCTGCTCCAAGTGCTGGTGAGAGGGCCGCCGGCAGCCCCCTGTGGAGCAGCCCCCCCCTGCCTCCGCCAGAACACGTTCCCCCTCCCATTCACGTCCTTCCGCGAAGGCACTGGCACGGGTCTGCAGTTGACCATGCAATTTTGTTTCTTTTTTTCCAAAGGAACAAATAAAATTCCTGGAAGAAGAGATCCAGAGTTTGGAGGAAGCCGAATTATCCCTAAGTGCCTACTCTGATTGGTACAGCTCTACTCATAAAAACTTCAAGAATGTGGCTGCCAAAATTGAGAAAGTAGACAAAGCCATGATGGGGAAAAAAATGAAGACGCTGGAGGTAGGCGTGCCATCATCAGACTTTGTCTCGTAACCGTTCTTCCCCCACCGATGGGCTCCCTCCTCCCGCACAGCCACTGGGAGGCATGTGCTCACCCCTGCCCAGCGCGATGGGCGGGCCTTGGCGCATCATTTCACATCAAATACTAGGTTCTTGTCTCTGTAAGGCCAAAAGCAGACTTTTTCATATTGGTGATGTGATCTCATCTTTATGACTTGGACATGACTGCTCATGAAATTCTTAACTAAATTCCAGTTTAACACTTTAAAAACTTAAGACAAAAAAAAAAATGTATCTCAAATTCAGAGCACCGTGTGTTAACAGCTTTAACTCAGATCTTTAGGAACATTGCTGAGGATCAGAGAAACACCAAGCTCTTCCTTATGTCACTGAGTCTGAAATCATCTATTGATCAGGCCATTTTAAAACCTATGTTAATGTAAATAAAAGAGGATTTCTGTTTCCTGGCAGGTCAAAACTGGTTATAAACCTCACAAACATATTTTAAGGGGCAATAATAGACTCAAGAATGGGGTTGTGTTTTCTTTAAAAGGAAGGAAAAGATTGACTCCTTCTCTTTCTCAGGGTTTGCTAAAAGACATGGAGAGAGGCCACAGTTTGCTGAACTCGGCGCGAGAGAAAGGAGAGAGGGCTCTGGAATTCTTGGAGGACGGCGAGGCAGACAGTTTAAGGAACGAGATTCATGGTCACATGGAGCAGCTGAAGGAGCTGACCAGCACAGTTCGGAAAGAGCACATGACTCTGGAAAAAGGCCTTCATTTAGCAAAAGAATTCTCAGATAAATATAAAGCACTCACTCATTGGATAACAGAATACCAAGAAATCCTGCATGTGCCTGAAGAACCCAAAATGGAATTATATGAAAAAAAAGCTCAATTATCTAAATACAAGGTAGTGTGTTGTCACTCACTGACAAAGGCAGGAGGAGCATGTAGGGACTGAATGGGAGGGAGATGAGTCCTGGCATGTCACCCTCAGCAGGGGCTGGAGAGCATCCATAACATGTCTATTCTACAGGGGGTGAGTGATGTAGATGAGTTTGGCGACATATATTACCTCAAAGTTGTATTCCCATCCAGGAGTCACATTTGCCTGAAACTCAAAGATTGTATCAATACATGGGGAGCTATTCTCACAATGTGATTCAGGTAGAGGGATCCCCCAGATATATCTTCTTGGCATCAGGATCTCACACCTGTAGACTTGATCTGTTTCAGGTAGTCTTCCCTTCACCTTTGGGTATCCAAGGCCTATAAGCTGACCTACGGTAAATTTAAAATGTGGTACCATATTTGTAAGAAAATACGTTCTAATTAACCACCTGTAGCTAAACATCTTAGATATTAATTTTTCAAAGAATAAATGGTGGTGTGACTATAGCTAGCCACGCAAGATATAGATAGAGCTATTTCACCTGTTTACATTTTTGAAACAATTATGGAAGTTTATATGTGGAATAATTTGTGCTCTAAACTTGACCTAAAGGGTCAAATGATAGTCTGTAAGAATTGTGTGATGACTTACCTCAAAGCGTTCCCTGTCAGAAGCTTTTTCTTCTTCCAGCCAATGTCTCTTCAATCCTTGGCTTTTCTACCCAATCTGACAGTGTCTCATCGAACCACTGAGTTCTTGGGGCTGCCTGTACAGCACCCTCACAGCTGGGATTTGTCTCCTTAGCTTTACATGCACCTCAAACAGCAGGCAACTTCATGAACTCAAGATAAAATGACAGTGCCTCGTTTTGTGTTTTTCTCTGCTGCAAGGAATGGGTGGAAGCTGGAAATAGCACCTGTGTTGAATATAGCCAAATGCAAATCTTTTCCATACTTCTCTCTCCACGCTGTTGGATGCATTACTCTATTTAAAAACAATATTAACCATTAAAAACCATTTCCTTTCATGTATAGATCTATAAAGCAAGTATCAGATCTGTGGTGTTCTCATCTCGACCACACGGGCAAACTCTCTCTCTCTCTTTTTTCTTTGTAATTCCAGTCACTTCAACAAATAGTGCTGTCCCATGGACCATCAGTAAAATCAGTGAGAGAGAAAGGTGAAGCTCTTCTGGAACTGGTGCAGGATGCTACTTTGAAAGACAAAATAGATAAGCTTCAAAGTGATTACCAGGACCTCTGCAGTGAAGGAAAGGTAAGGTGACATCAGAAACTCAATACAAAATTACTTATTTGCCAAAAAGTGGGTCCTGACTCCTTTTTCTCTGTCAGAATAATTTAAGCGCTGGGGTGGATCAGTATTTTTCTTTCTATTCAGATGGCAGAATGACTTTTTTCCTGTTTTTTCAGATCCTAGTAATTTTGCGATATATGGAACCCCATGTGATATATGTACCCTAAGAGTTGCACTGGGTTTTTAAAATATAAAACAGTTTTGAGTAGCTTTTGGCTTAAAAGTCACCTTTAATGGGCACCTGGCTTCACAGGAGCACGTTCACAGTCTGGAGGCGAAGGTCAAAGACCACGAAGATTACAACGTTGAGCTCCAGGAAGTGGAGAAGTGGCTGCTGCAGATGTCAGGCAGGCTGGTGGCACCCGACCTCATGGAGACCAGCAGCCTAGAGACAATCACCCAGCAACTGGCCCACCACAAGGTACATCTGGTCTCTGAAGAGCTGAGGATTACGGGATGGCTTTCACAGCCTTGCCTGTCTGTGTGCGTGACCGCGCATCTCTGGATTATAATGATTGAAGTTAAAGAGTCAGGTCTGAGTCCCAAGGATACCTAATAATGGAGAACAGTTAAATTCACTATTTAAGTGAATCAATAATAGTTGAATCCTGACATTCAGCTCTAGCCTTTTTCCTAGCTAATGGTTTCTTATTACAGAATTTAATCTTTATGGAGTAATTTATCAAAGAGATTCTCTTTAATTTAGAAAAGTACAAACAAAGACAGGATACAGGCATAGTAGTCAAAAAGTCTGAATTCTAGCCAGACTCCCTCCTTCCTAGCTGGGAGAACTTAGCTCCTCTGACCCTCCTTGTTCTCCTTTGTAAAGGGAAGTGATGGGACCGGCCTCATCACGTAGCTGTTGTGGGCATCACAGGAGATAATACCTATGAAAACACTGTGTAAACCAAAAATTATGGTACTGATATGAGGCATTCTTATCTTTATTAATGTGTATTTTTAGTAATTATATGTGCCAGATGGCAGATGTCATATGATCACAATGTTATGGAGCAATTTTGCTGGCTTTAAGAAACTGAATTTTAGTCATGATATAGTCAAAGTCCACTACTGTGCTTAGGAAAGCCGTTAACATCCCTGGGCTTCAGGATTCCTGACTATAGGAGAAAATTATATTTAGCAAATATGAATAGAAAACTAATTGCATGGTGTATTGCGTTGGGCACTGAGGCAATACCTTGAATACCCTCGTGATACAATGACTCTATTCCAACTGGAAAACCAAATGGTTCTTTTCAATTTGGTGTTTATAATAACCATTAACACAACACTGTTGGAAAAACGGTATACCCCAGGCTACGGAGGGACCACTAGGTTTTCGGTAGATACGTAAATGTGTTGACCCAGGAAGCCTTGTGTTGGAATGTGTCACTTGTCATTAGTATCACGTAGCAGTAAGGAAATTAAAACCTGATTTGAAAAAGTTAGTTACTCGTCTCCATGTAATCTCTGAGAACGCTCTCTAAAGAACACATGTGGGGACAGGGGTATGTATGAGCCAAAGTCAGGCAGAGTGGGGTCCAAAGCCTGGGGGCACTGCCATTTCCTAGTTGGCATGGCCTTGAGTGTGTCATACAACCTCCCTGTGCTTCAACCTCCTCATCTGTAAAACAATGATAATAATACACATTCCTCAGGACTTACATATAGTTCCTGGAATATAGCAGGTGCTTAATAAATGGTGAGTGGTAAATGTTATTTTTATTAATATAAATATTATTTGATGTAAATTAGGTATACCTTGATCATCAGATGTTAGATTATTTTATATATATCAGATGTTATAGTATTAGATAAATTGTATATTCATAAACTAAACACTTATATTTTAGATATAAATTATATCAGAATGATAATATATAAAGCTGAAAAACATTACAAACATCCTTTCTCTGATAACAATACTATGGAGCAGCTATTCTCTATCTGAGAGAAGCCTTGAACTCACCCCAGCCTAAAAGCTTCCTTCCTCATTCCTATGTAACTTAATCTATTAAACTCATTAAGTCTTCCCATTGGAGTATCCCTGAAACATACTTTTTTTTCATTTGCTATATGGTAACCAAGACAGATTATAAAACTCTTTCAAAAGTATCATTAAACAGTGAAATTTTAATTTTAAACTTTCTGTTTAGTAAATAGGTTATTTAAAGGCTAAAAATTGAATTATGAGAACTCTTGTTTCTTTTGTAGGCAATGATGGAAGAAATTGCTGGTTTTGAAGACCGTTTGAACAACCTTAAAATTAAAGGCGACAATTTGATCAGCCAATGTGCAGAACACCTCCAAGCGAAACTTAAACAAACTGTGCACGCGCACCTGCAGGACACACAGGATAGTTACTCAGCGATCTGCAGTACAGCCCAGAGGGTGAGTACCGCTGGCACGTTCCAGAATGGCTATGAATCAAGGAGAAACCCTGTGCAATCTACAGGTTTGTAAAAACAGTGTTAATACTTTGGTGTTCGGGATAGTTTTGGAGCATGTCTAGACAGGAGCATAGATTTCAGTCTTTATGTGAACACAGAACTAATGTACGTTTGATTGATGTGACAAAGCAGTGAATTTCAAATATTTGGCTTTACCTAATCCCTTTACTCATCAGTTAGTATCAGATTTATTTGAATTTTGTTTTGCTTATTTTTAGTTGAACATCACCAATACTTTTTTCTAATTTTCCACTTATTCTATAACACCCAAATAATTTATCTGTAATTTGCAGAATAAGTTATTATTTTAACTCTATGTAACCCAAGTTCTATTCTAATTTAGTATTTTTATGCATTCATATAGAAATTGATAAAAAGAATAAGTATCAATTTTGAGTTATACTTTAAAGGGTGTAATGAATTGTACTAAAATGGAATCCCTAATGTTATAAAAGTAAGTCTAAAATGGATAAGAATTGACCTTTTAATAAAAAGTAAGTATACCAGATTAGGGAAGTTTTTAGCCATTATTTCTTCAAACAGGTTCTCAATCCCTTGCTCTCTCTTCTCCTTCTGGTAACCCTATGATGCGATGTTGTTATGTTTGATGTTGTCTTGAGGTCCCTTAGACTTTCTTCATTTAAAAAAAAAAATCTTTTTTCTTTTTGTTGCTCTGATTGGGTGGTTCCTCTTCTCTTGTCCTCTAAATTGCTGATGTGATCCTCTGCTTCATTCTGCATCCTGTTGACTCCTTCTAGTGTATTCTTCATTTCAGAGATGGTATTCTTTATTTCTGACTGCTTCTTTTTTTGTTTCTGTGTCGTTTTAATGCTTACTACCTCTTTGCTTGAATTCTCACTGAGATCATCCACTCTTCCACGACGGTCCTTGAACATCCCTAGAACTATTGTTTTGAACTCTGCCTCTGCTATCTTGGTTGCTTCCATTTTATTTAATTATTTTTCTGGAAATCTCTCTCATTCTTTCACTTGGAGCATGTTTCTTTGTCTTCCCATTTTGTCTGCCTTTCTGTGTTTGCCTCTGTGTATTCACTACACACAAGAATAAACTCAAACTGGATTAAAGATTTAAATGTAAGACTAGAAACCATACAACTCTTAGAAGGAAACATAGACATTAAAATCTCAGGCATTCCTCATAGCAATATTTTTCCCCAATATATCTCTCCGGGGAAAGGAAACAAAAGAAAAAGTTTAAAAATGGAACTACATCGAGCTAAAAAGTTTTTGCACAACAAAGAAAACAAAATCAAAGACAACCAACCCACTGAATAAAAGAACATATTTGCCAATAATACATCTGATGAGGGGTTAATAACCAAAATATATAAAGAACTCAAACAACTCAACACACACACACACACACACACACACACACACAATCAAGCAATCGAATTAAAAAATGGGCAAAGGACCTGAATAGATACTTCTCCAAACAGAACATACAGGTGTCCAATAAACATATGAAAAGATGTTTAAGGTCACTCACTCATCATCAGAGAAATGCAAATTAAAACTATAATGAAATACCACCTCACACCGGTCAGAATGGCTATCGTCAATAAATCCACAAAGAGCAAGTGTTGGCAAAGATACAGAGAAAAGGGAACCCTTTGGCACTGTTGGTGAGAATGCAGACTGGTGCAGCCACTGTGGAAAATAGTATGGAATTTTCTCAAAAAATTAAACATGGAACTGCCTTATGACCCAGTGTTTCTACTTTGGGGAGTGTATCAGAAGAAATCCAGAACAATAGCCAAGATTTGGTAGCAGCAGCCCAAGCTCCCATCAGTAGAGGAGTGGATAGAAAAGTTGTGGTACACTTATACAATGGAATACTACTCAGCTGTAAAAAAGGAATAAATCTTACCTTTTGTGACAGCATGAATGGACCTGGAGGGTATCATGCTAAGTGAAATAAGTCAGTCAGAGGAAGACTAATACCACATGAGTTTACTTATATGTGGACTCAAATGAGCACAGAAAACAAAATAAAAAGTCTTTTAGATACAGAGAATAGACTGACAGCTGTCGGAGGGGATGGGGGAGGGAGGCTGGGTGAAAAAGGTGAAGGGATTAAGCAGAAAAGAAAACCAGTTCCGACACAGACAAGAGTATGGTGATTAGCAGAGGGAAAGGAAGGTTGGGAGAAGGTCGGAGAGGATAAAGCGGGGTAAATGGTGACAGGAGGAGACTTGATTTTGGGTGGCGAGTACAATATACAGATGATGTGTTACAGAATTGTACACCTGAAACCTATGTCATTTTATTAACCAATGTCACCTCAATAAATTCAATAAAAAAGGAAATGTTTGGACTATTCTGGATTCCTGTTTCCTGGAACAGA
Organism: Furipterus horrens; assembly: GCF_987537825.1. Lineage (NCBI taxonomy): Eukaryota > Metazoa > Chordata > Mammalia > Chiroptera > Furipteridae > Furipterus > Furipterus horrens. The sequence continues at coordinate 181,139,403 of NW_028327176.1, forward strand.
GCTTCTCAGGTGTAATGAGAGCCTCCACCTCTCCCCTCCCCTGGGTCATAATTTAGTTCCCGTCTGACCCCACCCCCAAGGCAGAAGCAGTTCAGTTAGAGAAATAGTATTTATCTTTCCATGACATGGCACTTTGCTTTTAGCTTCTAGCTTAACCAACACTGCGATTTTATACCCTCATGGGGAAGCTACAGAAACTGTGATCTGTGTTTGACAGTCGACGTCAGTGACTTTATGTAGTCTAACACACTTCTACAGTTACATGAACCCCAGCCCCGTTCTCTTCCCCTGATCGGGATGTTATATGGTCAGGTGTGGGTTGAGACATTATAAACTGGGGGTGACAGCTGTGCTCTGCAACCTTCGGGAATGCATGAAAACTCCGTAGATACACGTATCGTGTTGGGGTGTCCTGGGACAGGAATCTGTTTCAGTGAGCTTGTGGATGTGTTTCGTTTGACTCCAGTGATGCCTGTAGAGAGGAGACAGCGCACACAGCTGCAGCATGACTGTTCTGTTTCAGGTGTACCAGAGTTTGGAACATGAACTTCAGAGGCATGTTAGCCGACAAGACACTCTGCAGCAGTGCCAGGCCTGGCTTTCTGCGGTCCAGCCAGATTTAAAGCCGGGCCCACATCCACCCCTGAGCAGGGCAGAAGCCGTGAAGCAGGTAATGGACTCCTGGAAGCTCATGTTGTGTAGTTTATTCGGACAGTCAATGAAAACACGTTAAGTGCTTATTAGTGGCCAAACTGTGCTGGCTGCTAGGGATATAAAAGTGCAGGCACACCAACTTTATCGGGCTATATGTACTGTACATCGCAGATATTTCATTCTTTACAAATTGCAAGAAGTTTATAGCTCACCGAAGGCTCAGATGATGGTTGATATTTTTTAGCAGTAAAGTATTTTTTAATTAAGGTGGGTACATTTTTTTAGACATAATGCTATTGCTTCCTTATTAGACTAGAGTATAAGGTAAACAAAACTTCTCTATACACTGGGAAACCAAAGAACTTGTGTGACTTGCTTTATTGTGATACTTTCCTGAATTTACAGTATCACCAAGGTATGCCTCTATAAGTAAGACCTGAGTTTGACCCTAGTCATCGGCTTGTTCGGATATGTGACTGGAAAATTTCACTACTGACACCATGACAACTTCAGATGGTGTCAGACGGGGTCCGACTGTGATAGGATGCAGTGACATCTTGGTCGTGGTTCCAGGACCATGTGTATCTCCAGTGTCTCCTACTTGATAAACAATAAACCTATAAGGATAATATGCTCCCACTACCATGAGAAAATGACACACTAATATGATTCCATTAAGAAGGCATATGTTCTTTATAAGGCATGTCATTTGAATTTGGGGGAACGAAAAAAGTACTGCCAGATTTACCCTTGAAATTGATTTTAGTGAAATCTTTTGCAACTGTTTTGTCACCGACAATCTATGAGCTGCTCCCAATGCTTTTGGAATCAGATCAATATCAGTCTTAAATTGTTATTCTTTTTTAATGTATTTATAAAATTAAAAATTAAAATTAAAAATTTAGGTGCCACTTTTGACTTAATAGAAAATTGAGTTATATTTATTATATCTATACAAGAATGGTGTATTTAGCAATCCGTATAATTCTGAGGAAAAGGAAAAAATATGAAGGTAGGAGTGAAAACATAAGCTTCATTGTTGACTCTGCTTTTGGAAATTCACCTGATGTTTCTGTAGATCAACTGTATCCTATACAGCAAACAGTCAATACCACTTTGCCAATTTATCGTATAAACGGAGCAAGTGAGAACTACTTCTCGAAACCTCTGCCACCCCCCACCCCCCATCAGGCTGTCAGCACTTCTCATCCGACCCTTGCCTTAACCGATAGCTGGTTACCTGTTTCATCACTGCCCGTCCCTCTAGTAAGACTATGAGCTCCATGGGAACAAAGGCTGTGTTTTGTGTGCTGCTCCCTGCCCTGTTATCTAACACAGAGCCTACATATCTCGCTGTCTTCAAAGAAACACATTTCTCCCTGTTTGTGTGTATAGATTCATGATCCACCTGGAAATGCCTTTCTCGAGTTTTCCGCAGAAAGAAAGAGCCCAGCCATCTACATTTTTACTAAACTCCAGTGAAGCCTGCAAATGCACAATGGCCTTTTCTTTTATGGCTCCAGATTTTGTAAAAACATGCTAAGAAGCAGGCCAGAGTAGGGTAAAGATTCATTCTCTGAAATGGAAAACCAAGTTCAAACAGAGGAGAGCAATAGGGAAAATATGGGACCACTGAAATAGAATGACAATAGAAAGAAAAAGAGAGAGAGATGATGGTCAAATGGATCTCTGCCTGGGTGTGTTTATATTTTTTTTAATTTTAAAATATTTTTTAGATTTTACTTATTTATTTTCAGAGAGAGGGGAAGGGAGGGGAAGAGGGAGAAAAACATCAATGTTTAAAAGACACATCGACCAGTTGCCCCTTGCATGTATCCAACTGGGAACCTGGCCCACAACCCAGGCACGTGCCCTGACTGGGAATCGAACCAGCAACCTTTTAGTTCACGGGCCAGCACTCAGTCTACTGAGCCACACCAGTCAGGACTTGAATTCTTTCTACGAGTTACTCGTCGGCAGCCGTCCGTCTCGAGAGACGATGGTGTAGCTTCTCAAGAGTCTATCTGCACCGCCGAGAATGGTTGTGCAGTCCTACTCGGGAGTGACACGGTATCTGTCTCCTCCCGTGTTGAATCGACATCTTGCGATGACGCTGAAGCTACAGAGCCTGGGCAGGGTGATATGGAGGGTCTGCTGTTTCCCATGCAGCAGACCCCCCCTCTCTTCGCAGCTGAAGGGTCCAAGGGAAAGACGGAGTCAATACAGCTTGGCTTCAGGTGCGCCGCAGGAGTTGCCGGTGTTGACTACAACGTCAAACCGCCTTAGGGACTCCGGCTCCGGATTTTCTGTCGGGGTTTACTCCCTTAGCCTTTCCCCTGAAGAGGTATGCCGCAAGGCAGCGGAGGTTTTTTGGAGTCAGAGTTTTCCTTCTCTTATGTACCCTGACTGGAAGATCGAACCAGCGACACTTAGCTCGCAGGCCGACGCTCAATCCACTGAGCCAAACCAGCCAGGGGTATTGTACAGTATTCCCTCACTTATTGCAGGTATTACATTCTAGACACCCGCCCCGCCCCCGCCCCCCGCACAATAGGTGAAAATCCATGAAGTAGGAACCTTACATTTATTTTAGTATTTATATATATTTTAAGGCTTTATAAACCCTTCCCAGACACTTATAAACTGTTCCCGGTCCCTTATTAACCATTCCCACTCCCTTATTAACTTTTTCCACACTTCTTTTTTTTTTTTAATAATTTGTTTGTTTATTTTATTTTATTTTATTTTTTCAGAGAGAGGGGAAAGGAGAAAGAGAGGGAGAGAAACATCACTGTGTGGTTGCCTCTCACATGCCCCCAACTGGGGACCTGTTGTGCAACCTAGTCATGTGCCCTGACTGGGAATCGAACCAGCGACACTTGGTTCGCAGGCCAATGCTCAATCCACGGAGCCACAGCAGCGAGGGCTTCCACACTTCTATAAACACTACTTATGTTCTTAAACATATTCTACACGTTTAAACCTACGCAACTTTAACAACATACGTATACAATACCGCAAAATCCAGCGATACAGCGAAAAATCCACGATAAATAATTTAATATAATATTTTTAAAAATCCTGCAATACAGTGAGGCCATGATAAGTGAACTGCGATATAGAGAGGGACTACTGTATTTTTTTCCATTACCATTTCCCTCCAGAAAAAAAAATGTATTTATTGATTTTAGAGAGACAGTGAAAGAGAGAGAGGCAGAGATTGACTTGTTGTTCCACTTATTGATGCATTCATTGGTTGATTCTTGTATGTGCCCTGATGGGAGATCAGACCCACAACCTTGGCTCATGGGGGTGATGCTCTAACCAACTGAGCCACACCAGCCAGGGCAACAGGCACTCTTACCCAGTGTACACAAGCATCCCCACACATCAACAAGAAAAGGAAGGACTCCAATAGAAAATGAGCAAAGGGTTTTTAAGAGGTAGTCATCAAAGAGGATATTCAGGTGGCCAGTAAGCACAAGAAAAAGTGCTCATTACTCATCAGGGAAATGCAGGTTAAAAGTACAACGTGATTACGACTATACACCCACTAGAAAGTCTTAAGTGGAAAAGAGCCACAAACCAGGTGACTGTGGCACATGTTACCACGATGACAGTGATCAGCCCTTGCTCCATACAACAACATGAGACACTTTCACAGTCATGATGGAGCGAAAGAAGCCAGACACAAAACAGCACATCAGGTGAGATTCCATTTTCACAGAGCTCAAAACCAGACAAAATTAGTCCATGACGCTTACAAGCCAGCACCTTGGTGATCTTTGGGAAGGGGGTAGGTGGTGACAGGAAGAAGGTCCCGGGGCTTGTAGAGTCCTGGGGACATTCTTGTTTCTTGATCGGGTGGTAGAAGCATAAGTGGGTATGCGTGGTTTGTAAGAATTCATAGAGCTGCATATGAAGTCTGTACTTTCTAAGCGTGTTTAATAATGTGGATATAACTGTTTATATAAAAAACTAGTTTAACATGATGACATGTTATTAGGGAAAGAGAAGGTTTATTTGTTGTTGTTTAAAAAAAAAATAGTTATTGAGAGCCTGCGATGAGGAGGCACTGTGCCTACAGTGAAGCCGGCAGTCCTGCAGAGGAGCGGGAAACTGGGCAGGATCGGCAGCTCCAAAGCCCCCTCTGCAGTAAGGCCTGTGTTCCTGTCCCACCATTTAAATCCTAAATAAGAACTTTTCCTGCCAAGCCTACAGCTACAGAGCGAGTCCTAAATCATGGAAAATGGAAAATAAAAGCGTGTATAACTGAGAGATGTGAATCAGGAAAACAGGATCCTTGCTACTGCACATAAATTGCTTGGGGTCCCGGAGTAACTATTCCGGAAGGCAGGAATGGATGAGCTAGAAGGGAGTGTAGGGACAGAGGCAGGGTCCGGGGTGGGGGGGCTGGGTGGGTGAGACTGTCCAAGGAAGGGAAGGAGCTTGGACTTTATCTTACACGCAAGAAGCCACTGAGTATTTTAAAGGAGGGGAGTAAGAGGATCTGATTTACCCTTTTAAAGCTCACACTGATGACTTCACGAAGAGCAGACTGGAGAGGCAGTAATGTGAGCAGGGCGCTCCAGCGATAGACTGTGAGAGCAATTCAGGTGGGAGAGTTGGCTGTGACTTCAGGTGGGGGCCGAGCAGGTGCACAGATACACAAGGTGTAGTTGGGAGATAAAAGCAGCTGCATTTGGTGTGGGATGGGACTTAGCCGGGGAACTGAGAAAGTGTGAGTAATGACTCCTACGTCTGGAGGCAGAGCCATGCCAAGAAGGGTGGTACCTTCTGCCGGGGTGGGGAAGACTGGAGAGGAAGCAGTCTTGACACACTATAGCATGGAACCGCCCATGACATGTGTGTGTTGAATAAACAAGCCTGGCACTGAGGACAGATGTCTGGGTTAGGGAGGTGCCTTTGGAAGCTTTCAGCCTTAGAAACCATTTAAAGCCTTGGGAATGGACTTCACCTGGGAGGAGCTGTGAAGAGAGAAAAGGGGGCTGGAAATGAGTCCTGTGAAACTTGAAATTTTAGAGTTGGGAAACAAAGGAGAAAAATGAGGAGAGGGTCATGACACAGGACCAGGTGACAGATTTCTCCTTTCTTGGATAAGGTGAGTTGGGGATTAAAATACGTGGCTGTCTCAGGCTTCGGGAAACTTGGAGTGGAAGAATTCATGTTGAGGAAGAAAATGATGAGTTTTATCTTCAACATAGACTTGTGAATGCAAACAGTAATTGGGCATACCTCTTTCAGATTATAGATGAGCCTACTAGAAACTAGAAAGATTTATTAAATTATTCAAATTGATTTAAATTAGTGACAGGAACGCTTTTGAAATCAGAAATGTTCTGACATTTAGTCTGGTATTTTCGCTTTGAGACTTGGCTTAGTAGCCCCCTCTTTGTTGGTTAAATGACTAACTGTGAAATATATCCACTAATCTCAACTGATGTAAGACTCAGCCCATGACAGGATTCCTCAGTCCCCCCAAAATGCGTACATGAGTGTGATCCCAGCCTTCCCTGCAGGCCCTGATGGATGAGATTCTCATGCTCCAAGATGAAATCAGTGAGCTGCAGGCGTCTCTCGCAGGCGAGCTGGTGTCCCGGTCCCCAGAGCGCGACCCCGCGGAACAGCTGGCCTTACAGTCCACACTTACCGTCCTAGCCGAGCGAATGTCCACCATCAAGATGAAGGCATCGGGGAAACGACAGCTTTTGGAGGTAACGAGTAACTCTGAAGGCCCTCACGTCTGTCTCTTGGAGCTGTGTTGACAAGTGTCTGTTCTGTGTCTGGGTAACTTAAGTGTCCTGTGGTTTTATTGTTCCTCACTCAATGGAAGCTGGGTTGGTGTCTCAGAGAGGGTCTTATGAACAGAGCCCTGAGTCAGTGTGTTGCTGTGAATACATCTCTTCACCCCCCCTAACCCTGCCTCGTTTCAGCAGAGAAATCAAGAATGTAGAAAGCGAATACTGGGGAGACATGGGCCTTGCGAAGAATCCTTGCAGAAGGCTTGCAGAATGGTTTGCTATGTTTAAGTAAGAGCACTTCACTAATGCTGTGAAGAATAAATCTTTAGTCACTGTTAGCCAATTTAAGCATGATGATTCATGACAATTTATTATTTTTCCTCTTGTAATTGCTGGCCCTAAACATATATAATATTAGACCGAGACTCTATAAAGACCTTTAGAGTGTCTGTCTCCTCATACCTCTGGGACATTATTAGTTCTCAATACACATCTTATTACATGAACTTACTATTTTATTTAGCTGCAGACTATACTATTACTAAATTAACCATGGTCCTATTGTTGGGTGTGTAGGCTCTTTCTAGTTTTACCTATTATAAGATTAGTCAGATCATATATTTGTATATTTCTTATTTGGAAGAAATTTAAAATCAATGTGTCTGCTCTATTTAAACTTTACTTTAAACTATTTTAAAATTTAATTTAAAATAATAATAAATTATTAATAAAATAATTTTTACAGTAAGGTATTTAGAGTACCTTTTCTTAAGAATTAACTTTTAAATTTATTAATATTGTCCCCAGTCACTCTATGAAACATTTGTGGAGTTTCAAAATAAAGTGATTTGTTTTGATTTTTTTAAATATGAATCTTTTGGGTGGAGGGGAACAAGGGGGAGAAAATTGGAACTGTTGTAACAATATAATCAATAAAAAACATTAAAAAATAAATAAATAAATATGAATCTTTTACCATCATTTAAAAAAAACAGAAGTCTAACCAAAACAAAATTAATTTCTGCTTTTAGTCAAGAAACTAGTAATACTGGGCCACCTCTTCTTGTAGGGAATCAACTGCCTGCAACTGCATGATGCTGCCTTTTTAGGTGGACCAAGTGTTCTTCAGTTTGTCACAGTCCTCACCACTCCCTACAGTCTCCCCAGCCATTAAACCATGTACCTATTTCCATTTACCAACCATCTTATGCCATTGCTTTGTTCTAATCCTTGGTCAATTTTCATCATTCGCGTTATCTGCCTGATCCGCAGGTGTATTATTTAGGAATATTTAAACTCTAGGTGCACATTAGACTCATCAGAGAGGCCTTTTAAAAATATAAATCTTGAGACTCACGTCCAGAACCTCTGATTTATTTCTCTGGTATGTGGCTCAAGAATAGCTTTCTTTTTGTAGTTTCACAGTTCGTTGCGATGTGCGGCCAGGGCTGAGAACCATTGCTCTGTTGTTTTGAATCCTCCTGATTTTACCTCAGGGTGATCCGTATGACATTCTGCTTCATTCATTAGGAGAAGTTAAATGATCAGCTGGAGGAACAGAGACAGGAGCAGGCCCTGCAGAGGTACCGCTCTGAAGTCGACAAGCTGGACGACTGGCTCTTAAGCACGAAGGCCACTCTGGATGTTGCCCTGAGCGCCTCCCAGGAGCCCATGGACATGGAGGCCCAGCTGGTGGACTGCCAGGTACAGAAATCATCTCAAAGAAATATGTCGGCCCCACAAAGCACGTTTTTCGATGTGAAAAAGTAACGGTAAAAAGGCTTAATATGGACATATGATTTTTCACAACCTGTATACTTTACATATTTAGAGAGTAGAAAAGCAATATCTTATAAAAGCGTAAATGAAAGTCACACTTGAACTTTGCCTTTTGAAAAATTTTACCAGTAGTTCCTAATCTTTAGAAAATCTTCAACTACCTAAAGGAAATTTTTAGAAAGACTATATGTGGAGCAAATAAGAAATACAAAGCCAATGAGGAGAATTCGTGTCAGTGAATAAGAGTGAGGCTATACACAGCAGGAGATGTTCCTAGGTGCTTTGTTGAAATTTTGGTTCTAATTCGGATACATTTTTTGGAAAACTTGGAAAAACTGTCAGTTATAGGCAGGTAGACTGAACACAGAAGGGTTGTCTGTTTGGAGCAGAGAATTTCCTTTCTGTGATGTGTGGTCTCTTGGAATTAACATAAGGGATAATGACAAAAAGGTTTTATTGTTATATTATTATTTTTCTTTGTTTTGAAAAATTTCAAACACATGTATAAGTGTAGAGAATATCTATAATGATCTCCATGTGCCAATCATTGAATTTCAAAGATTATGAACATATTATTCTTCATACATGGGTGATGCATGTCCTAAAAGCTCTTTCATTTAACCAACAAGGCTCTAGAAAATCCTACCTAATCTGCAGGGTTAAATATCAGTAAGCGTGATTTCATATATATCCCATTTAGGATCAGAGGAAATACACAAAAACCATTAATTAATGACCATTATCTTTTTTCTTAATGTGTAGTAATCCATTTTGGTCATTTCTTTTATGATTTGAGATTTATTGTAACATTGATCCTTACAGTTTGAATTTTTAAATTCCTTGGGCAACTTATCCATGTGTATTCAAGGCATTATTATTCTCTGTGTCGATCCTAGACAGTAGAAAGCCACAGGCCAGTGTGTGTTTTATAGTCTTTAGATCATATTTTCTAAAGTTTCCTTCTGAAAAGAAACACCTATTTTTAGCATTTCCTTTTAGCACTTGAAACTACCACATGCGCTAGCATTTCAAAATATGTTATCAGTACTCCCACTTCTCCCCTTTGGATACCTCTATTTTTATCATTATACATAAGTCCATATTTTAAATAATGTATTTCAGGACTTTTACAAAGTACTAAGATGGTCTCTTGGCAATATTTTTAGAAGCTAGGAGCAAATGGAATCAAACAAATATAAAAACAGTTCTTTGGTCAACTCAAATCTAATATTTGAACCAGTTGTTTAATTATAACTGTGGCTATTACACAGAATTAGGGCCAAATTATGATGTTTGGGGCTCTAAGCATGTTGCTTCCATGGGTGCCTTCTTCTATAAAAAATACAAAAAATTATATTTGTGTTTTACAACTGCTTCGGTACAAAGACTAATATAATCCAAGGTAGATTCATCCTTTTCTTTGGATTTTATTTCTTATTTTTTAAAGATATTATTTATTTATTTCTAGAGAGAGGGGAGGGAGAAAGAGAGGGAGAGAAAGATTGATGTGAGAGAGAAACATCGATCAGTTACCTCTCCCACGCCCCCAACCGGGCATGTGCCCTGACCAGGAATTGAACTGGCAACCTTTCAGTTTGCAAGCCTGTGCTCAATCCACTGAGCTACACCGACCAAGGCTAATTTTTTTCTTCAGATTTTAAAGGAAATTACAATTACACTGTTTTCTTGGGCCCCCCCCAAAGTATTATGGACCCTCAGCACTTTGCCATCTGTGCCTAATGAAAAAGTCATTCTGGCACAGAATTATATTAATTTCTCAAAAATAATCCTCAGAGATAGCATCCTCTAAACCCCATTTCATTAAAAAATTCACTCTTTCATTTCGTTCTAGATTTTGGGTCAAACCTATATTCTTAAAAGCTCATGGCAGTAATTCTAATTTTGTACAAGGAAATAAAATATATTTTCTTATTAATAAATTACTTGGTTGAAAATTACTGGATAAATTAGAAAGTGCTTTTCAAAGAGTTTAGAGTTGAGGAATATAAAAATAGAACAATTTCTGTAGGAAATAAAATATGTGCTATTAGTTTTGCTTAATTTTTTTTGTTTGTTTTGGTTTTGTTTTAAATCTTAACTTGGAAGAAGAGAGACTATTTTGCTGCTTCTCTGGAATTAGCCTCCATTTCAGAAGAAAACCTTCAGAAATATAAGGTTAAAAATACATCATGAAAGAAATAAACATAAGTTTAAAACTCAAGAAACAAGAATAGCAATCTGGAAAACAAAATTGACCCAAAGAAGCAATGTTTTAAAAGAGAATCTTTTTAAAGTTGTGAACTGTTTACTATTAGGAGCCATAAGCATCACAGTCTAACAGTAAAATAATAACATAATTGTAATAATGGGATAGCGCTAAGACCTGGCCTTTTCTCCTCGTCTGTTGATGATATCAAATGGGCTTGCCATGTGTTTTTCCAATATATTTTTTATTACATAACATCTAATCTTAAAAGAAAAATCAAGAAGCTCAAGACATTTAAAAAAGTTTTTATACTACTCTTGAAGGCTGTAGAAAGACTAAAAAAGAAAACATGAAAAGACATTCTTTTGATGCAAGACGAAAGGAAGTGTTGTGCTTCCCTGTGAGAAGCGGGCTTTGCAGAGGCAGGCGGGGCGTGTGAATGTCACCCTTATTTCTGTCCTCCTAGAACATGCTGAGGGAGATAGAGCAGAAGGTGGCGGCCTTGTCGGAGCTCTCAGCCCACAACGAAAACCTGCTGCTGGAGGGCAAGGCCCACACAAAGGACGAGGCGGAGCAGCTGGCCATGAAGCTGAGAACCCTCAAGGGGAGCCTCCTGGAACTACAGAGGGCCCTGCATGACAAGCAGCTGCACATCCAGGTGAGGGCCCCAGCGGCTGACAGCCAGGCGGGGCTGCCTGGGCAGGGGAAGGCGTGTTCGTGGCTGGCGTGCCTTTTTGGAGCCCGCCCGCCCGTAGAAAGGACGAGGTGGGGAACGATTCGTACTTATGCACATGCCTGCTTTACACCAACTCTGGCATCCATTTTTAAATAGGTGTTGTAAGGCCTGTTTAAATTCATGGGCCTGCAGGTTGCAGTGTAGGAAAAGAATTAAAAATAAATACTGAAATCTGTCAAATACACAATTTAAAAAAGTATTTAAACGTAGTTCATAAATTAAGCTATCTATAACATGTTTACATTTTTTTTCTTTTATTTCTCCTACATGCTACTTTTTAGACAGATTTTTATTTTAGGACCCACGACTTAAGAGTGGTCACATATTCCAGGTGAACTGAACCTTTTTACTATCATGTAGTGACCTTCACGTTCCATTAGAGTGATTTTGTTCTATATTACCACAGCTTTTGAGGGATATTATTTGCCTAGTATATCTTTTAACTTCCCTTTGGTTTCACCTTTTCTGTGTTCTATTGTTTTAGATTTGATTCTTTTAAAGAACATCTAGTTATATTTTGCTGGTTTGAAAGATTTTACCTATCATAAGATCTCTGACTTTTGAAAGATAGATTTAGTCCAGTTACATTTATTGTAATTACTGATATGTTTGAACTTTTATCACCTTACTTTTTGTAAGGTAACAGGGGGCCCACGGTGCAAAAGCTCTTTTTATTATTTTTCTCCTCTTTAACCTTTGTTTTAAGTGGTAGAGTGCTTTTCTTTGTTTTGTTTTGTTTTTTACCCTCTACTTTTTACCACACACCTCGAATAAATTCTAAGTTTCTACCTTAATCTCTCTCCGGATCAATGTAAGAACCTTTCACTCAAATTTTTCCCTCATGCAACTTTCATACTGTTATTGTTCAGTATTTTTATTTTGTTTTACAAATCTCTACAAATTAGATTTCACGAGTAGTATCCTGTACACAGATTAAGCCAATATTTATTGAGAATCTACTATGTGCCAGCTCGTATTCTATATGACAGAATGGGGCATCAAAGACAACTGTCTACCTGTTTCTATATATCAGTGTTTATATCTAAGTCTTTATATTCTGTCTTCAAAAGATTACGGTTTGGGGGAACAGATAATAAATGAAACGGAAAGATGTTATTACTACTAAGTTAGAAGATGATAAGACCTACAGGTGAAATACCCTAAGGCAGAGAGATAAGGAAAGGTGGAACAAGGCAGAATTGCAGTTAAACAGGGTGGCCAAAAAAGCCTCCCTCAGGTTGCAGGAGTGAACCACGTGGACTTGGAAAAGAGTTCCAGGCAAAGGGGAAAGCAGAAGCAAAGGCTCCCCTTTGTACTTGTGTTCACAGAAGCCAGTGTGACTGGCATGGAGTGGGCAAGCAAAGGCGACCAGACAGGTAACGGGGGGCCCGGAGTGCAGAGGCCTCACTGTAGACATTCTGTGGATTTTGGCTTTTCCCGGGGGAAATGAGAAGCCACTTGGAGTATGTGGGAACCCAGAAATGACGAGATCAGATTTTAACCCCTGTAACGGGGCCAGGGCAGAAGCTGAGACACAGTGCGGAGGCATCGTCATAGAGGTAGAGATGATGAGAACTTCTCAGATTCTGGATAATTGAGAAGATGAAATCTATCTGAGGAAGAGGCTTGCAGGGACAAAGAGTAGTAAGGTCAGTAGTTTAATTCTGGACAGGTTCTGTGTGAGAAGCCTATTACATTTCAAGTACTGGCGGGAATTCAGAGCGAAGACCTAGACCGGAGTCATAAGCCTCTTGATCAGCGGTTCTCAACCTTTGGGTCGCGACCGCTTTGGGGGTCGAATGACCCTTTCACAGGGGTCACCTAAGACCATCGGAAAACACATATATAATTACATATTGTTTTTGTGATTAATCACTATGCTTTAATTATGTTCAATTTGTAACAATGAAAACACATCCTGCATATCAGATATTTACATTATGATTCATAACAGTAGCAAAATTACAGTTATGAAGTAGCAACGAAAATAATTTTACGGTTTGGGGGTACCCACAACATGAGGAACTGTATTAAAGGGTCGCGGCATTAGGAAGGTTGAGAACCACTGCTCTAGATGGTCCTTAAAGGCATGATGTTTGATGAGCTCACCAAGGGAGTAAGAAGAGATAAAGAAGGCCAAGGTCCTCAGACTAAGCCCTGGGACATCCCAGTGGTAAGAGTTTGGAAGATGTGGAGGAGCCCACAAAAACAAAGAGTGAAAAAGAGAAACCAGTGATGTAGAGCAGCAGTCCCCAACGTTTTTGGCACCAGGGACCAGTTTTGTGGAAGCACATTTTTTCATAGATGGGGTTGGGTCGGGGAAGAAGGATGTGCTCAGGCAGTAATGTGAGCAAAGCTTCAAGCCCTCGCCCGCCGCTCCCCTCCTGCTGTGCGGCAGTTTTGTAAGAGGCCCTGGGCCGGTGCTGGTCCGCGGCCAGGGGCTGGGGACCCTTGGTGTAGAGAAAGACTGGGAGTTTGGTTCCTGGAAACCACTTGAAAATATGTGAAGTAAGATGAGGATTGAGATGTGACCACTGGGTTTAGCAACATGCCGGGCGCCTGTGACCTCAACAACCTCTCTTGCAACCTCGGCAACTTTGGAGGAGGAGCAGAGGCAGAGGCACTTGAGATGACAGTGACCATGGGAGGAGAGGCACCGGCATGGCAAAGCGCAGGTAACTCAGGAGTTTCTCTATAAAGGAGAACAAGGCGTGGAGTGAGCTGTGCAAAGGGAGTCAAGGGAAATCTGTTTCATTTGAAGGTCAGAAGAAGAACACAAGCCAAAGTGCACACCAAGGCGTGAAGAATCCCACACATGCACACACACCTCAAAGAACAAGTGTGCCAGCGTGTCTTTCATCCCGTGGGGAAGAGCCGGGCCAGAAATCTGAGCAGAACTGGACTCCTGAGACTGGGCTTCAGGGTGACCACCAGGCCCCGGGCACTGTCACTTTTTCTGATCCCAACCCCAGCAGGTCCACCCTGTGCTGGGGAAACGGCCCCGTCAGCATAGCCTCAGACCCACGTCTGTCTTGTTCTGTCTTGTTCTGTCTTCCTGCTCCGGCTCTCTCTCTCCCTCTCTCCCTCTCCTTTCCCCTCTCCCTCTCTCTCACCTAGTGACTTGTTTCCATGGAGATGGACATCACGCAGCAGAGGCAACATTGCAAAGGGAGAGAGACTGTAAGAACAGTCATGTGTGGGAGGGAGAAGATGGGATCAAATGGGAGAGGGTGGTCCTAGAACTCCAGTGTCAGGAGTGCAGATGCCAGCGGGGGACGGGGCACAAGGACCGTGGTGCCAATCAATGCACGTGCGCTGTGATGGCTTCTATTTTCTCAGGGTAATGATTTTTTCAGACTAAACCACATGTTTTCAGTTCTTGGCTAATTGCATGATTATATGATCTGAAACATCAAACCTAATCAGTAGAAAAGTATTAGAAGCAATGGTTTTATTTTGGGGAGAGCTCTTACTTATAAAGGTCCAGTTGCGCCCTCCCATGGGAGGCAGGAAGGAATTGGGGGGGAGAGAGGGGGACGGCCTGACTGACACACAGGCACATACAGGGAGGGGTTAAAGGGCTGGGGCACACATCTCAAGGCCTCAGGGCCTGGGAAACGGATTTAAAAAGTGAAGCAGGTTCAGGCAGAACCTTGGCAAGCTGGTCTCAAGTCAGAGAAGCAGCTGCTACCTCCAGCTGTTGTTATTCGGGAATGTGTAGTTGTGTAGTCAGCATCGCTAGATCGTCCAGCGGAAAGCCATTTACATTTATATCTAAAATCTTCCAATTCTAAAACACTTAATTCTAAAATTTAAAAACAGTCTGTGTGCCAAATTAAGCATATCCAGAAGCCAGACCTGCTTCTCGGGCCATCACGTGGGGCCTGCTGTGCGCTGGGGTTCCCCAGTGACCCGGGGCAGGATTCCTGAACTTCCCTTCCTTACAGGTCAGTTTTCTCTTCTGTGACATGGGGATAATACTTGTATTGAACTTTTAAAAATCCTGAGAACTTTAATGCAAGTAACGATTGCAGTAAGTGCTCAAATCACAGTGAGTGTAATAATGCCTAAGAGCAGCTAACAGTCTGCAGACCACATTCTTTGTGAGGCAAGGGCTCCTGGGGTGCTTGCAGGCTGCACTTGAGACAGACTTGAGTCTAGCCGGGGCTGGGCTGGGTGTGCTGACACCCACCTGCGCTGCTCACACCTGGCAGGTGCCGCCCGAAGCCAAGGAGATCCTTCAGATTGAGTCAAGTCCTGATTCTGCCGGCAAGTCTAAGCTTTCCTGAGGATATTGTTGTATAAACTGTAACCACGGGGAAAGGCGGTCGTGTTTGACCGCGTTGAAATTAGTCGTTTTTCATTTCAAAAAAAGTTATACATTTCACTGTCTTTCCCCTAATGAGTCTCCAGCATGTAAAATTTTGATTTAAAAAATAACAATAATTCTACCTTTTTGAAGAGGTTAGTTTTCCAAGGGTAGGACTAAGAGTGCTGTGTATGTTATTGCCGTGAAAGGGATCCCTTCCCTTCGTGCAGAAAATGCAGTGTTGGTCTGAAATTAACTCATGGTTGTTGGGGGGGAATCTTCCATTGAATGCAGACGTTAGTGAGGTTGTGCCCTTCAGCTGCAGGAGATGGGAGGCGGGAGGGCTGGGAATGCTTCCTAACTTGAGTGGGGCCGTAAGCACATCCTTTCTCACAGCGGCTGGTCTCTAAGGTGATCGTATCTGATCAGGCATTCTCCTAAACTAGCTGGACTTCTGTTCACCTCCATGCATAACCAACCCCTTTAGCTCCCCCTCTCCCGTAGGTTCCTTCTCTGTGAAGAGACAGACCTACTGGCGTGTAATAATTTCTCTCAAATTACAAGTTACCTTTTCTTTGCAAGAAGTTCAGGTCATTTCACACATTATTGTCCATCCAGGGAGCAGACAGCCCTATAGATATATAATGAAATGCTTTATAAAGGAATGTTTTATTTAATGTTTAGCATTCTTCAGTCCTCATTAATCTCCAAGGAATGTCCCTGGCAAAAGAGGTCACTGTTCTAGTATTTCTAAAATAAACAGCTTAGGTAGCTCCACCCAAGGAGGATTCTGGGGACAGAAGTCACTTTACTTCTGAACCTTCGTTAGGAGAGAAAGCTGTTACCAAACCTCAGAGAAAGTAATTATCATTATTTTATATTTTATTCCTCCTGTTAGTGTCTTCTCATCCCAAAGGGAAAGGGAGTGAAATGTGAGCTGGATTCTTAATTTTTTTTTTTTTTTTTTTTTTTTTGCTTTTTGTGGTCTAAGTGTTATGATTCAAAATGACTAAATCAGACAGAGAAAAATTCACTAACTGAAAAACCAACCTAACCACCTAGAAAATACATACTAGACATTTGCTTCTGACATTGCCTAATCCCTTTTCTCTAAAGCTGTGAATTCAGTGAGCCAATGATGACTTGCCTTTCGAGACTACAAGCTTTTCTCTGAATCTGAACGTGCCTATGTGCCTGTAAAGTGGTCAAGCTGTCCTGAAGGCCTGACATGGCGATTGTCCTTTTCCTAAGCACAAATTCGGTGTGAGAAATTTGAAATAAAGGTTCTCAATCAGACAGTAGTTAGCTGTGTAGAAGGGTGAGTTGGTGAACTGAGAAGTTACCCCACGGGTCTGCAGCTCCGAAAACAAACTTTTTCAAGAGCAAAGCAGAGAGTGAGTGACTGGGTCCCACACAAGAGAGTCAGCAGGTCATGGCCATGAATGACTGCCGTTGCATTAGCCAGAGCAGCTCTGATTGGTGACAGCTTTCAACCTCATACACTGACTTCTTTGGGATCATTCTCTACAGGTCCTTGTTGACCTGTAGGACCGTCCTTGCCAGAAGG
Organism: Furipterus horrens; assembly: GCF_987537825.1. NCBI lineage: Eukaryota > Metazoa > Chordata > Mammalia > Chiroptera > Furipteridae > Furipterus > Furipterus horrens. The sequence goes on from NW_028327176.1 coordinate 181,156,416, forward strand.
TCCAGGGTCTCTCAGAGATTATTCTGGGTAGGTGGTACATTCTTAGATGAAGAGAATCTGTTTCATGTAGAAACTTATGGGCATCATTACTGGAAGAGCATACCCACCCCACACCTTCTACCTTCAGGAAAATCACTGTTTTTCTGTGAGGGGCTTTCCTGGAGGAGTGGGGAATATTTTGAACTGGATGTCACTAATCGCCGATTATGAAGGTCTTGAGAAATACAAATAGCATATTTTAGACCAGTGGCACCCACATTGTTCCATCTACACTGTGTTCTCTTGCTGGGAAGCTGGATTATCTTAAAGGGAAGAATGTCCCTGTGAGTTAAGGTGGCTCAGAATCTGGGAGAGGATTATGTATAACATTCACCATTTTCTTCAGTTCATTTTGCTTCAAGCACTGATGCCAACCTTGAAAAGTTTATTATCTCAACATTATCTCAGATGCTTTACAATTTGATTCTGGGATTTTAATGAATAGAAGGATAAGCAGATCCCACCTATTTTCCTGTAATAGTGTCTATATAAGAAACATCCAAACATTCAGAGAGTTTTCCTAAGAGTTTATTTGAACCATATGCCAGGGAGCAAGATCTCAGATGCTCTGGAGAATAACCTATTGGCAGTTTCTCTTATGCCTTTGAAATTAAGGAGCAAATGTAAGAAAGATTAGAAGGAGGTGGGAAAACACACGGGGATTGGGTTACAGGCTAGTTACCAAGATTATGTGCTCTCTGAAGGGTGGTGTGGGTTATTTCAAAGGTGTGTTATCCTAAATGCTCAGAAACAATGGCAGAGGCTTTGCTTAAGTTAGAGATAGGCCTGGGGCGTGACTTCCCACCCTGAACGGCCCATTTAGGAATTTTTGATCAGAACACCCTGTGAGGTTACTTTCCATAGAACCTTTTTTTTAAGAATTTCCATTTACAATAGTTAGTGTAAACTTCTGAAAATAAGAGGAATATCTGGATGAGCTGGATGAGCTGGAGAGGCTGGGTCGCATCCTGTAATCAGATTTGGCAGAGAAGCAAAGGACAGGAGCGGCAGCTCCAGACCTAGACAGCAGGACCACTGCTTCATCAGAATAACCTGCCAAATGTCCCTCGTCTCTGTCCCTTACCCCCTTCCCCTTTCTCTCCACCCTTCCCCCTCCCCCAGTGCTCCAGCTACGCACTTGGTCCTTCCCTGCTACTGCTGTGAGTCCAGCTTGCTTTCTCCCCAGGTCTTCGCTCCAGCTGTTGCTACCAAGGCCTGGTGCGCCCTCTGCCTGGGTCTTTGCCATTATTCAGTGCTCAGTGCCATCGTCCCCTCTGACCATGCCTTCTCTGAGCGGCCCCAGAAACCCTTCCCCTTCACTTACCTGGTTTGTTTATTGTCTGTCTCCCCAGCAGGGCTCCTGTCTGGCTCCTTCTCTGCCAGTTAGCCCCAGTACCTAGAACAGTAACTGACACACTGTGGGTACTTCATAAATACTTAGTGAATAAACTATATTCAAACTGTGTACTTTATCCTTTGACATACACACCTATGTGAGTAGAAACTCTCTCTCCCAGAACTAATTCCATCTGATATGCAGTATTCCAGGGCCTTTCAAATTCCATCCAAATAATCAAGCAGAAACGATAAATCCCTGACAGATAATAATTACCTTTGTTTTTTTCCCTTTATTGAAGCCAGCAGGGGCAGCAGATGGCAGTGGAGTCTGGTCCTGGTGGTGTTAGTAGAGAAATCGAGATCTAGAGTTACCATGTTCTCGTGGAAAGCATTCTAGAATAATATTTGGCAACCACATCAGTCAGCTGAAAGGCCCAGCCTCTAAATAGGCAGTTTCCCCTCAAATATGTCTGAGTATAATCATCCATTTATTATTCTCCCTCCTGTAAATGCCATAAATTCTATGGGTTTTGTGTTACCATTTTTAAAAAAACACGGTTTCACATCCAAATGGAACCACTTTGATATTAAACCAACCACACTAAAATAGTCGTAACTTTGCTTTGGTTGGGGTATTCCTGTGGGTCATGTGACTCTTGATTTCTTCCTCGTGAAAAGCAGGGAACAACACCAGAGAAGGAGGAGAGCCACGGGGACCTAACTGCCACCCAGAGGCCCGGAGTCCAGGAATGGCTGGCCCAGGCTCGCTCCACGTGGGCCCACCAGCGACAGAGCAGTCTCCAGCAACAAAAAGTAAAGCACTTCCTACCTTTCTCCGGCCTGCAGGTCTGCCAAGCAAACCCTTGAGGGAAATGTCACTTGTGTACTAAATACAGATGTGCCTTTGTCGTCTTTGCAGACAGATGTGGCTAAGTGTCTCAGCATACTTATTTGTGACCACTGGAATGCCTGATCGTTTGAGAGTCTATTATTCTTTAAGAAAAGCTTTACAAACAGTGTAACAATGAAAATCCACCTTATCAAGAGTACCTACCCTGTTTTCAGACTTGCCCCAATTTTAGACTATTTTATGTAAGGAAAACCTCAGGAAGGCCTCTGAGAATTGCTGAAAGTCTGAGTTCCATGTTCTTTAAAGAAATTCAATTTATTTTTACTCCCAAGTAGGTACCATCACAAAATAGGATTGCAAATTATTGCCTCGTGGAAAAAAAAAAAAGAGATAGAGAGAGAGCTTTGATGAATGAGTGCTCACTGATACCTTATCTTTATGTATGGGGCATATTAAAATTTTTATTTTTTCGAAAAGCAAAGACATTTATCGTAAAATATGAAAAAGCTCTCAAGGATCCGTATCCTCTGCAAGGCCATATTACATGTGAAAAATGAAAATGCATTTTTTACCACTTGAGGGCGCCATTGCCCAGCAAAATTTATGTTTCCCATGGACTTCTCCCCCCCCCCCCAAGATTTTTCAGATATCTTTTATCAAAGCCACAAAGGCTGTAGAATACTTTGGAAAGATGCTTGAGCCTTTACCTGAAGCACACTTTCTATGCAGAATGCAAATGGGAAACTTACTAGAAGCGTTCTCTGAGGATTTTATAGACACAGAGCCATGATTATCGGTGATGCTCACAAAATAACAAAGACGCGTCTGTTTGTTGTCTTCTTGTTGTCTTCCTTGAGCAGGAGCTGGAGCAGGAATTAGCAGAGCAGAAGAGCCTCCTCCGGTCAGTGGCCAGCCGTGGAGAGGAGATTCTGACCCAACACTCGGCTGCAGGGGCCTCTGGCGGGGCTGGGTACGTTTAGACACATTCCTCCTCCTCTTCTGGGCCCTGTTTTCCTGACATCTAAAGAGACGTGAACATCTCGATCAAACTTTTGTTTTAAACAAAAAATTAATCATTTTGTTTTCTCTTTATGATATTATCACTCACTTGCATTTTGAATATTTTGTTGTGCAGCATGAGTACAGCCAGCGATGGTGTTGGCTGACTTACTTGCCTGCTTTCCAGTTTGCTCACCATATCTGTCCAGAGAAGATACTTATGAGTTTATTGTTTAAAAATCCAATAACGAATACATTATGAAAATATATCTGTGATGTTTCTATCTGAATATCTAACTGCAAAGTATATTCCCTATAAGAACTTATCTTCCCTCAACATCATCTGAAAATTAAATGTATGTGCCTACTGAATATCTTGATTTTTCTTGAAGACCTGTTTTTATCATATCTACATGCAAAGTCATTGAGCTTTGAGTCCTGTGGTAGAGTGGAGACTGACAGTCTTCCCTGCAGAAGAGTAAAGGGTTAAAAGAAATATTAAGAAAGTTGGACATTTTTCAAGTTGAGTATTTGGGTTTAAAGGTTGGAAGGAAGAGGAGGAAGGAATCCCCGTATTTCGAGTCAGGTCTGGGTTTTATTCTCGTTCAGCAGCCTCACAATGAAAAAGTAGCTCAGCTCTGCACCCCAGTTTGCTCATCTGTGGAATCAGAAAAATAAGGGGCTGCCTTCACCCCAGAAGGGCCGTGAAAGTTGTGCATGTCAGCTAAAAGGACGTATAGGAAACCATTTTCTAACATCCAAAGCACTGAAAAGAAGTTTTAGTAAAACCTGTGTTCACGTATTGCTAAGGGCTGTTGTGACAGTACTATAGGGTCCTCTGGCCACCACAATACGATAAGGAGCTTTAGCTACCTTGACTTCAATTTTCTCATTTCCGAACATGTATTTGGAGGAAATAACCTAAAGGAGGAAATACATATGATGAAGATAATTTTTGAAATATTATTTATAATCAAATTTTAAAAAGACAGAAATTCCCACTAGAATAGAAAAGCTTAAGAAAACTTTTATGCACATATAAACGTAAAAAAGTTATAACTACCAGAAAATATGTGATAGTAAAATGGGATATAAGTTGAATGTCTAGTAGATGTGTAGGTAAGGGCCCTACCAGTATGTAGATTATCAAAACTAACTGGGGAGGGATGATTTAAAAACTTTTTTTCTTTTCGTTCTTTTTTTTTTTCCAATTTAATTAGTGCTGACATAATGTTGACATATAGCATCGGTGTTGATCATGTGCATATATATGTACATGATCATGTGCATATATATGTATATAACTATATGCATAGGGCAAAAGAAGGTTTACAGTTGTTCATCTGGAAAATAATGCAGTAATTAATAAATAATAATATGAGAATAAACTATGTTGCACATACAGCTATAAATCCACTTGTATTTAAGAATTTCAAGGGCAAAATAATAGAAACAAAAATAAAATGCAATTACAGTAGACATTATGACAAAATGTACAGAAAATAAGAAAATTTTTTAAAAAGAAAAACAAAGCAAAGAAACAAAAATATAATAGTTAATAAATATCAATTAAAAATAGGAATGACTAATCTTATGGCATCTGTAGTCAGAATTACTTTAAAATAACCCTATAGCTAAAAATGGTGTTAAAATATAAAAGGGTTTTAAAATACCCTACTGGGCATCATGCTTAAAAATGCCGAGAAGGCCATAAATATGTGTGTCTGTACAAATACAAAATGAAAAACACTGTTTCTTCCAACACTGACTCTTAGGTCCAAACTTGCTTTCGCTTTGCATTTTATATTCTTTTTCCAATTCTTCTAAGATGTTTATTCATCTCCCACGGTTTTATGAATATTTTTGCCAAACTATTTTTACCGAGCGGTTACGCACACATCGCCTCCTTGCTATACAGGCAGTCACAGAAAGAACAGTGGGGACTGTGCCATGATTTTTTGTTTGTTTCCTTGGCCTTTCGCTTTGGAAGGGCAAGCAACTATAAATCGCTCTTCCAAATATAAAAAAGTATTTTAAAGAGAAAGTAGCTGTGCAGTGCTGACTTTCTATACAAGATTCACTTTCAAGACTGCTTATAAATTACTTAATTTTTATATAAATGTTTTAGAAAAGTCACCTTTAAATCTCGTTGATTATAGTTCAGCTATGCTTTTTAAGCCATTGGGCATATATACCACATTGCTAGGTTAAAAGAAGAGCTTTATATTCGTTCTTTCACTTATGAGCTGATTTTCTAAGACTATCAGTTGTGAACTGGTTTATGTGAGGAAACCCCCGTGGGAGGAGCATGACTTGCTTCATGGGTTCCAATGTGATACATAAAGAATAAGTACTATGCCATGTGTGCCATGTATACAGTAGTTGGTGGGAGGGTTCCTTCCATGATTGCGAAGGAAATTCAACTGGAAATTAATTGATACAAATACCAAAGAGAAAGAAGAATATTTTCCATGAGAAATAAAAGGCTCTGTTCTAATGTAAAACTGATTTGCTGATGATATTTTATATGTGTCAGTGATTTAATATAAGAACATAGATATTAAATATCTCCTGGTTTTAAACTAAATTATTATGCCAGCATACATAAATTAAAAAGTGGTAAACTACAGTCCACCATCACAAAAGATAACATAATAAAAAATTTAATTTCATACTCGCTTTAAAACTCATTTGTTATTTAAGAAGATTTACTAAAAATACACAGAAAAGTTCAGAGACTAATATAACAACAAACTTGGAAGAAGTCAATCTTATTTTGACATTTTTCACTCAATATTACTTTTTTAGATCAACCCATGTTGATACACATAGATCAAGTTCTTTCACTTTAATTGCTTAACAGTTTTTTATTCTGGGAACATAATTTATTCACCCATTTTCTAATTGATGGGCATTTACATTGTTGTCTTTTCTTTCTTTGTTGTTACTGGTATTGTTGAACTTAAACTTTATTAATGTTTCTAACTGAACAGGTGCAATAGATTCTGTACGTTATACGCTAGAAATAGAATTCCTCTCTCATAGGCTTATAAATATTTTTAAGGCTTGACTCCCTCAAGCTTACCTAAAGAAACTGTTTCGTCAATTACTACTCTGAGAAGAATTGGCTTTGGGATCGTGTTGAGTACCATCCTGCCAATGAACTTGTCATTTTTTTCCACTTGAGCAAAAAGTTTTTGTCAGAATAATAACTAGTGTCTACATGCCTTTTAGCCTCCTTTCAGATGTTATGGTTTTAGTGAGGACTTCAAAACACCAGATAAATTAGGATCGATTGAAACTTGTGTCCCCAAATTCTTACCATTGCCATTGTCATTATCATTGGGCCCCATTTATTGAGTGACTGTTCTTTGCCAGATAAGATTATGGGCATTATGCGTTCTCTTACTTTATTTCCCATAATTCTGCATGATAGATGATATCTTTATTTTAAAGATAAAACTGTGACTCAGAGAAGTGAAACAAATTACTCAAAGTTGCAAATCTAATATGCTAGAGCAGAGGTTTACTTATTTATTTTTAGTCCTTTTTTTTATTACAGTTGACATTCAATATTATATTATTTTCAGGCGTACAGCGTAAGAAGCAGGGATTTAAGCACTCATCTCTGTGTCACCCTAAAAGCCACAGTGATTCTCAGATGCGCTCTGTGCTCATCTTTAAGGATGAGATGCAGGTGCCTTCCTGCCATGTCCTGAAACCTGGTCTTTGGACTTGGTAAAAACTCTCAAAGACTAAGTCACATTTTTATGGTTTTGAAATAATAATGTGGTCTGTTTGTCAAAGGATACAATTCCACATACCTTCTGATCCCAGAAGACACAATTATTTTTATCTTTGATACTGAGCTATTTTCCATGTATTTTTAAATTACTGTTGTGATCATGGTTCCATTATAATATATTTGTTTTATGGTTAGTCTCAAATTTTTTATTTGAATTTATTTATTTAAAGGGTCATCGAATGACTAAAATAATTTAGTTCTCATTTGAGAGGCCACGTCTAGGACACACAGTATCTTATCTAAAACTGATCACCTTTGTGCACGCCCTGGAAACTTAGATTGTTTCTTCTTCTAATAGTGAAAAACCTGATGTGTCATCCCCGGAGTTGGGGATGGAAGGGGACAAGTCACCTGCTGAAGACCAGATGAGGATGAAATGGGAAAGTCTACATCAAGAATTTAGTACCAAGCAGAAGCTCCTCCAGGATGCTTTGGAACAGGAACAAGAGCAAGTGGTATCAGACGTTTCACTTTTATATATTAACTATTATAACTTTTATATATTAACTATTATACAGCTTTGCCACGACAATGGAACTGTGCGATCATCTATATTTTCATTATCGATCCCAAAAGAAGATGTAAAACAAATTATTCTTTCTCCCTTTTCTTTAATTGTTTCTCCTAATAATTATGTATGTATATGTGAAATTTTGATTTCTAGATACTAGTTCCCTCTGAGATAATTAATATCTGCTTACTCTTTAGCGTACACCGTTGAATTTTAACTGTTCCTTCTTGTTTTCACCACTTTGAGAATTATGGGTGTAAACCAAGGATATATACATCTAGAACAAAAGAAATTCCAAAAATCTGGACCTCATTTGGGAAGTCATCTTATTTTTCATTGCTATTTCTAGTATTTAATAGTTGCACAAAATCTTGATGAGACACTCCTGGGACCTGGGTGCTTCTAAAAAGAAGGGGAAGCCAGTGGTCAGCTAGAATTGTTCCTATAACCCAAATTCAGGCTGGTTTGCAAGATGGGTAGGTGCTGTGTGATGCTGGACTTAATTCTACCTAAACAAGCCAAATTCAGTGGAACTAAATATAGCAACAGAAGGTTCCTGGTAAATAGCTGTTAGTTCTCTCTGAGCCCAAGACACAGTCAGAGGAACTGACACCTCGGAGAGCTGGCGAGTGAGGCTCAAGCCGGGGCAAGCTTGCGATGCCGACCACAGCTGTGTCCTGGCAGGTTTTGAAGGTGGAAAGCGGTCCTGGGTCCTGGGCTAGTAGTGCTCCTCTGGGTCCTTCCGTAACCATGGTGTCAACAGAATAAATTCTAGGCCTTGACCTTGGATCGTAGGAAGCTGCTGTTCTCGTTGCTCTGGCTAAGACTCGCTTAGACGCTGGGAGAGGCTGATCCCCAAAGTGAGAGGTGTCAAGTCAGTCATAAGGGAGGCGCCACTGCGGAGGCAGGGAAAGGCAGGAGCTGACCGAACGGGCACCAAAGAGCAGATGCAATTTGCCAGGGTTCCCTGAAAGCAGGTGCTCTCAAGGTCTGGAGGTTACCCTATCTGTTGGGAACCATGCCTGGGTCTCTCCAGAGCATTCATTTCTGTCTCAGTTTACAAATGCACTCTTTCTCACTGCCCTTCTCTGGCCACAAATCCTTTTTTTCCCCACACTGTCCATAGGAATGGTCCCAGCTATGGCCTTGAGGATGTAAAACCCTCCATTCCCAGAGGCAGTTGTCCCAGAATCATACTCTGTGCCTTATACCTTTTGTACGGACCTCCCCCCTGGGTTTGAATTCTTCTTTCCTCATACCCCTATTCAAACATTCCTCAGATTCATAGCCTGAATTCTTGATTTCTGATGCAGATCTTAGGGACCTGCCTGCTGGCTCATCATCATGTTGTAACAGTTCCCCATTCCAGTCCCTGGCTGCTGTGGCTCAGTGGATTGAGTGTCACCCTGCGAACCAAGTATCGCTGATTCGATTCCCAGTCAGGGCACATGACTAGGTTGCACGTCAGGTCCCCAGTTGGGGGCACCACACAATGATGTTTCTCTCCCTCTCTTTCTCCTTTCCCCTCTGTCTAAAAATAAATAAACAAACAAAAAAATTAATTAATTAAAAAAGTTTAAAAAAAAATTAAACAGTTCCCCATTCCTTTGACTGTAAGGGACATTCACAGCCCTAAATCAGGGACTGCAGTCTTTCTGACTATCCTAAGTCAGGTAAACCCAGGCTACTTCTAGTAACATCTTATGCTATTCACTCATTCAGTGCCCAAGCCTTCGATTCCACCTACAGTCCGTTCACCTTTAAGCACCTGCGTGATTCCTCCATGACTGCTGCTCTCCTGGACCCCTTACCTGTTCTTGGCCTGGAGAGCTACTCTTTCCTGCGGTCGGCCATTGCCACGCCTGTGCCCCGGCATCCTCCCTGGGACCTTCCTGGGAAACCCTGTTCTGCTGTCACCGACACCCGCACATGACACCTGGACTGTTACAGTTCAGGGGCACGTTCATATCTCTCTTCCCTGGGGAATGAGAAACGGAAGCACTGAATGTCGTTTTAGGACGTTTTTGCAGTTGAGCGCTTCCTTTCAGGAATCACTGGCCGCCTGCCCAAAGTGCATCCTAAGCGTCGGTGGGAAGAGATGAGAGGAGGGAGGGAAGGAGCAGTTGGGCTGTGAGAGTTTCCAGGAGGGAAGAGAGTGATCGTTCAGTGAACATATCCGTGTTCCAGGCGCTAACGTTTCTAACAGTGCTGTGAGGAGGTTGTCATTATCTCTATTTTGTTCGTCTGCAAACTAAGACTTGAAGAGATTAGACAATTTCTCAGGGTCCTGTGACTAAGAAGAGACAGAGCTGGGGGTGGGCATAGGTCTCTCCAATTCCCAGTCCCTCCTTCTTCATACCAGCACACAGGAGTCCCTCTGTCTATCACAGTTCTCTTATCACGGCCTCGCTGTATTGTGGGATTTTTAAAAATATTATATTTCATTATCACGGATTTTTCACTATATCGTGGGGTTTTGCCGTACTGTATATGTATGTTGCTAAAGTTACGTAGGTTTAAGGGTGTAGAATATGTTTAAGAACATAAGTAGTGTTTATAAAAGTGTGGAAAAGGTTAATAAGGGAGTGGAAACAGTTTGTAAGTGTGTGGGAAGGGTTTATAAAGCCTTAAAATACATATAAATACTAAAATAAATGTAAGGTTCCTACTTTGCGGATTCTCACCTATCGCGGGGAGGGGGTCTAGAACGTAATACCCGCGATAAGGGAGGGATCACTGTTCTGACAGTTTGGTACACGGGATATGCTTACTGCCCTTAAGGGTAAAAACAGGCACTTTTTCTTTTCTTTTCCTTTTTGACCTAAAGTTCACTAGGTCAAAAGGCATCTATCTCCCAGAGCATTTTTTTCTCTGTGCACATCCAGTATATTTAGTGTCTCCATGCAGAACACCCTACATGGCTCCTGTTCTTAGGAACTTGTAACCAAACCAAGGAAATATTTTATACATTTCTCAAAAATCAGGCAGCCACGGCAAGCTCTGTAAGCGGGAATTGAAAAGAAAGCAGAAGTGGGGGGAGAAAAAGTAGTGGCCAGCCCCTATAGCACATGCACTACAGGTGTGGGATTTAAGCTGATGGATTTTAAAGCGATGCTGGGTGGGGTGGGCATTTCAGCTCCGGGGGGGGGGGGGGGCAGGGATAAGACTGCCATGTGAGAGGAGACTGAGTTATCAGCCTGAAAGGGAAGGGGGCAATGAGCTGTTCCTAAAAAGTATAGAAAACTTAGTTTGACACCGGGAACGACATTAACAAGTTTGAGTGCTTGGCTATGTTGTGGTCCTCGCTGGGGAGACAGTCTACATGCCTAAAAGAGTTTAGAGGAGGTAAGCGAATCATAATGGCAAAAGGGTCAGTCTAGACCCAGTACTTAGAATGGACTATTTCACCATGTGTAGGGCTGAAGCCCAGAAAACACATCGAGAGGAAGGCTATAAGATTTCAGGCATTTCTGCCACCACTTTCTTTGTAGAGACCATCCGCAGAAACATTGCTGCTGCTGAATCTGGTCACCATGTTCAGTGGGTGTGGCGTGTTGTAGAGGTCCTGTTTCTCTGGGACAGCTTTTCAGAAGCAAGCACCATTTTCCAGCCCGTGCCTTGATGTGTACCATTTGAGATGAGAAACCTGGGCTTAGTGCATCGGCTCCCCACTAAGCTGCCCCTGTTTGTCTGCAGCTTTACAGAAAGCCAAATCGGCTCCTGTCCGGAGTGCCACTGTACCAAGGGGACGGGCAGACCCACGACAAGTCTGCGGTGACGTCTTTGCTGGATGGGTTGAACCAGGCGTTTGAGGAGGTGTCCTCCCAGGTAGGGCTGCACTCTTCCTTTGCTCATAGACCTTGGTCTTCATGAAGTTCTTCCACGCCTGGGCGTGAACTGTGGTGACCCAGCCCTAGCGAATAGCCCTGAAAGGCAGGGCCGCTAGACTCCCAAGTCTCATCCTGGTGTTTTTTCTTTGATTTCTCAAAACACTGTAATAATAATTCATTCTCCCCCCTCTCCCCCCTTTTTTTCCAGGGTAGAGGGGCAAAGAGGCCGAATGTTCACTTGGAACAGAAGTTATATGATGGAGTTTCAGCTACTTCTACGTGGTTGGATGATGTTGAGCAACGTCTGTTTGTTGCCACAGCCCTTGTACCAGAAGAAACGGAAACGTGCCTCTTTAACCAAGAGGTACGTTGGGCAGCGTGTGTCTGTGAGTGTATGGGACATTATAAAGCATTTGCTTTCTGTGAGGTAAGGACTTGATTTGTATATGGACTCCTGGATTTAAACATTGCAATGGCCTTCTCTTTGATCAACCCCAGGCGCTTGCCAAAGATATTAAGGAAATGTCTGAAGAAATGGATAAGAACAAGAACTTGTTTTCCCAAGCATTTCCAGAGAATGGTGATAACCGTGATGTTATTGAAGACACTTTGGGCTGCCTTTTGGGGAGGTTATCCTTGTTAGACTCAGTAGTAAATCAACGGTGTCATCAGATGAAGGAAAGACTTCAGCAAATACTTAATTTCCAGGTAAGACATTATCAAGAAATGTTTGTCCATTCTCCAGCCATATTCAGTCACAAACAGGATGTCTTACCGAGGTATGATATACCTGGACTTATTATTTTTTTTCAAATGTACATGCAGGTCAAGATCATTACAGAAAAACTATGGGACTGAACTCATTGGAAAACTAAGAGTTTTATACTCCCAGAAATGGAGGTTGAGAAAGCCAGCCAACAAATCTAAGAGTTGAATGGGGCTTTAATCTCAACCAATAAAAGTCATATTTTTGGCACATTATAATTGTAATTTCCAGTTGTTAATAGTGGAGTTTAAAACATATAACCAAAGAAACATGCAGGAAGGGCTATAATAAACAATGAACCCTGGACTCCAATATCCAGGCCTATTGAGATTGACTATGGCCTAATCAGTTCCACCTGTGTTAAAATATATTACATTACTTCCCAATCCTCACTCCTAGGACTGACTGCCTTTTAGATCCAGACTGGGGTTCTGTTGCCAACTGAGTAATTGTGTGTTTATGAACCTTTTCCTGTGACTATAAAGGCAAATGCAAAAGTTTTCTGGTAAATTTTTAGTGTTGATTTTCATTCCTAATTTAAAAAAAAAGATAGTATCCTTTGGGAATATTTAAGTTTTAACTGAATTTTATTTTTAACAAGTATAGAAGTTTAATAAAATGGATACCCGTGGTTAGGTCCAAGAGTTTAATGTAAAAATTTTTATTTCCAAACGCAAAAAATATTGTAAAATGTTAAATGTAGCATTAGCCAAGAAACAAGGAATTTTCTAGATACATATCTAGAGGGACAAATTATCGCTGCCTTTCAGTGGTTTAACATTCTTAAAACTACACAATAAAAGTATCACAAATATTTGTGTATCACTATTTTATTCACAAAATATTTTCACATTTACTATTGTCTTTACTCTTCACAACATCCCTATTAGCCAGACATTGTTCTAATATTCATTTTACAAAGTCAAAAGAGCAAAAATTAATAACAGTCTCCAAAGCCATCCCTCCTGGGTTCAAATTCTGACTTTGTCACCTACTGCTCTATCACCTCAGCTGTTGTTCAGTGTCCACAACTATTAAGTCACATCCATATTAATTGCCTCATAGGGTTTTGTGAGGTTAAAATGTGTAAAATATTTTGAACAGTGTCTGAAACATACTACTCAGGGAGTTTTGTTATTGATATTAATAATAATGTTTATTATAACAGGTTAGGCTATGAAACCTATGGAAAGTTTAAATTACTTCTCCAAAGTTATTTCACCATCAAGAACTAAAGCCAGGATATAACTGAAAGAATATTTTTATATTTTGTATTGCTTAGCTGATAGAAGGGGAGATAGGAATAGCAGACCTATTATTCAAGACATATTTTTGAAGGCAGAATCATTCAGAGAGCACTTGTTGATGGTTTGGATATGGGGAATGATTAAAAAGGGGACAGCTGAGGAATTTCAGGAACTTTGACTTGAGGGGGGCATTGGCTGACAGAGAAGAGTGGCAGATAGCCGTTGACCAATGGGCAAGACTGAATTGCTCATGGTACTATGGCCTGGACAACGGTACAGGGTAGAATTAATATACCAGGCAAACAGTCATTGTAGACACTTTGAGTATGCAAGCCTGTGGCCAGAGGAATGACCTGTAGCATTTGCGCATGTTACGTTGTGTACCACATAGAAAGGAAGGAGCATTTCACTTCGAGTCAAGAAAAGTTGGGGTTGATTACTTAGGTATTTTGTTTTCATGCAAAATGTACATGTAGACATGTATACACAGTATGCCTAAAACCAGCAAAATTGTTGTGCAATTTATGGAAACTTGTTTCATTACTCTCAGATTTATCTTGCATAAAATAATGCACTGAACTTTAACAGCATTCTAGTCTATCAGTTTGAATGAGGTCAGTAAAAGTACAAATGTGTTTATCACCCAGGGGCATATTTCCCTTTTCAAATTGCCATTACTATGCTAGTGTCTTTGGTGCATTAAACTTTTTATTGGTAAATTTGGTGAGAGTAAAATGTGAACCAAGCCATGAATACCCGGGAACTAATTGTGTGCGGAGGACTGAGAGGAGATCACTTCAACATGAAATTCTCTTTAATTAAGTCTTGTTCTCTGTTTTCCTTTTGCCAACAAGTTTCTACTTGTTGGTGGCCAGCTCGTGAATAAAAACTGATATCTAAAATGTTTCTGTTCCAATTTAATGGAAAGAGTTCCCATGTTAATGTCATTAAAGATCATGTCACAAACCATTTTGTTTTACTTCCCACCGAGCGCATGGTATGCTGTCGGCGCTCAGTAGTTATCACAGTGGCGTGCCTTCGTTTTCCACTTAACAGCTGAGCAGTAGCTTTTGCCAGACCACTCGCAATACCCTGTGCCCAGCAGACAGCCTGGGAGAGTGCATGGGTGTGCGATAGAGGTGTATGCCTACAAGGAATCCCGTTATTCATCCGCTCTTCTGTATTTAAAGAACGTGTACCCATAGACGTGGCCCCAAATAAATTCCCTGGGCATTTTTAGAGTTAGTATTTAAGTTATTTAAAAAAACAAAAATTGAATAATTTATTATATAAGGGAAGCAGCACAAATGATTTTAAAACTTGAAACTTTCTGTGGCCCTGTTTTTGCAAACAGCTGGAATCCTGCCTCTTTAGGCTTCGCAAGTAATTCCAATGACTATAAGAAAAAATTGTAATGTCTGTTAATGTGTGTAATATATAGGTACCTTAATTATCTTGCCCTTTGACAGTGTAGTAATAAGAAATGGTTAAAGCCTTTACGTTTTCATTCTTAAGAAACTGTCAACATCCATATGGTTATCAGCACCCCAGAGTCGTCTTGACTAGTCTCTTCTGGTACTGTGGCTTTTAAAAATGTGAACTCTGTTTCCCATTGCCTTGAGTAGAATATAATTAAGCTAGAAAATATGCACTTAAAATGTAAAGATGATATACAGGAAATATACACACATCTTTATTTCTAACCCATGTTATGTTATTTACATGTTACTCATTTAATTTAACTTAACCAATAGCCTAAATATAAGTAGATAATAAACAGCTCATTTCTTCTGCATCTGCTCAGATGAACAGAAAACATCTTTTCCTATGCATGCAAACACGTAGCTGTGTCCTGGCTCCAATGGCCCGTGTGGTCTCACCCTGCACACAGTTGGGTAATACAAACATTACTGTATCTCATAAGCAAAACCCTTGTTTCTGCCACCACTTTTCCAGTCCTGTTATTACATTTTCCTATTTAGTCTGCAAGGAGGCATGCAGATTGGTTTGGGTTTTGATTCATGACAGTTGTTGCCTCTTAGGATCATATGTCTCTTTCTGATTCTCCTGTATGATGCTTTAAAAAAATTACCGCACACACCACTCACAATTTTGCCTTTTAGCCTTGAATTTCGTGTGCTGATGCTCCCACACAGCCTTAAAGATGTTTTTCCTTGGTATGATTATCCTTCTCCTAGTGAGACAGTCAGAATTTTTGCATCTGGCACTAAACCTTTGCATCTGATTTGCTCCCAGTGAAGAAGATGTGATGAATCAAACTTCATCCTGTGATGGGCAACCAGCCCATCACATATATTTGCTCACCAATAAGAAATAGAGCTTATTTGCTGATATTTGGTGGGGGGGTGGGATTAAACATTTTATCATTCAAATTTTGTTCAAATTGAGTACCAGAATTCTGATAGTTCTCTCATTTTTATACAAATCTAACTCAAAAGAAATATATTTGGACTTTTAAGTGAGTCATGTTTATGAACAAAAGGCTTGGCTAAGTTATTTTGGTGTTTTTATATGTCTTTGGTCATGGTGGAAATAGTTATTTTCTAAACATCAGGATGACTTTTATAAGCTTGTGCAAATTCTTTGAAAATAGAGAAAAACAACAAGTAAGGGAGAGAGGGAAGGAGAGGAAAGAGGAAAAGGGGAATCATATTTTTTTCCCAAATTAGTGTAACATCTATATGTTGTTTTACTAGACAGAAGTCATTTAGTGGAATATTTCTGCTGGAGTGTTTAAATATGCACATTTATTTCAGACATAGCAAGAAGGTTAGTGTGACCAGTATTGCTTTTTTATTTGTATACTTTATCTTCATTTATATTGGGTTGAAAATGGCTTGTGTAACAAAGTCTTCAAAGATCACCTTTAGCCCTTGAATAAATTGTTAACCTGTTTCTTTTATCTTCCCATAGATCAGTATTGCTTTTTCTGGACATAAAATTTCTACACCTGACTATTATTTCTAAGAATGTGTGTTATATTTATAAACCATTAAGTCTTCCTATTCCTTCCCCTCTCTAGAACGATCTGAAGGTGCTGTTCACATCTCTGGCTGACAACAAATACATCATTCTGCAGAAACTGGCAAATGTATTTGAACAGCCTGTGGCGGAACAAATAGAGGTATTTACAGTTGTTTTTTCCAGAAGGACAAATGCATAGAGTAGGTTGGATTTACTATAAAATGTCAAATAGTCCATGAAAGACTAATGACTTACATGCCATTTTTCTTTGTCACATGTTTTGTTTTTAAGAGCTGGATATGAATAACTGGCCAGGTTATGGTGACTCTGTCACTTACACTTGCACCAAACTAGGAAACATGAGCTAGGAAAAGGTGTCGGTGACAGATGCTGACATGAAGACGTTTGTCCTCTAACACTGAGATTAGACACGGATGTCAGTGACCCATGCAGGAAGTCACACTGTCCTGGTGGTGGGACAGAGAATCACAGTGGACATTCAGCAGAGTGGTAGATGGTCTCCCGCAGGAAGGTCAGGGAAGAGTCTACAAAGGGAAATTTGAACTGGACTTCCAAATTGGGACACATACTGACTGGAGGAAAGGCAGCCACGTAAAGAAGACAGCAAGAAAAAAGGCACACATGTTAGACAGTTCAGGGCTTTTCAGGAGAAAAGCAAGGGATCCTTTTTAGCTGAACATGCAATGACTGAATGTGGTTGAGGGACCTAAGGTTGGATGAGAAAATCTGAGGCAGCTTGTAGGACCTATTGCATGTAAGAGAAAATGGATGTTGTCCTACAGATCATTGGTGTCTAAACTTGATTGATCGCACACCCCATTAGTTAAAACAAATCAGCACACATGACAAATATATGAATAGTTACTTATGTATAAGTTATAAGCAGGCGCTTTGTTATAAAGCACACACAGGAACAGAAATGAACATGGAACATGAAGGTGCAGTGTTTCCTCCTCATGGGTCATCTTACACCTTTGGTACCTGTACTCACCTTGGAGAACAGTGGCAGTGGGCAGTCACTGGGGGTCCTGGAGAATGAGAAGGGGTCTCGGCGCCAGATCCTGCTTTGCAGGGTTGGCGTGACAGTGCTGGGGTCAGAAAGCCTGGTTCCATCATGAGGACACACAGCTGACATGGTGAGGAGGAATAATGGTCACATGAGGACAATGGCAGTGAAAACAGAGGCAAGAGGGGAAGGGAAGGATGCTACACAGAATCTCACATTTCATCAGCTAAGTAATTATGAAAAAGGTCTTATAACAGAATTTTATAACCTAATTTCAGTAGACTTCTAAAGGTTTTATGGATAGACTATGGACAATAAACCCAAATATTTTTTTATATTGGGTTGGCCAAAAACTCTTTTATGTTTTTCCTGTGAAAGGAAGGACAGTTTTCATTTTCACCAATAACTTGGTTGGTTTGGATATTTGGAGTATGTCGGCTGTCTCCCACTATTGGCTTCTAGTTGGTAGAGGCCGGGGTGCCATTCAGCATCTTCCAATGCCTAAGACAGCCCCACAGCAAAGAATTATCTAGCCAAAATGTCAGTAGTCCCAAGAAACTTCACAAACCACTTCTGACACTTTCAATCAGTCACAGTATATTCTCCACACGGCACAAATTGTTTTTTGTGTTGCAGTTGCGTTGTTACCTTTCTTGAAATAATAAAGCATAATGTGCCAACAATGTTGCATGTTTTCTTCCATCTTCAGTATTAAAATGGCAGCACAAAAATTCACCAATTTTGATAACTTTTTTTAAGTGTACACCGGTATGACAGCTGTCACAACAGTCAAACCAAATTGTTTTGAATGAAGTTAAAGACAACTACTAGAGCCTTCCTACAGAAAAAACTAAACCAACTTTTTGGCCAGCCCAATATAAAGTGATATCTATGTCTGTCTGTCTGTCTGTCTGCCTACCTAGGACAGATCACCTAAAATTGTTTGCAAAATTATATGTGTACTTCTCTTGACCATAATTTTACCTGCTTTCACAAGCGAGCCCTCATTACAACAAATAAAGAACAAATTTTCTGTATTATATCTACTGGAAAGGACCTGCTTTTGGTTTTAATTTTTTTAAATTTTAGCTTGTGTTGTATTTGATTCCACGAAAGATTTGAGCAGCTGTAGTGATGCTTTGCCTTGAATTTCTGTTGTGGAATATAGGATGAACATGGTCACAACTTACACTGTTACTAATTACTGACCAGTAAAACTGAAGTAAATGCCACAGATAAAAGTAAATAACTAGATTATTTCTTTTAATAAATGGAAAGCCACTTAAGAAAATGTGCTAATCTAACCCCCCCACTCCTTGGTAATAATAGCAGCAGGCATGGGGGTGCCCCCTCTGAGTGTATTCACGCTTTGCGGTGTGACATTCCGATCTGCCCCCAAAGCCTGTTGCAAAGCTGTCTTCCGGAACCTTCTTTTCCTACCATTCTGAGAATTTCCTTCACTTCTCCCTCAACTGGATCTTCTTTTTCTGGGTCCTGTGTCATTATTGTGTTGCTTCCTTGTTTTGTTCATGGATACCCCTTCTCAGAAAGGGTGTGTGCTAGATCTGTTTGTCAGTATTTTGCATGTCTGAAAATGTTCTGATTCTGTGCTCACACTTGATTGATAGCTTTGCTCTTCATAGAATTCTTGGTTGGAAGTCTGTTTCTTAGAGAATGTGGAGACTTCTGTTCCATTGTTTTCCAGAACCCAATGTTAGCTTTAAGAATCTAAAAATCATTCTAATTCCCAAAGGTCCCCAGTGTTCTGAAGTTTCACAAAGACATGCCTAGGGGAGAGTCTGTTTTGTCCTCTGGGCTGAGAGCTCAATGGGCTCTTTGCATTTGGCTACTCTCCTTTTTCTATTTTTCAAAATTTTCTGATGATTTATAAAATATTTGTATTCTTCCGTTTTATCTTTCTCTGTTTCTGGGACTCCTTTTTTTAAATTTTTAAAAAATCCTCACCCAAGGATACATTTACTGGTTTTAGAGAAGGATGAGGAGAGAAGGATAAACGTTGATTTGTTGCTTCCCATATGTGTCCCCACTGAGGATTGAACCCACAACCTAGGCACATGCCCTGACCAGGAGTCAAACCTGCAGCCTTTCCGGACACGGGATGATGCTGCAACCAACTGAGCCACACCAGCCGGGGCTGGGTCTCCTTTTAAGCAGACATTGGGTGTTCCAGTCTTCTAATTTCTTTGTCAAGCGGCATTTCTGTCCTCTTAAAGGCTCTATTTTCTGGAAGCCTTCTTCACTTTCAACTTCAGGCGTTTCTACTGAGTTTGCATTTCTGTTCTCATGCGCTTCATTTTCCAGAGCTCATTTTGGTTTCCTAAATGATCCTTTTTTTAAAATAGCATCCTGTCCTTTTTTTAATACGTGCATTATTTTTTGTAAGCTGTCTGGGTGTATTGGTTTTTTGTTGAAGTTTTATTTTTTCTGTATATTTTGTTTCCGCCCAGGTTTCTTTGTTGTTTGCTTATTTTGGGTTCCTATCTTTAATGCTGGAGGCTTTTCTCAGGAAATTCTTTGCTGTCTGTTCCATTTAAGGTAGAGACTAAACAGCTAAATGGCAACCTGATGGATGCAGAAGGCTTGACAGTGTTGAGATTTGCTGGAGTGTGGTCTATGTGGCCTATTTGCTGGAGAATCCTTGTGTCCGATTTTTAGGTCTTCCTTTCAGTTTTTTCCTATGTTTTCCCCTTTCCCAACCAGGAATGAAAGTCTGCCTGGTGCATTCTAGAAGACCGAGGGGCTCCCCGTTCAGCATTCGGTGGACGTTCACTTTATCTCCCTGTTTTCACTCAAGTACTCAAGCCCACGACTGTGTCTGGGGCCCCTGAGTCCAGATACTACATTTTAGCTTCTCCAGAAAATAAGTGTTCCATCTTTTACCAGAGGAGGAAGGGCCGTGTGGAATGAGGAGAGGGACCCAGGAATTTAGCTCCCCTTTGAGCTGCTTCTCACCACCCTCCTTATTTAGCTCCCGTCTGACTTCCCCCCGAGTGCCAGATGGGGAGGATGGCCTGCTGGGTCAGGATTCAGCTTTCTGAGATTTTCTAAGTCAGTTATCCCATTCCCTTCTGATTTCCAGATTTCAAAATGTCATTGGTACTGTCTTCTTTTCTTTTGCCTTGTTCTTGTAGATTTATGGGGGCGGGGTAGGGGGAAGACCCTCCCAAAACCAAGCAAACAACCTATTTGCTGCGGTGGTAGTGGGGATTCAGAAAAGAAAAATGGGACACATGTGTTTTTATCTGCCATCTGGAGTTCATGTTCTTTTCATTCTTCAAAGGCAACTGAGGTTGCCTTTCTTTCGAAAGCCTACTGGTTCTGCTCCAGGATTCACTGGGATCTCCGTTTCCTGAAGTGCTCGAACACGGATGACGTGTGTCAAGTTTAGCCCATAACTGTTCTGTAGACCCATGTGTACTCTGGCTCCCTAACCAGACTCTTAGCTTCGTGAAGGCCAGGATGTGACATTTTATGCTTCTGCGGACCTCACCCTGGGAAGAGAAGGCACTGGAATCTTTGTTGATTGCTTGATTTTCTGCTGCACGTAAACTTTCCCTTTCCTTGCTGTCACATATTCTTTTCTCCTTCTTTCTAAAAAAATTTTTATTAATTGATTTCAGAGAAAAATAAGGGATGCAGAGAGAGAGAGAAATAGAGACACAGAGAGAGAACATGAATTTTGATTTGTTGTTCCACTTATTTATGCATTCATTGGTTGATTCTTGAATGTGCCCTGAGCAGGGACCAATCTGTCCGTAATCTTGGCATATCGGGATGACACTCTAACCGACCAAGATACTCGACCAAGATCTACAGAGTTTCTTGCCTCACCGAATCTCTCTCCAAAGATGCTCAAAACTGCAATTCAGGAAACCACAGCATGACCCCCTAGGCAGTCTCAGACAGATCCCGTTTTCTACTGTCCCTCCATCATGCTTCTTTTTCACGTGTTGCTCTTCCCAAACTTCTTTCTTTATTTGAGGAAGCGCCTACCTCCTTATCTTTAAGAGAGTTGATCTGTAGTATAATAAAGGGCCTTCTCTTTTTTTCCGTATCCTAGATGACCATGGTTTTTCTGTTTTATTGCTATGAATTTTCTTGGGTGTATTGTTGTAAGTGGACAGAAGAGGAATAAGTAAGGAGACAGGGTGGCCACTTTTCATAGTGTGGGAGCGTTGATGAAATATCATCAATTTTACCTAGGCGATACAGCAGGCTGAAGATGGGCTAAAGGAATTGGATGCAGGAATCGCTGAATTAAAAAAGCGTGGGGACAAGTTGCAGGTTGAGCAGCCTTCTCTGCAAGAACTCTCCAAACTCCAGGTACGATTTCCTACTGACTGCGTTCAGTGATACGTCCTAATTAGAAGTCAAGAAAAAATTATTTTCTCTTTTCATGGTTTTTCTTTGTAAAATTCATATCATTTAAGTTCTAATCTTTCTTCCAAGTAACTCTTACAATCGTTTTCTGACATTTTTACTATACTTAATGCAATAAAATAAGTTGTATTCTCATGCTTCTAAGATTCTTTTATTTTTTTTCCTGGATTTTTTTTATTATTGTGATGGCTAAGCATCGTGGTATAGTTTAGTTGTGTTACATTATTTTCTGCTCTAAAATATATATATATATATATATATAACAATTATCAGTTCAACCCAGAAAAGTTAAAAAAAAGGGGATACCTATTCCATAGTATAATGTACCCCCAAAAACTTTTAACTAAAAAGTATTCAAGCTAATGGTCTTTAAAAAGGGGGTTTATCTGTTGTTCAAAACTATAGTTTAACTATCTTTCGTCCATGTGTGAATGGAAGAGAGACGGCGTTTGAATTTCAGAACAAAAAAGAAATTAAATGCGAAGCTAGCTGAAATCTAAACGGGCCTCCCGGCATCCTTCAGGAATAGAAGGCTACTTTGCTTTCCCCGATCTGACACTTACCCAAGAATCTGATATCAGGGTGGTGGGGAGATGCCACGTTATTAGACCAGCAACAGTTAGCCTTTGATAAGCAACATAGTTAAGTTTTATTTTTTAATTGTATAATGACACACAGACACACACGTATTCTCTGCACGCCTTGTTACAGACTGTGGCGGGGTTACTAGCATGAATCCAGAGAAAGGTCACAAGTTCCTCCTCTTGAGAAAATAAAATAGCTCTTAGGTTTTTATTTTAAGGGTCCTATTCCTCTAGCTGACATTTCACAATGTCATGAGCCCACTGCCCCCAGTCTGTCCTTTTCTGACAGTTTTTCCGACAGTGCTTCAATGTCAGGTGTGAGTCAAATGTCATAGCTATAGATAGGTATTAATGTTGAACCTTTCCAGACTGAACATTTTTGGCCTGCTAAACCTTAATACGATACATTAATCAGACCCAGATGGCTCAAATAGATTTTATGTTTGGTGTATCATCATCCCCTAAAATGTCTTTACAGTTAAAATACTTATTTAATTCACCACATTTGGCAAAAACATTGCCTTTTCAAGTCTTCAAGTCTTTCAGTTCACATTAAAGTCCTCTGTTTCTCAGGCTCTGTATTTGAAGAAGAGCCCCAAATCTGATTATATTGAGCAGATGGAATGTTACAGATACTATATTTAATTACTCTAAAATAGTATGACTGTTGAGAACATTATAAAAACCAGAATTACATGTCCTGTGACATGTCCCTCAGCCCATGAACAAATTTTTAACATTTTAACCCCGCAAATCTCCAAACAATGGACATCCCTAAAAGACAGTGGTCAAATCTACCTCATGTGTCATTTTCTAGGCAACCTTTCTGCATATTCTTTGGAATGTTAAAAAAATTAGCTTATCTTTTGAAAGAAGTTTTTGAAGTGCAGATTCTAAGGGAGGCAGGCAGACAGAAGCTTTGTAAGCAGAGAGCATCCCCACAGACAGACACTTGGAGGAGCGTCCTTGGGTCGTGGGCTTGGTAGGTAACATACTTTCGGAGAGGAGCCAGAACATGACTTGAGCGTGAACAATGCCCTCTCTGTGTCGAAGGACATGTATGATGAACTGATGATGACCATTGGCTCTCGGCGGAGTGGACTGAACCAGAATCTTGCACTCAAGAGCCAGTATGAACGGGCCCTGCAAGACCTGGCTGACCTGCTAGAAACCGGAAGCGAGAAGGTGGCAGGTGACCAGAAAATGATCGTGTCTTCCAAAGAGGAAATCCAGCAGCTTCTTGACAAACATAAGGTAGAGAGAAAGAGGCTGGGGTGGGGGGAGTGAACGTACGTGAAAGCATAGTCTCCTTCATGGATAGATGTTCAGGAAAACCCAGTATTTTCAATCTTTTAAGAGTTCCTGTTCATGTAAGTTAAACTTTGAAGTGGTCAACAAATAGTATGTTCAAACCCATCAGCATTTAGTAGCAAGAAACAGTTATAGAGGATATGTTCTATAATTTTATCAGTAAAAAGAACATCAGCCTTAGCAGTAATTTTAATGATCACGTCCTCACCGGCGTCAGCCAGGCTTTCTCTCTTCATAAACTTCAATCAATGGGAAACATCAGGACTCTCTTCAAGGAAGTCCAGCTTCCTTCTTTGCTGCTGTTTTTCTCTGTGCCCTTTATGCCTGCTGCCTTCTTGTTCATCTAGTCCTAGGTGTTCTCTCTGCCTCCCCTGGTTCGGCCAAGAACTCCTCGCTCTGCTCTGGGATTGGGTTTCTGTCTCTTACCTGCATCACCCGGCCCTTCTGGCCCTAAGCACATGCTCCTCTAGTGGCTGCAGGCCTCGAGAGTGTCCTCCTGGGACACAGGGTCCTTTTGCTACATAATCAAGCTTGGTAGGCCTGAGGTCGCTCCATTTGTATGTGCTATACCAAGTTCAGGTTAGCCACGACTCCTTCATGCAGCCATGCCCATACAAAGGTAACCACATCGTTAGCAGTGATTACAGAAAGAGCAGTTTGGCAATCCCCCAAACCCCCAGGCTCTGGGAGTTTTCTATAAGGAAACTTTAAAAATTTCATTGGGCCATAAATGGTTAACATTCTACCATCATGTAGCTCTCTAGTGGCTTCTAAAGGTGCATTTTTTTTTTTCTTTTGGGGTTATATACTTCTTGCTATTTTTCCCAGAGGTTTCTGTGCAGAACTTGGTGATTTATTAAAGCCTTATCATTTGGCTTTGAAAACATTGCTTTAAAGTTCACATCTGGTGTTTCTCAAATCTTTGACCCTAGTAATAAAATATCCTCCTGAGTTATTCCAGAGAAGACACTAGGTTCAATGCCTATGAATAACAGAGAAATAAAACTCCCATGGATGAAGAGCTCTTGAAGGGAGCTGCACAGACAGCCCTCCTGCCATGAGAAGCCCATCCAAGGCCGGCAGGGGGATGGTTATAAACAGAACGTCGGCCTTCTCTGAATGTTAGGCTCCATGACCTCCAAGTTCTCTTCCAACTTGAAACTTCTATGATGTAGTGATTGTTGGTTATTTAAAAATAATGATTCTAGCTTCTCTTGACCAGAGCATTTTCTGAGGGAGAGCTAGCTTTGCAGTGACCTTGGGCAAGTTACATGGCCCGGACAAACAGTTCGGTGTCCTCACCTGTGAAATGGGAACGAAGTCTGCCACACAAAGCTGCCGTAGGATCAAATGTCAAGGGCTGGCAGAGTGCCGGCACATAATACACACTACAAATATTATCCATTCCCAGTCCTCCGGTTCTGCCCAAGGTGCCAGGAACAGGAAGTGGGATAAACTCTATCTCCCTCCTCTGCTGCCTTTTACGCACCAAAAGGAATAATTCAAAACACATTTGTAGGATTGTGCAAGGCCTACAGTTTTGTAAGTATAAGACAAGGGACATTTAAAAGGGCATAATACCACTCAATGTGTGTCAAGCTGCGCTTAGCAGGGCGTGCAAAGCACAACCCATGCCCTGGGAGTGCAGAACAGTAGAGCCGAGGCCCAAACACAGAGGAAGGCAAGCTGTGAATGTGTCTAGTGAGGTCATTTCTGTAAGTGCAGCGTATAAGCGGAGGCCACGGTGGGGAGCGGGGACTCATGTGTCCGAGGTACAAGGGAGGCCGTTTGTGTGGTGGAGTTAGTGAGAGGCGTGTCAGGACCGTAGGAAAGGCCAGACTTACAGGGACGGAGGATTCGGGGAACAGAGGTTGGATATCAGGAACTGGTCGCATACGAAGGGCTCTGTTTGGGCACAGAGTGTCTACCGCACAGCGTTGGGTAGGTGCACGTGTTGGGAGAACAGGAGAGGCCAATTAGGAGGCTGCAGCCCTGTCCTCCCGGGGTCCGGGGGAGCCCAGCGGCGATGGGACAGCATCACTTACAGATGCACTGCGTGCCGCCAGCTCTCACATTGGAAGCAATTTTTATTTTTTACTTTTAAGTATATTTTATTGATTACACTGTTACAGTTGTCCCAATTTCTTTTCCCTTTGTTCTCCTCCACCTAGCACCTCCTCCCCTCCAGCAATCCCACCCCCCTTAATTCATGTCCATGGGTCGTGCATATAAGTTCTTTGGCTTCACCCTTTCCTATGTTATTCTTAACTTCCCCCTGTCTATTCTGCACCCTCCGACTATACCTCTTAATCCCTGCACTCTTTCTCCCCTTCTCCCCCTTCCCCTCCCACCTGACACCCCTCCACTTGCTTCTCATACCTATGATTCTGTTTCCACTCTGGTCATCTGCTTAGTTCATTTTTGTTTTTATTTTTTTAGATTCTGTTGTTGATAGTTGTGATTTTGTTGTCATTTTGATGTTCATGGTTTTGATCCCCTTTTTCTTAAATAAATCCTTTTAATATGTCATATAATAATGGCTTGGTGACGATGTACTCCTTTAGCTTTACCTTGCCTGGGAAGCGCTTTATTTTTTATGGTAAGGCAGTATACGAATGAATCGCCGACCTCTTTGTACCTGAAAAATTGCAGGAGTACTTTCAAGGCCTGGAATCTCATATGATTTTGACTGAAACCCTCTTCAGAAAGATTATCAGCTTCGCAGTTTCACAGGAGACTCAGTTCCACGCAGAAGTGATGGCGCAGGCTTCCGCCGTCCTGAAACAGGCTCACAAAAGGGGTGTGGAGTTGGAGTACATTCTAGAGGTGAGACCCTTGATGCGGCACCTCCCCTACAGCGGACTCCCTGCTGAGAAACAGTCTGTTAAGGGGAGACACGTTCCTGCCTGCTGTTGGCCCCCTGTGTGACCTTGGAACTCCCCCAGACTCTGCATCACCTGTTGCTGGTCCCACTGGGTTTCCTATTTGCATTTTGATAAAGCCTCTGCCGTGCTGAGAGTCCGCTGGGGGAATACTGACTTCAGACCTGGATGACGATGTCTGGGTTTCTCATAGGCTGAAAACCTTTGGACGTTTGCTGTAAATGATTGAAACAAATTTCAAAATGATGGATAACAAGATTTTCTCATTCAAGACAAAATACAAATCTGAATTTAGAAATAAGTCATTTGAAAGTTCTCCTTAGTAGAATGTTTATGCTTTATATTCATATTTCTTAAATGTCTGTGTTTTTTAAATTTGCAAATGTCACGCATTGAGTTCATTAGTACTGGAAGTAAACACGCCCATCCCGTTTAGTTAAGTCATGCGGCCATCATTACCGTGGTAAAGAATGGAGCCGTCTGTGTCAGATGCCCACTGTGTCCTAGGTGTGCTGCATGTGTTGTTCTATTGAATTCTCAAAATACTCTACCTGGGTATTATCATCCCTATTTTTAAATGTTGAAACTGAGGTTAAGAGAAGTTGAGTGTCTGGCCCATGTTCGTTTAGTAACTTGTTTATGCTGCTAGTTCGTTGCAGATACCACAACCCATTCCCCATGCTTTTCGGCATCCCGCTCTGATTCCTGGCTTCAAAGCCATCCTTGGCCTCCAAAGCAAACCCCCGACGCAAACATCTGTGACGTAACTCTAAAGAGAATCTGTCAAGTGCACATTTGGCGCACAAAGAAGAATGCTGTTCCTTACCGAAGACTTTCTAACTCACAGCTTGATGTTGTATTTCTAGACATGGTCCCACCTGGATGAGGGCCAGCAGGAACTCATCAGGCAGCTGGAGGTGGTGGAAAGTAACATCCCCAGCGTGGGTTTGGTGGAGGAGAGCGAGGGCAGGCTCATCGATCGGATCGTGCTCTACCAGGTCAGCACCCACATGGCATCGTGGTGTGGAAAATCGCCACAGTTCCTTTTGAAACTTGAACTTGCCCATGGTTTTAACAGAATCTAAACAGACTTGCAATTAAGTACTTTATTAAGCACTGCTACTTTTATTTTAAGCTATTTGACATTGTTGGAAGCACATAAATTTTAAGTGTTTGTTTTATAACAGAATATAAGAAGGTGTATTTTTTTAATGAGAGCTCCTCTTGCAAATTCAGCCTCCACCAAGCATTTTCTGTGATTTATACTTATGTCACAGTCTCCTGAAGTAATTATAGTTTGTTGTTTTATTATAAAGCATTAAAAGTATATTTTTTAAATGAAAGAATGCTCTTTTTGAAAACTCAGCTTCCACCAAATGTTTTCTGTAATTTATGCTGCTGTCTCCCTATTCTTGAAATAATTGTAGTTTGACGGTTTTAAATGCATATAAAGTTACTACCAAAAAAAAAAAAAAAAAAAAAGAAAAGAAATAAAAAAAAAGGACGTCCATACTTAGGTATAGTAGACGAAACATCTCAAAGTGTCTATTGTTACTTGGGTGCAAACAGCTGAAGTTTGACTTAGGATAATGGAAACAGTATGGGCACCGGAGAAATTATAATTCTTAGCGAGACCAGTTGCGTTATCCAAACTTCTGACCCAGTCTTTTCAATCATCTTAGCGTTTGAAATCCAGCCTTGATGAGTCCCAGCCCAAATTATATCAGGTGTTAGATGATGGGAAGCGACTCCTGATGTCCGTTAGCTGCTCAGATCTGGAAAGCCAGCTGAATCAGCTTGGAGAACACTGGTTAAATAACACCAACAAAGTGTCTAAGGAACTTCACAGATTGGAAACAATACTGAAACACTGGACCAGGTAATGCAGTGACTCTTTTGCATATTTTTAGGTTAGGGTTGAAGAGGTTTTATAAGGCTAGTGGGTACCGGACTTGAAAAAATGATATGGTCCCCCTAGGAACTTACAACATAGTTTGGAAAATAAAGGCAAACACAAAGCCCCCAGTTGGGCTCTTGTATAATCATATAAACATGTAATCAAAAATGGGCAGGGAGGCAGGTACCTTACCTCTGAGCTGCCCTCCCCTGCCTATTGACAGCATGTGAGTGGTCACAGTAAAGCCTTAGAGAGAGAGAAGAAAAAGTGGTTTTGAGAAGATGAAGTTTTTCATGGACCATTAATGAAAATATTCGAGAAGTGAAGGGTTGATTTTACATACTGAAATGCTCTGTTTCTGTGTCATCTTTATTTCTAAGAAGTGTAATAGCAATCAGCTAATATTGTCTGAATAGCCTCAACATGAAGAAATAGAAGAAACAGACTTTTATTTTTCAGTTTAGGAAGGCAAAGCTGAAACTAAGAGAAACTGGCTTGCTGTAGGCATAAATATTAATAGAAGAGAGTTTTGAGAGTTTTAAGAATTTCAGCACAGGGCATTATTCTCCCAAATTTATCATCCCTCTTTTAAAACTAGCGTTAGTGACTGAAATGGGCTAGCAAAAAGTGGGGATTGGATGTTTTCTTAATACGTTCATTAATATACTTACAGATATCAAAGTGAATCTGCAGCTCTAATTCATTGGTTGCAGTCTGCAAAGGACAGGCTAGAATTTTGGATGCAGCAATCTGTGACAGTCCCTCAAGAGCTAGAGATGGTCCGTGATCATCTGAATGCTTTCCTGGTAAGAACTTACATGTATTGCTTACAGGCCTAGAGGTAAAGCCTGACCTATACTAGGAAAAGGAAATCAGCTATCAATGGATGTACTTAATAAACCAAGTTCTAGAAATCTGTCAATGTTAACTCTGTGTGTTGAATAATTATGCAGAACACCAGGGCTCAACATGGCCTGTTGAAGTAATTTATGGGTAATGGCTTCATTGTTGGCCTTCATTCAGGGCAAGGGTAGGCTGCTTTGATTTTTTTCTCTAGAATACTCAACATAACTCCCCTTTAAGATGTAAAGAAAAATTGTTTATGTAGTAAATTTGTCTAAGCTCTGGCTCCTTCATACTGATTTGAACTTTACTTTGCTTCTCTTTTCAGGAGTTTTCCAAAGAAGTGGATGCCAAATCTTCCCTGAAATCGTCTGTCCTGAGCACTGGAAACCAGCTTCTTCGATTAAAGAAGGTGGACGCAGCCGCCCTGCGTTCCGAGTTGTCGCACATAGATAGCCAGTGGACTGACCTGCTGACAAACATTCCAGCGGTTCAGGAGAAGCTCCACCAGGTACGGAACGAGTCTTTGGTGTAATTGGTAATACCTGATTCAAGCAGTAGTAACTGGAAAGCTACACTGCCCTGCTTTTGCTCACAAATTTACAACAGCTTTGTCCTGGACATTTGTCTTCTCTGTCTTCCATTGTATTGCATACCAAAAGCAAACTGTTTCACCGATGCCATGTCTACAAATGCCGTATCTTCCGAGGGCTCTGTAGTGTGTGTGTGTGTGTGTGTGTGTGTGTGTGTGTGGCAGGGGGTGTTAGAATCCCTGCTGGCCTTGTTTAAATTCTTTGTTTTCTTGTGAGTAAAGTGTGGCTAACTACTCACCTCATAAAGTGGGTGGTTATGAAGATTTAATAACAATAATTGTAAAAGACCTATAATCTTACCTGTAATACAGCAACTGGCATTCATTCAATTAATGATGAGACGTAAGAGAAGGGAAGTCAGTACTTCTCTTTTCTGGAAATATGCTTCTCTCTTCTGAACTCCCAGATGTTTTATGTTTCTCGCTCTTTGGCACTCATCACTGTATATAAGGTGTGATAAATGGGTTTAATGTCAGTTCTTTATTCCTGCTAATCAGCAGCTCTATATTTCTAGAGGACAGGAAACACTTCACATGTATCTCTGTATCATTCTGCACCACATCAAAGTCCATAAATACTTTAAATGATTGCTTTTGTTCCTCCCAATCATTATATTAAATACCTGCATAAATGTATGATGTAGTAAGATTCAGAATCCTAAGTATATATTAGTTAAAGACAGAAGAAATTGGCTCTGTTCTTAGGAATAAATATTAGAGTACCAAAACTCTAGAAAATGATAGTTTGTAGTGTGGTATTTTTCTGTCTTCTTTTAACATTCCTGAGTCATAAAACACAGACATTTTACAAGATAATTAATAAAGTACATCTGTTGAATGTTTTGTAGTTAAGTTTTTTTTAAGTCATAAAAATAGCTATAAAATAGCAACAATATTTTCTGCTTGCTGGTGTTTTGATTCATTAATTAATGTTTATACAATGTTTATAGTATTGGATATCAAGTGAACTAAGATGACTATTATTGTTCAGTATTTGCCTGATGTTTAATTCCAAGCTTCTAACGAAGTTAAGATCCAGAAACGACATTAAGAAGGAGTCTCTCTGTTGGTACATTAATAAGAATTAATGTAGGGTTTTTAGGTTGACAGAAATTGGGTTTGAATTTTAGTACCTGTGACCTGTTCTCTCCCTGGCGCAGCTCCAGATGGATAGGTTGCCGTCGCGCCACGCCATTTCTGAAGTCATGACCTGGATCTCACTCATGGAAAATGTCATTCAAAAGGATGAGGAGGATATAAAAAATTGCATAGGTTACAAGGCAATTCATGAATACCTTCAGAAATATAAGGTAATTAAACATGTTTTATTTTTAAGTTTTGTAGTTTAGAACAGTTTTATTTGAAGGAATTCAAAGATTCAAATGATAGAAATCAGGTCATCAAGTATATGTTTCATACACAGTGACCAGTTAGGTGTACAGGAGTAAGAAAATTGCCTCCCTGGTTATAGGCCTAGAAACGTTGTCCAGTTTCAGGAATAATTTTGAATAAGATTTTGTGTCATGTTAAGAAATCATAAAAATAAATACTATAATTTATACATATTTTATAGTGTAATTATACAATTTATCCAGGCTACGGAGGGACCACTAGGTTTTCGGTAGATACGTAAATGTGTTGACCCAGGAAGCCTTGTGTTGGAATGTGTCACTTGTCATTAGTATCACGTAGCAGTAAGGAAATTAAAACCTGATTTGAAAAAGTTAGTTACTCGTCTCCATGTAATCTCTGAGAACGCTCTCTAAAGAACACATGTGGGGACAGGGGTATGTATGAGCCAAAGTCAGGCAGAGTGGGGTCCAAAGCCTGGGGGCACTGCCATTTCCTAGTTGGCATGGCCTTGAGTGTGTCATACAACCTCCCTGTGCTTCAACCTCCTCATCTGTAAAACAGTGATAATAATACACATTCCTCAGGACTTACATATAGTTCCTGGAATATAGCAGGTGCTTAATAAATGGTGAGTGGTAAATGTTATTTTTATTAATATAAATATTATTTGATGTAAATTAGGTATACCTTGATCATCAGATGTTAGATTATTTTATATATATCAGATGTTATAGTATTAGATAAATTGTATATTCATAAATTAGCCCTGGCTGGTTTGGCTCAGTGGATTGAGCGTCGGCCTGCGAGCTAAGTGTCGCTGGTTCGATCTTCCAGTCAGGGCACATCAGAGAAGGAAAACTCTGACCCCAAAAAACCTCCGCTGCCTTGCGGCATACCTCTTCAGGGGAAAGGCTAAGGGAGTAAACCCCGACAGAAAATCCGGAGCCGGAGTCCCTAAGGCGGTTTGACGTTGTAGTCAACACCGGCAACTCCTGCGGCGCACCTGAAGCCAAGCTGTATTGACTCCGTCTTTCCCTTGGGCCCTTCAGCTGCGAAGAGAGGGGGGGTCTGCTGCATGGGCAACAGCAGACCCTCCATATCACCCTGCCCAGGCTCTGTAGCTTCAGCTTCACTGGAGAGGACACTTCAGCGTCATCGTAAGATGTCGATCCAACACGGGAGGAGACAGATACCGTGTCACTCCCGAGTCGGACTGCACAGCCATTCTCGGCGGTGCAGATAGACCCTTAAGAAGCTACACCATCGTCTATCGAGACGGACGGCTGCCGACGACATTTTTGAAACAATTATGGAAGTTTATATGTGGAATAATTTGTGCTCTAAACTTGACCTAAGGGGTCAAATGATAGTCTGTAAGAATTGTGTGATGACTTACCTCAAAGCGTTCCCTGTCAGAAGCTTTTTCTTCTTCCAGCCAATGTCTCTTCAATCCTTGGCTTTTCTACCCAATCTGACAGTGTCTCATCGAACCACTGAGTTCTTGGGGCTGCCTGTACAGCACCCTCACAGCTGGGATTTGTCTCCTTAGCTTTACATGCACCTCAAACAGCAGGCAACTTCATGAACTCAAGATAAAATGACAGTGCCTCGTTTTGTGTTTTTCTCTGCTGCAAGGAATGGGTGGAAGCTGGAAATAGCACCTGTGTTGAATATAGCCAAATGCAAATCTTTTCCATACTTCTCTCTCCACGCTGTTGGATGCATTACTCTATTTAAAAACAATATTAACCATTAAAAACCATTTCCTTTCATGTATAGATCTATAAAGCAAGTATCAGATCTGTGGTGTTCTCATCTTGACCACACGGGCAAACTCTCTCTCTCTCTTTTTTTCTTTGTAATTCTAGTCACTTCAACAAATAGTGCTGTCCCATGGACCATCAGTAAAATCAGTGAGAGAGAAAGGTGAAGCTCTTCTGGAACTGGTGCAGGATGCTACTTTGAAAGACAAAATAGATAAGCTTCAAAGTGATTACCAGGACCTCTGCAGTGAAGGAAAGGTAAGGTGACATCAGAAACTCAATACAAAATTACTTATTTGCCAAAAAGTGGGTCCTGACTCCTTTTTCTCTGTCAGAATAATTTAAGCGCTGGGGTGGATCGGTATTTTTCTTTCTATTCAGATGGCAGAATGACTTTTTTCCTGTTTTTTCAGATCCTAGTAATTTTGCGATATATGGAACCCCATGTGATATATGTACCCTAAGAGTTGCACTGGGTTTTTAAAATATAAAACAGTTTTGAGTAGCTTTTGGCTTAAAAGTCACCTTTAATGGGCACCTGGCTTCACAGGAGCACGTTCACAGTCTGGAGGCGAAGGTCAAAGACCACGAAGATTACAACGTTGAGCTCCAGGAAGTGGAGAAGTGGCTGCTGCAGATGTCAGGCAGGCTGGTGGCACCCGACCTCATGGAGACCAGCAGCCTAGAGACAATCACCCAGCAACTGGCCCACCACAAGGTACATCTGGTCTCTGAAGAGCTGAGGATTACGGGATGGCTTTCACAGCCTTGCCTGTCTGTGTGCGTGACCGCGCATCTCTGGATTATAATGATTGAAGTTAAAGAGTCAGGTCTGAGTCCCAAGGATACCTAATAATGGAGAACAGTTAAATTCACTATTTAAGTGAATCAATAATAGTTGAATCCTGACATTCAGCTCTAGCCTTTTTCCTAGCTAATGGTTTGTTATTACAGAATTTAATCTTTATGGAGTAATTTATCAAAGAGATTCTCTTTAATTTAGAAAAGTACAACCAAAGACAGGATACAGGCATAGTAATCAAAAAGTCTGAATTCTAGCCAGACTCCCTCCTTCCTAGCTGGGAGAACTTAGCTCCTCTGAGCCTCCTTGTTCTCCTTTGTAAAGGGAAGTGATGGGACCGGCCTCATCACGTAGCTGTTGTGGGCATCACAGGAGATAATACCTATGAAAACACTGTGTAAACCAAAAATTATGGTACTGCTATGAGGCATTCTTATCTTTATTAATGTGTATTTTTAGTAATTATATGTGCCAGATGGCAGATGTCGTATGATCACAATGTTATGGAGCAATTTTGCTGACTTTAAGAAATTGAATTTTAGTCATGATATAGTCAAAGTCCACTACTGTGCTTAGGAAAGCCATTAACATCCCTGGGCTTCAGGATTCCTGACTATAGGAGAAAATTATATTTAGCAAATATGAATAGAAAACTAATTGCATGGTGTATTGCGTTGGGCACTGAGGCAATACCTCGAATACCCTCGTGATACAATGACTCTATTCCAACTGGAAAACCAAATGGTTCTTTTCAATTTGGTGTTTATAATAACCATTAACACAACACTGTTGGAAAAACGGTATACCCCAGGCTACGGAGGGACCACTAGGTTTTCGGTAGATACGTAAATGTGTTGACCCAGGAAGCCTTGTGTTGGAATGTGTCACTTGTCATTAGTATCACGTAGCAGTAAGGAAATTAAAACCTGATTTGAAAAAGTTAGTTACTCGTCTCCATGTAATCTCTGAGAACGCTCTCTAAAGAACACATGTGGGGACAGGGGTATGTATGAGCCAAAGTCAGGCAGAGTGGGGTCCAAAGCCTGGGGGCACTGCCATTTCCTAGTTGGCATGGCCTTGAGTGTGTCATACAACCTCCCTGTGCTTCAACCTCCTCATCTGTAAAACAATGATAATAATACACATTCCTCAGGACTTACATATAGTTCCTGGAATATAGCAGGTGCTTAATAAATGGTGAGTGGTAAATGTTATTTTTATTAATATAAATATTATTTGATGTAAATTAGGTATACCTTGATCATCAGATGTTAGATTATTTTATATATATCAGATGTTATAGTATTAGATAAATTGTATATTCATAAATTAGCCCTGGCTGGTTTGGCTCAGTGGATTGAGCGTCGGCCTGCGAGCTAAGTGTCGCTGGTTCGATCTTCCAGTCAGGGCACATCAGAGAAGGAAAACTCTGACCCCAAAAAACCTCCGCTGCCTTGCGGCATACCTCTTCAGGGGAAAGGCTAAGGGAGTAAACCCCGACAGAAAATCCGGAGCCGGAGTCCCTAAGGCGGTTTGACGTTGTAGTCAACACCGGCAACTCCTGCGGCGCACCTGAAGCCAAGCTGTATTGACTCCGTCTTTCCCTTGGGCCCTTCAGCTGCGAAGAGAGGGGGGGTCTGCTGCATGGGCAACAGCAGACCCTCCATATCACCCTGCCCAGGCTCTGTAGCTTCAGCTTCACTGGAGAGGACACTTCAGCGTCATCGTAAGATGTCGATCCAACACGGGAGGAGACAGATACCGTGTCACTCCCGAGTCGGACTGCACAGCCATTCTCGGCGGTGCAGATAGACCCTTAAGAAGCTACACCATCGTCGATCGAGACGGACGGCTGCCGACGACATTTTTGAAACAATTATGGAAGTTTATATGTGGAATAATTTGTGCTCTAAACTTGACCTAAGGGGTCAAATGATAGTCTGTAAGAATTGTGTGATGACTTACCTCAAAGCGTTCCCTGTCAGAAGCTTTTTCTTCTTCCAGCCAATGTCTCTTCAATCCTTGGCTTTTCTACCCAATCTGACAGTGTCTCATCGAACCACTGAGTTCTTGGGGCTGCCTGTACAGCACCCTCACAGCTGGGATTTGTCTCCTTAGCTTTACATGCACCTCAAACAGCAGGCAACTTCATGAACTCAAGATAAAATGACAGTGCCTCGTTTTGTGTTTTTCTCTGCTGCAAGGAATGGGTGGAAGCTGGAAATAGCACCTGTGTTGAATATAGCCAAATGCAAATCTTTTCCATACTTCTCTCTCCACGCTGTTGGATGCATTACTCTATTTAAAAACAATATTAACCATTAAAAACCATTTCCTTTCATGTATAGATCTATAAAGCAAGTATCAGATCTGTGGTGTTCTCATCTTGACCACACGGGCAAACTCTCTCTCTCTCTTTTTTTCTTTGTAATTCTAGTCACTTCAACAAATAGTGCTGTCCCATGGACCATCAGTAAAATCAGTGAGAGAGAAAGGTGAAGCTCTTCTGGAACTGGTGCAGGATGCTACTTTGAAAGACAAAATAGATAAGCTTCAAAGTGATTACCAGGACCTCTGCAGTGAAGGAAAGGTAAGGTGACATCAGAAACTCAATACAAAATTACTTATTTGCCAAAAAGTGGGTCCTGACTCCTTTTTCTCTGTCAGAATAATTTAAGCGCTGGGGTGGATCAGTATTTTTCTTTCTATTCAGATGGCAGAATGACTTTTTTCCTGTTTTTTCAGATCCTAGTAAT
The DNA here is from genome assembly GCF_987537825.1 of Furipterus horrens. Classification (NCBI taxonomy): domain Eukaryota; kingdom Metazoa; phylum Chordata; class Mammalia; order Chiroptera; family Furipteridae; genus Furipterus; species Furipterus horrens. Next base: position 181,192,997 of record NW_028327176.1, read on the forward strand.
TTTGCGATATATGGAACCCCATGTGATATATGTACCCTAAGAGTTGCACTGGGTTTTTAAAATATAAAACAGTTTTGAGTAGCTTTTGGCTTAAAAGTCACCTTTAATGGGCACCTGGCTTCACAGGAGCACGTTCACAGTCTGGAGGCGAAGGTCAAAGACCACGAAGATTACAACGTTGAGCTCCAGGAAGTGGAGAAGTGGCTGCTGCAGATGTCAGGCAGGCTGGTGGCACCCGACCTCATGGAGACCAGCAGCCTAGAGACAATCACCCAGCAACTGGCCCACCACAAGGTACATCTGGTCTCTGAAGAGCTGAGGATTACGGGATGGCTTTCACAGCCTTGCCTGTCTGTGTGCGTGACCGCGCATCTCTGGATTATAATGATTGAAGTTAAAGAGTCAGGTCTGAGTCCCAAGGATACCTAATAATGGAGAACAGTTAAATTCACTATTTAAGTGAATCAATAATAGTTGAATCCTGACATTCAGCTCTAGCCTTTTTCCTAGCTAATGGTTTGTTATTACAGAATTTAATCTTTATGGAGTAATTTATCAAAGAGATTCTCTTTAATTTAGAAAAGTACAACCAAAGACAGGATACAGGCATAGTAATCAAAAAGTCTGAATTCTAGCCAGACTCCCTCCTTCCTAGCTGGGAGAACTTAGCTCCTCTGAGCCTCCTTGTTCTCCTTTGTAAAGGGAAGTGATGGGACCGGCCTCATCACGTAGCTGTTGTGGGCATCACAGGAGATAATACCTATGAAAACACTGTGTAAACCAAAAATTATGGTACTGATATGAGGCATTCTTATCTTTATTAATGTGTATTTTTAGTAATTATATGTGCCAGATGGCAGATGTCGTATGATCACAATGTTATGGAGCAATTTTGCTGACTTTAAGAAACTGAATTTTAGTCATGATATAGTCAAAGTCCACTACTGTGCTTAGGAAAGCCATTAACATCCCTGGGCTTCAGGATTCCTGACTATAGGAGAAAATTATATTTAGCAAATATGAATAGAAAACTAATTGCATGGTGTATTGCGTTGGGCACTGAGGCAATACCTCGAATACCCTCGTGATACAATGACTCTATTCCAACTGGAAAACCAAATGGTTCTTTTCAATTTGGTGTTTATAATAACCATTAACACAACACTGTTGGAAAAACGGTATACCCCAGGCTACGGAGGGACCACTAGGTTTTCGGTAGATACGTAAATGTGTTGACCCAGGAAGCCTTGTGTTGGAATGTGTCACTTGTCATTAGTATCACGTAGCAGTAAGGAAATTAAAACCTGATTTGAAAAAGTTAGTTACTCGTCTCCATGTAATCTCTGAGAACGCTCTCTAAAGAACACATGTGGGGACAGGGGTATGTATGAGCCAAAGTCAGGCAGAGTGGGGTCCAAAGCCTGGGGGCACTGCCATTTCCTAGTTGGCATGGCCTTGAGTGTGTCATACAACCTCCCTGTGCTTCAACCTCCTCATCTGTAAAACAATGATAATAATACACATTCCTCAGGACTTACATATAGTTCCTGGAATATAGCAGGTGCTTAATAAATGGTGAGTGGTAAATGTTATTTTTATTAATATAAATATTATTTGATGTAAATTAGGTATACCTTGATCATCAGATGTTAGATTATTTTATATATATCAGATGTTATAGTATTAGATAAATTGTATATTCATAAATTAGCCCTGGCTGGTTTGGCTCAGTGGATTGAGCGTCGGCCTGCGAGCTAAGTGTCGCTGGTTCGATCTTCCAGTCAGGGCACATCAGAGAAGGAAAACTCTGACCCCAAAAAACCTCCGCTGCCTTGCGGCATACCTCTTCAGGGGAAAGGCTAAGGGAGTAAACCCCGACAGAAAATCCGGAGCCGGAGTCCCTAAGGCGGTTTGACGTTGTAGTCAACACCGGCAACTCCTGCGGCGCACCTGAAGCCAAGCTGTATTGACTCCGTCTTTCCCTTGGGCCCTTCAGCTGCGAAGAGAGGGGGGGTCTGCTGCATGGGCAACAGCAGACCCTCCATATCACCCTGCCCAGGCTCTGTAGCTTCAGCTTCACTGGAGAGGACACTTCAGCGTCATCGTAAGATGTCGATCCAACACGGGAGGAGACAGATACCGTGTCACTCCCGAGTCGGACTGCACAGCCATTCTCGGCGGTGCAGATAGACCCTTAAGAAGCTACACCATCGTCTATCGAGACGGACGGCTGCCGACGACATTTTTGAAACAATTATGGAAGTTTATATGTGGAATAATTTGTGCTCTAAACTTGACCTAAGGGGTCAAATGATAGTCTGTAAGAATTGTGTGATGACTTACCTCAAAGCGTTCCCTGTCAGAAGCTTTTTCTTCTTCCAGCCAATGTCTCTTCAATCCTTGGCTTTTCTACCCAATCTGACAGTGTCTCATCGAACCACTGAGTTCTTGGGGCTGCCTGTACAGCACCCTCACAGCTGGGATTTGTCTCCTTAGCTTTACATGCACCTCAAACAGCAGGCAACTTCATGAACTCAAGATAAAATGACAGTGCCTCGTTTTGTGTTTTTCTCTGCTGCAAGGAATGGGTGGAAGCTGGAAATAGCACCTGTGTTGAATATAGCCAAATGCAAATCTTTTCCATACTTCTCTCTCCACGCTGTTGGATGCATTACTCTATTTAAAAACAATATTAACCATTAAAAACCATTTCCTTTCATGTATAGATCTATAAAGCAAGTATCAGATCTGTGGTGTTCTCATCTTGACCACACGGGCAAACTCTCTCTCTCTCTTTTTTTCTTTGTAATTCTAGTCACTTCAACAAATAGTGCTGTCCCATGGACCATCAGTAAAATCAGTGAGAGAGAAAGGTGAAGCTCTTCTGGAACTGGTGCAGGATGCTACTTTGAAAGACAAAATAGATAAGCTTCAAAGTGATTACCAGGACCTCTGCAGTGAAGGAAAGGTAAGGTGACATCAGAAACTCAATACAAAATTACTTATTTGCCAAAAAGTGGGTCCTGACTCCTTTTTCTCTGTCAGAATAATTTAAGCGCTGGGGTGGATCAGTATTTTTCTTTCTATTCAGATGGCAGAATGACTTTTTTCCTGTTTTTTCAGATCCTAGTAATTTTGCGATATATGGAACCCCATGTGATATATGTACCCTAAGAGTTGCACTGGGTTTTTAAAATATAAAACAGTTTTGAGTAGCTTTTGGCTTAAAAGTCACCTTTAATGGGCACCTGGCTTCACAGGAGCACGTTCACAGTCTGGAGGCGAAGGTCAAAGACCACGAAGATTACAACGTTGAGCTCCAGGAAGTGGAGAAGTGGCTGCTGCAGATGTCAGGCAGGCTGGTGGCACCCGACCTCATGGAGACCAGCAGCCTAGAGACAATCACCCAGCAACTGGCCCACCACAAGGTACATCTGGTCTCTGAAGAGCTGAGGATTACGGGATGGCTTTCACAGCCTTGCCTGTCTGTGTGCGTGACCGCGCATCTCTGGATTATAATGATTGAAGTTAAAGAGTCAGGTCTGAGTCCCAAGGATACCTAATAATGGAGAACAGTTAAATTCACTATTTAAGTGAATCAATAATAGTTGAATCCTGACATTCAGCTCTAGCCTTTTTCCTAGCTAATGGTTTGTTATTACAGAATTTAATCTTTATGGAGTAATTTATCAAAGAGATTCTCTTTAATTTAGAAAAGTACAACCAAAGACAGGATACAGGCATAGTAATCAAAAAGTCTGAATTCTAGCCAGACTCCCTCCTTCCTAGCTGGGAGAACTTAGCTCCTCTGAGCCTCCTTGTTCTCCTTTGTAAAGGGAAGTGATGGGACCGGCCTCATCACGTAGCTGTTGTGGGCATCACAGGAGATAATACCTATGAAAACACTGTGTAAACCAAAAATTATGGTACTGATATGAGGCATTCTTATCTTTATTAATGTGTATTTTTAGTAATTATATGTGCCAGATGGCAGATGTCGTATGATCACAATGTTATGGAGCAATTTTGCTGACTTTAAGAAACTGAATTTTAGTCATGATATAGTCAAAGTCCACTACTGTGCTTAGGAAAGCCATTAACATCCCTGGGCTTCAGGATTCCTGACTATAGGAGAAAATTATATTTAGCAAATATGAATAGAAAACTAATTGCATGGTGTATTGCGTTGGGCACTGAGGCAATACCTCGAATACCCTCGTGATACAATGACTCTATTCCAACTGGAAAACCAAATGGTTCTTTTCAATTTGGTGTTTATAATAACCATTAACACAACACTGTTGGAAAAACGGTATACCCCAGGCTACGGAGGGACCACTAGGTTTTCGGTAGATACGTAAATGTGTTGACCCAGGAAGCCTTGTGTTGGAATGTGTCACTTGTCATTAGTATCACGTAGCAGTAAGGAAATTAAAACCTGATTTGAAAAAGTTAGTTACTCGTCTCCATGTAATCTCTGAGAACGCTCTCTAAAGAACACATGTGGGGACAGGGGTATGTATGAGCCAAAGTCAGGCAGAGTGGGGTCCAAAGCCTGGGGGCACTGCCATTTCCTAGTTGGCATGGCCTTGAGTGTGTCATACAACCTCCCTGTGCTTCAACCTCCTCATCTGTAAAACAATGATAATAATACACATTCCTCAGGACTTACATATAGTTCCTGGAATATAGCAGGTGCTTAATAAATGGTGAGTGGTAAATGTTATTTTTATTAATATAAATATTATTTGATGTAAATTAGGTATACCTTGATCATCAGATGTTAGATTATTTTATATATATCAGATGTTATAGTATTAGATAAATTGTATATTCATAAATTAGCCCTGGCTGGTTTGGCTCAGTGGATTGAGCGTCGGCCTGCGAGCTAAGTGTCGCTGGTTCGATCTTCCAGTCAGGGCACATCAGAGAAGGAAAACTCTGACCCCAAAAAACCTCCGCTGCCTTGCGGCATACCTCTTCAGGGGAAAGGCTAAGGGAGTAAACCCCGACAGAAAATCCGGAGCCGGAGTCCCTAAGGCGGTTTGACGTTGTAGTCAACACCGGCAACTCCTGCGGCGCACCTGAAGCCAAGCTGTATTGACTCCGTCTTTCCCTTGGGCCCTTCAGCTGCGAAGAGAGGGGGGGTCTGCTGCATGGGCAACAGCAGACCCTCCATATCACCCTGCCCAGGCTCTGTAGCTTCAGCTTCACTGGAGAGGACACTTCAGCGTCATCGTAAGATGTCGATCCAACACGGGAGGAGACAGATACCGTGTCACTCCCGAGTCGGACTGCACAGCCATTCTCGGCGGTGCAGATAGACCCTTAAGAAGCTACACCATCGTCGATCGAGACGGACGGCTGCCGACGACATTTTTGAAACAATTATGGAAGTTTATATGTGGAATAATTTGTGCTCTAAACTTGACCTAAGGGGTCAAATGATAGTCTGTAAGAATTGTGTGATGACTTACCTCAAAGCGTTCCCTGTCAGAAGCTTTTTCTTCTTCCAGCCAATGTCTCTTCAATCCTTGGCTTTTCTACCCAATCTGACAGTGTCTCATCGAACCACTGAGTTCTTGGGGCTGCCTGTACAGCACCCTCACAGCTGGGATTTGTCTCCTTAGCTTTACATGCACCTCAAACAGCAGGCAACTTCATGAACTCAAGATAAAATGACAGTGCCTCGTTTTGTGTTTTTCTCTGCTGCAAGGAATGGGTGGAAGCTGGAAATAGCACCTGTGTTGAATATAGCCAAATGCAAATCTTTTCCATACTTCTCTCTCCACGCTGTTGGATGCATTACTCTATTTAAAAACAATATTAACCATTAAAAACCATTTCCTTTCATGTATAGATCTATAAAGCAAGTATCAGATCTGTGGTGTTCTCATCTTGACCACACGGGCAAACTCTCTCTCTCTCTTTTTTTCTTTGTAATTCTAGTCACTTCAACAAATAGTGCTGTCCCATGGACCATCAGTAAAATCAGTGAGAGAGAAAGGTGAAGCTCTTCTGGAACTGGTGCAGGATGCTACTTTGAAAGACAAAATAGATAAGCTTCAAAGTGATTACCAGGACCTCTGCAGTGAAGGAAAGGTAAGGTGACATCAGAAACTCAATACAAAATTACTTATTTGCCAAAAAGTGGGTCCTGACTCCTTTTTCTCTGTCAGAATAATTTAAGCGCTGGGGTGGATCAGTATTTTTCTTTCTATTCAGATGGCAGAATGACTTTTTTCCTGTTTTTTCAGATCCTAGTAATTTTGCGATATATGGAACCCCATGTGATATATGTACCCTAAGAGTTGCACTGGGTTTTTAAAATATAAAACAGTTTTGAGTAGCTTTTGGCTTAAAAGTCACCTTTAATGGGCACCTGGCTTCACAGGAGCACGTTCACAGTCTGGAGGCGAAGGTCAAAGACCACGAAGATTACAACGTTGAGCTCCAGGAAGTGGAGAAGTGGCTGCTGCAGATGTCAGGCAGGCTGGTGGCACCCGACCTCATGGAGACCAGCAGCCTAGAGACAATCACCCAGCAACTGGCCCACCACAAGGTACATCTGGTCTCTGAAGAGCTGAGGATTACGGGATGGCTTTCACAGCCTTGCCTGTCTGTGTGCGTGACCGCGCATCTCTGGATTATAATGATTGAAGTTAAAGAGTCAGGTCTGAGTCCCAAGGATACCTAATAATGGAGAACAGTTAAATTCACTATTTAAGTGAATCAATAATAGTTGAATCCTGACATTCAGCTCTAGCCTTTTTCCTAGCTAATGGTTTGTTATTACAGAATTTAATCTTTATGGAGTAATTTATCAAAGAGATTCTCTTTAATTTAGAAAAGTACAACCAAAGACAGGATACAGGCATAGTAATCAAAAAGTCTGAATTCTAGCCAGACTCCCTCCTTCCTAGCTGGGAGAACTTAGCTCCTCTGAGCCTCCTTGTTCTCCTTTGTAAAGGGAAGTGATGGGACCGGCCTCATCACGTAGCTGTTGTGGGCATCACAGGAGATAATACCTATGAAAACACTGTGTAAACCAAAAATTATGGTACTGATATGAGGCATTCTTATCTTTATTAATGTGTATTTTTAGTAATTATATGTGCCAGATGGCAGATGTCGTATGATCACAATGTTATGGAGCAATTTTGCTGACTTTAAGAAACTGAATTTTAGTCATGATATAGTCAAAGTCCACTACTGTGCTTAGGAAAGCCATTAACATCCCTGGGCTTCAGGATTCCTGACTATAGGAGAAAATTATATTTAGCAAATATGAATAGAAAACTAATTGCATGGTGTATTGCGTTGGGCACTGAGGCAATACCTCGAATACCCTCGTGATACAATGACTCTATTCCAACTGGAAAACCAAATGGTTCTTTTCAATTTGGTGTTTATAATAACCATTAACACAACACTGTTGGAAAAACGGTATACCCCAGGCTACGGAGGGACCACTAGGTTTTCGGTAGATACGTAAATGTGTTGACCCAGGAAGCCTTGTGTTGGAATGTGTCACTTGTCATTAGTATCACGTAGCAGTAAGGAAATTAAAACCTGATTTGAAAAAGTTAGTTACTCGTCTCCATGTAATCTCTGAGAACGCTCTCTAAAGAACACATGTGGGGACAGGGGTATGTATGAGCCAAAGTCAGGCAGAGTGGGGTCCAAAGCCTGGGGGCACTGCCATTTCCTAGTTGGCATGGCCTTGAGTGTGTCATACAACCTCCCTGTGCTTCAACCTCCTCATCTGTAAAACAATGATAATAATACACATTCCTCAGGACTTACATATAGTTCCTGGAATATAGCAGGTGCTTAATAAATGGTGAGTGGTAAATGTTATTTTTATTAATATAAATATTATTTGATGTAAATTAGGTATACCTTGATCATCAGATGTTAGATTATTTTATATATATCAGATGTTATAGTATTAGATAAATTGTATATTCATAAATTAGCCCTGGCTGGTTTGGCTCAGTGGATTGAGCGTCGGCCTGCGAGCTAAGTGTCGCTGGTTCGATCTTCCAGTCAGGGCACATCAGAGAAGGAAAACTCTGACCCCAAAAAACCTCCGCTGCCTTGCGGCATACCTCTTCAGGGGAAAGGCTAAGGGAGTAAACCCCGACAGAAAATCCGGAGCCGGAGTCCCTAAGGCGGTTTGACGTTGTAGTCAACACCGGCAACTCCTGCGGCGCACCTGAAGCCAAGCTGTATTGACTCCGTCTTTCCCTTGGGCCCTTCAGCTGCGAAGAGAGGGGGGGTCTGCTGCATGGGCAACAGCAGACCCTCCATATCACCCTGCCCAGGCTCTGTAGCTTCAGCTTCACTGGAGAGGACACTTCAGCGTCATCGTAAGATGTCGATCCAACACGGGAGGAGACAGATACCGTGTCACTCCCGAGTCGGACTGCACAGCCATTCTCGGCGGTGCAGATAGACCCTTAAGAAGCTACACCATCGTCGATCGAGACGGACGGCTGCCGACGACATTTTTGAAACAATTATGGAAGTTTATATGTGGAATAATTTGTGCTCTAAACTTGACCTAAGGGGTCAAATGATAGTCTGTAAGAATTGTGTGATGACTTACCTCAAAGCGTTCCCTGTCAGAAGCTTTTTCTTCTTCCAGCCAATGTCTCTTCAATCCTTGGCTTTTCTACCCAATCTGACAGTGTCTCATCGAACCACTGAGTTCTTGGGGCTGCCTGTACAGCACCCTCACAGCTGGGATTTGTCTCCTTAGCTTTACATGCACCTCAAACAGCAGGCAACTTCATGAACTCAAGATAAAATGACAGTGCCTCGTTTTGTGTTTTTCTCTGCTGCAAGGAATGGGTGGAAGCTGGAAATAGCACCTGTGTTGAATATAGCCAAATGCAAATCTTTTCCATACTTCTCTCTCCACGCTGTTGGATGCATTACTCTATTTAAAAACAATATTAACCATTAAAAACCATTTCCTTTCATGTATAGATCTATAAAGCAAGTATCAGATCTGTGGTGTTCTCATCTTGACCACACGGGCAAACTCTCTCTCTCTCTTTTTTTCTTTGTAATTCTAGTCACTTCAACAAATAGTGCTGTCCCATGGACCATCAGTAAAATCAGTGAGAGAGAAAGGTGAAGCTCTTCTGGAACTGGTGCAGGATGCTACTTTGAAAGACAAAATAGATAAGCTTCAAAGTGATTACCAGGACCTCTGCAGTGAAGGAAAGGTAAGGTGACATCAGAAACTCAATACAAAATTACTTATTTGCCAAAAAGTGGGTCCTGACTCCTTTTTCTCTGTCAGAATAATTTAAGCGCTGGGGTGGATCAGTATTTTTCTTTCTATTCAGATGGCAGAATGACTTTTTTCCTGTTTTTTCAGATCCTAGTAATTTTGCGATATATGGAACCCCATGTGATATATGTACCCTAAGAGTTGCACTGGGTTTTTAAAATATAAAACAGTTTTGAGTAGCTTTTGGCTTAAAAGTCACCTTTAATGGGCACCTGGCTTCACAGGAGCACGTTCACAGTCTGGAGGCGAAGGTCAAAGACCACGAAGATTACAACGTTGAGCTCCAGGAAGTGGAGAAGTGGCTGCTGCAGATGTCAGGCAGGCTGGTGGCACCCGACCTCATGGAGACCAGCAGCCTAGAGACAATCACCCAGCAACTGGCCCACCACAAGGTACATCTGGTCTCTGAAGAGCTGAGGATTACGGGATGGCTTTCACAGCCTTGCCTGTCTGTGTGCGTGACCGCGCATCTCTGGATTATAATGATTGAAGTTAAAGAGTCAGGTCTGAGTCCCAAGGATACCTAATAATGGAGAACAGTTAAATTCACTATTTAAGTGAATCAATAATAGTTGAATCCTGACATTCAGCTCTAGCCTTTTTCCTAGCTAATGGTTTGTTATTACAGAATTTAATCTTTATGGAGTAATTTATCAAAGAGATTCTCTTTAATTTAGAAAAGTACAACCAAAGACAGGATACAGGCATAGTAATCAAAAAGTCTGAATTCTAGCCAGACTCCCTCCTTCCTAGCTGGGAGAACTTAGCTCCTCTGAGCCTCCTTGTTCTCCTTTGTAAAGGGAAGTGATGGGACCGGCCTCATCACGTAGCTGTTGTGGGCATCACAGGAGATAATACCTATGAAAACACTGTGTAAACCAAAAATTATGGTACTGATATGAGGCATTCTTATCTTTATTAATGTGTATTTTTAGTAATTATATGTGCCAGATGGCAGATGTCGTATGATCACAATGTTATGGAGCAATTTTGCTGACTTTAAGAAACTGAATTTTAGTCATGATATAGTCAAAGTCCACTACTGTGCTTAGGAAAGCCATTAACATCCCTGGGCTTCAGGATTCCTGACTATAGGAGAAAATTATATTTAGCAAATATGAATAGAAAACTAATTGCATGGTGTATTGCGTTGGGCACTGAGGCAATACCTCGAATACCCTCGTGATACAATGACTCTATTCCAACTGGAAAACCAAATGGTTCTTTTCAATTTGGTGTTTATAATAACCATTAACACAACACTGTTGGAAAAACGGTATACCCCAGGCTACGGAGGGACCACTAGGTTTTCGGTAGATACGTAAATGTGTTGACCCAGGAAGCCTTGTGTTGGAATGTGTCACTTGTCATTAGTATCACGTAGCAGTAAGGAAATTAAAACCTGATTTGAAAAAGTTAGTTACTCGTCTCCATGTAATCTCTGAGAACGCTCTCTAAAGAACACATGTGGGGACAGGGGTATGTATGAGCCAAAGTCAGGCAGAGTGGGGTCCAAAGCCTGGGGGCACTGCCATTTCCTAGTTGGCATGGCCTTGAGTGTGTCATACAACCTCCCTGTGCTTCAACCTCCTCATCTGTAAAACAGTGATAATAATACACATTCCTCAGGACTTACATATAGTTCCTGGAATATAGCAGGTGCTTAATAAATGGTGAGTGGTAAATGTTATTTTTATTAATATAAATATTATTTGATGTAAATTAGGTATACCTTGATCATCAGATGTTAGATTATTTTATATATATCAGATGTTATAGTATTAGATAAATTGTATATTCATAAATTAGCCCTGGCTGGTTTGGCTCAGTGGATTGAGCGTCGGCCTGCGAGCTAAGTGTCGCTGGTTCGATCTTCCAGTCAGGGCACATCAGAGAAGGAAAACTCTGACCCCAAAAAACCTCCGCTGCCTTGCGGCATACCTCTTCAGGGGAAAGGCTAAGGGAGTAAACCCCGACAGAAAATCCGGAGCCGGAGTCCCTAAGGCGGTTTGACGTTGTAGTCAACACCGGCAACTCCTGCGGCGCACCTGAAGCCAAGCTGTATTGACTCCGTCTTTCCCTTGGGCCCTTCAGCTGCGAAGAGAGGGGGGGTCTGCTGCATGGGCAACAGCAGACCCTCCATATCACCCTGCCCAGGCTCTGTAGCTTCAGCTTCACTGGAGAGGACACTTCAGCGTCATCGTAAGATGTCGATCCAACACGGGAGGAGACAGATACCGTGTCACTCCCGAGTCGGACTGCACAGCCATTCTCGGCGGTGCAGATAGACCCTTAAGAAGCTACACCATCGTCGATCGAGACGGACGGCTGCCGACGACATTTTTGAAACAATTATGGAAGTTTATATGTGGAATAATTTGTGCTCTAAACTTGACCTAAGGGGTCAAATGATAGTCTGTAAGAATTGTGTGATGACTTACCTCAAAGCGTTCCCTGTCAGAAGCTTTTTCTTCTTCCAGCCAATGTCTCTTCAATCCTTGGCTTTTCTACCCAATCTGACAGTGTCTCATCGAACCACTGAGTTCTTGGGGCTGCCTGTACAGCACCCTCACAGCTGGGATTTGTCTCCTTAGCTTTACATGCACCTCAAACAGCAGGCAACTTCATGAACTCAAGATAAAATGACAGTGCCTCGTTTTGTGTTTTTCTCTGCTGCAAGGAATGGGTGGAAGCTGGAAATAGCACCTGTGTTGAATATAGCCAAATGCAAATCTTTTCCATACTTCTCTCTCCACGCTGTTGGATGCATTACTCTATTTAAAAACAATATTAACCATTAAAAACCATTTCCTTTCATGTATAGATCTATAAAGCAAGTATCAGATCTGTGGTGTTCTCATCTTGACCACACGGGCAAACTCTCTCTCTCTCTTTTTTTCTTTGTAATTCTAGTCACTTCAACAAATAGTGCTGTCCCATGGACCATCAGTAAAATCAGTGAGAGAGAAAGGTGAAGCTCTTCTGGAACTGGTGCAGGATGCTACTTTGAAAGACAAAATAGATAAGCTTCAAAGTGATTACCAGGACCTCTGCAGTGAAGGAAAGGTAAGGTGACATCAGAAACTCAATACAAAATTACTTATTTGCCAAAAAGTGGGTCCTGACTCCTTTTTCTCTGTCAGAATAATTTAAGCGCTGGGGTGGATCAGTATTTTTCTTTCTATTCAGATGGCAGAATGACTTTTTTCCTGTTTTTTCAGATCCTAGTAATTTTGCGATATATGGAACCCCATGTGATATATGTACCCTAAGAGTTGCACTGGGTTTTTAAAATATAAAACAGTTTTGAGTAGCTTTTGGCTTAAAAGTCACCTTTAATGGGCACCTGGCTTCACAGGAGCACGTTCACAGTCTGGAGGCGAAGGTCAAAGACCACGAAGATTACAACGTTGAGCTCCAGGAAGTGGAGAAGTGGCTGCTGCAGATGTCAGGCAGGCTGGTGGCACCCGACCTCATGGAGACCAGCAGCCTAGAGACAATCACCCAGCAACTGGCCCACCACAAGGTACATCTGGTCTCTGAAGAGCTGAGGATTACGGGATGGCTTTCACAGCCTTGCCTGTCTGTGTGCGTGACCGCGCATCTCTGGATTATAATGATTGAAGTTAAAGAGTCAGGTCTGAGTCCCAAGGATACCTAATAATGGAGAACAGTTAAATTCACTATTTAAGTGAATCAATAATAGTTGAATCCTGACACTGAGTGATATATTTTAAGACAATCTGGTAGCCAAAATCTGTGGTATTATTACTAATCATCTTTGCCTTCCTATTAAAAGCCTATACCTTTCTTTTACATGGTGGCTAGTAAGTGATATTATAGAAACAATCTCGTACTTTTTAAAGAGTGAAAGGAACATACTAGTTGCTACACTCAGCTCTGTCTCCTGTACATGACAGTGAACTGCATGAACTACCAGTGTACATCCTAGAACAAGAAGTAAGTCATGTATAGGTTTCACCTGTCAGAAAAGAACACTGCATTTGCCTCCTAGACCTTCTTTTACTGGTACTAAGATGCTTCATTCCCAAATGAAAACTGCCAAGATGATTATAAATCCAAGTGTTCTTTGCTACCCTGTGCCAAATGCACATAGAGAAGCATACAATGATTACACATAATTTTCTTCCTAATTTTAGTAAATACACAATCTTAAAACAGGGCTCACTTCATTCAGGTCTCTGCTCAAATATTACCTACTCTCAGAGACTTCTCTATAAAATAACCATTTATTCTCTTTATTTTTCTTCACAGGACTCACCACCAAGTGACATCAGTTAACATAATTTTTTGGAAGGGTGGTGTAAGTTTCTGCCGCTAATGTTAAGCTCCATGAAGACAAAGATTTGTTGCCATTTCACTGTCTAGTACAGTCTCTGACAAGCAGCAGACACTCAGAAAACACTTGCCAAATAAACAATCTTAACTGAACCATTCAATGGATTCCTCATCTGTGTTTATTGCTTTCTATGTAATAAAGAGAAAAGTACTAGTAATTTTTTTTCAGTCATAAGAAGAAAGAGAAACAAAGGCAAAGAAATAATATTACCACTACATTCTGTTTCAGAATAAAAGGCTATCTAGAACATTATGGGAGCCTCACTTGTCCATCAGCATTACAATGCTGATCACAGCACTACAATGTAGAATATAACATCTTTAAATACTAAATTCAGTTGACTTACATTTTTGCTGTGTTTTTTTGAAATGGAAGAATTTCATCTCAAACTTTTGTTTTTAATAAATAAATATTTACCTTACCTCTTTAAAACAATCCAAACCTAAATCAATTAAGAATTCAATGTAAGCCCTGGCTGCTGTGGCTCAGTGGATTGAGCATCGGCCTGCGAGCCAAGTGTCGCTGGTTCGATTCCCAGTCAGGGCACATGACTAGGTTGCACGTCAGGTCCCCAGTTGGGGACACGAGTGAGAGGCAACCACACAGTGATGTTTCTCTCCCTCTCTTTCTCCTTTCCCCTCTCTCTAAAAATAAAATAAATAAACAAACAAATAAATAAATTATTAAAAAAAAGAATTCAATGTAAAAGTAAGTTATAGGGGGGGATTGGAGGGGGCAATGTATGTTGCAACAATTCCTTTTGCAGGTAACTTTGGGCTTTATCCAAATCCGCAGAACTTTTGAAAAGAAATCTCTTCCCCCCACACCTCTTCTCCGCCCCCACCTCAGGCTTTAGTGGCAGTGGTTAACTCTTTCCATGAGAAAATTGGGGCCCTGGATGGTAAAGCTTCACACCTGGAAACCACTGGGAATGACTCAAGCAAAGCCACCATAGGCAGGTCCATGACGACGGTCTGGCAGCGCTGGGCGCGGCTCCGCGCCGTGGCCCAGGACCAGGAGAAGGTTCTGGAAGATGCCGTGGATGAGTGGAAGAATTTTAACAATAAGGTAATTTCCTTTATTGATGGGCTCGAATTATTGTTTTCTCCCTGGTGGTCGTGTATTTTGCTCTTTTTTTTGAAATTGGCTTTAGGAAAATAAAACGCTTTTCTCAAATCTCTATTTTAATGACATGAAAACCAAATTATGAAGCAACATAGAATATGCAATGTGCAGTTTAGTTCCAAGTCAGGATCTAATTATATTAATAAGAAAACCAAGAAATTAGATTTTGAAAGAAGAACACTTTCCTCCATTTACTAGATTCTTAATGAAACTTTATTTCTTGGCCCTGAAAAATTACCAAATACTTTTTCTTAGCCATGGAAATGAGCAGGAATTTATCTCATTTCCCAAGTGTTATATTAATTTCTTTCGTCTTTTAAGCGGTATTCAGTGCTTTACGCCACATCTTTCTTTATAAATCAAAGAAACACATTTGTGGTAACTTAACATTTGTCTTTTAGTTTTAAAAAGTTCTTTTCTATGTTATGCTGTCTCTGCTTGTCCTGATATTATTATGAGCTTAAAGCTTTAAGCCCAGAATTGTAAAGATGGCCTTTCTTTTGATGTTAAGGAGCTTGTTCAGCTGTTACTTTCCTGAAATTTCAGGTTTACACCATCATCTTTAACAAACGTTGATGCATTAGTGTCAGATGTGGTATTTCTTGAAATTGCCCCCCTTTTCTTTTTCAGTTTATTTTTGAGCTTTATATTATATACATTTTTCATCAGGTTAAAAAAGCCACTGAAATGATTAATCAGCTGCAAGATAAATTACCAGGAAGTGCAGCAGAGAAGGCCTCCAAAGCGGAGCTCTTAACTCTTCTGGAACACCATGACACATTCAGCTTGGAGCTAGAGCAGCAGCAGTCAGCCTTGGGCATGCTAAGGCAGCAAGCGTTGAGCCTGCTTCCGGATGGGGCCGCCCCGTCCCCTGCGGAAGAGCCCCCCACCACGCAGGAAATCACAACCATGCAAGATCAGTGCCTGAAGTAATTATCTACCCCTCACGCTCTGTTGCTGACCTTGGCCAGGACCCAAAGGGATAAGTGTGCTTTACAGTCTGCGGGTGCTCCATCGTGCCACCTTGCAACGGAGGGATCTGTTTCTGTCATCCCTGCTTTCTGCTTTTCATTTTTCTTTGCTCTTTCATTATTTATTGGACAGACACATATCCAGTAGTATTTAGAAATACAGGGATGAAGAGAGTCAGTGTGTACCTTCATGCTGTTGACTGTCATGCAGCAGAGATGGGCAACTACCAAAGCTGTCTGGGTAAAGCCTGAAAGGGTGGGACAGGAACCCAAAGCAGAGGCAGCTACCCTAGGAGGGCAGCCAAAGAGGGCTTCCCCTGCAGAAGGGTGTTTCAGCTGAAGACAGAGCAGGCCGGCCGAGGCAGTGAGGGGAGAAGAGTTTTGCAAACAGGAAAAGCATGGAAGAAACCTTGGAAGTAAACATATCACTTTCAGGGACCTGTTAGGCGACACAGCAATTCATGAGAGACACAGATTGAAAGCTCAACAATTGAGAGCTACTTAGAACCTAGTTTTGAACAAGCTCAATGATTCATTAGTTAAATCGGGTAACAGAGAGACTGGAGCAAGGATGATACCAAAGTCCAGGTAAATAAGCCATTTAGAACTTAGAAGATAGAGGAAGTTAAACGCAATGATATCCAACCCGCCTGGTTCACGCATTGGGCCAGAGAAGAAGAAATGTCAGCAGATAATTTAACCGCTATATTAACTAATACTATTCATGTGTAGCCTATATCTGCCTCTCTAGTTATAGATGAGTTCCGGATAACTGAACTCCATCTATTTAAACTTTGTAACCAAATGTATGTCCACTCAAGGAAAGACTTATAGTTTGGGTGTTGAACATTATTAACGGTAAAACTTCCAAAGCGTGACTTCCTTCCGAGACTGGTTTCTAACAGCCACAAATATTCCGGTAACACTTTGCACGTTACTTCTAAAGGCTGATGGCCCTGCGCCACATGAGGAGATTCTCAGAGAGGAAATAAACAAGCGATGCCCAGTTTACTCTACATAGGAAAATTAATTACAATGTACTGGCATGGGAATGTGTCAACTCTCCGTTTTCCGGGGATAAATCGTTCATTTGTGTGATGTATATTCTTCTGCTATACTTGAACTAAACCAGCAGTTCTCAACCTGTGGGTCACCACCCCTTTGGGGGTCAAATGACCCTTTCACAGGGGTCGCCTAAGACCATCAGAAAACATATATATAATTACGTATTGTTTTCATGATTAATCACTGTGCTTTAGTAATGGTTGGGAGTCATCACAACATGAGAAACTGTATTTAAGGGTCGCGGCATTAGGAAGGTTGAGAACCACTGAACTAAACTTAAGTCTTACTTACAATTATCTGACAGTGTGGAAGAAGTGTATTTCCTTGCAAAAAAGATAGGCGATTTCACTTTTTAAAAAATGTCTAATTTTTTTGATAATATGATGCTCTGTATTAGGGGGTTCCTTTCATTTCCAGTTCACGTCTCCTTTCTTCCTCTAATGTTTCTGAAGCATGCAGGAGACAGTCAGGAATCATGGGAAGGTGGTGAAGCAGGAGCTGAAGGACCGAGAAATGGTGGAGACTCAAATCAATTCTGTGAAATCTTGGGTTCAGGAAACAAAGGAATATTTGGGGAATCCAACAATAGAAATAGATGCTCAACTTGAAGAACTTCAGGTACAAAACTCTCCTCATTCCCTATGCCCACCCTTTAAAAAAAAATCACCCTGATTTTAATCAGGTACATTTAGTTACAATCAATGAAATATTGAATGAATTTAAAATTTTCAGAAATGTGTTTCATAAAAGGCTTTTAGTATTATTTCATGGAATTGTTGTTTGTTCTATATAAAATGGACATGTTTCTTATTCAGAAGCTAAAGAGAAGTTTGGTTTTCCTCAAGGTGTTTCTCTAATTTCACACTTAATCATGTATTGATGGACACTCTATAGTCTTGCTCTGTACCCATGAAAATTTCATTAGGCTCCCAGAAATTTCTTGTTTTGATCTTTTCTTCAGATTCTCCTAAAGGAAGCCACCACTCATCGACAGAACATTGAGAAAGTGGCTGAGGAGCAGAAGAATAAGTATCTGGGTCTCTCTGCTATATTACCTTCTGAACTCTCTCTTCAGTTAGCTGAAGTGGCATTGGACCTCGGAACTATCCATGACCAGGTAAACCCGTGACCAAGAAAGAGTGACTTTACATCCTTTTATAGGCTTAATACTCTTGTACGAGAGTTCT
This sequence comes from Furipterus horrens, assembly GCF_987537825.1. Lineage (NCBI taxonomy): Eukaryota > Metazoa > Chordata > Mammalia > Chiroptera > Furipteridae > Furipterus > Furipterus horrens. The sequence continues at coordinate 181,211,009 of NW_028327176.1, forward strand.
CGATTTCCACAGTCATATCTTCATGGAAACAGGGATGTAAAAAAACATCATAAAACAATAATACTAAATTAGAGGTCTTATTCATAAGCAAAAAAAGAAAACACATCAGATGATCACAGATATGAACAATAATGTCATATAAATAAACATAACTTGCCCTGGGTGGTGTGGCTCAGTAGATTGAGCGCTGGCCTGTGAACCATACAGGTGCTGGTTTGATTCCCTATCAGAGCACATGCCTGGGTTGTGGGCCACAGGTCCCCAGCTGAGAGTGTGTGAGAGGCGACCAGTTGATGTCTCTCTCCCTCTCTTTCTTCCTCTTTTTGCCTTTCTCTGAAAATAAATAAAACTTTTAAAAAATTAACTTATCTGCTTTTCCTTATCTCCCCCTCACCCCCCCTAAAAAAAGACTTAAAGAAACAACAAAAAATAAGATATATATAATGTGTTCAACAAATATTTATTTAGTGCTCCGAGGCTACCAGGCGCTCTGCCAGATATATTCTAGCCTTTCATTTATATAAAAAGAGATTTTTTTTTTTTAACCATTTTTGCTTGGTCATCTTGTTATAAACAAAATTATGAAAGTTTGTTATCAAATCAAGGCAGAGCCATTAGAGACATGTAAATGTTAACTGCTCCTTTTCACCTTCCTACCATTGGATGTGCTGAATGCTTTTTTGTCATACTGTAAGGGTGTAATTGCAAAGCTAGAAAAGGAGTTACCAGATCATTAACAGCTACTTATGAAAAGGTGCTTGGAAACAAATCTGTGTGTTCCAATTATCTGGTGGGGTTTTGCATATTATGAAGAAAAAGGCTTAGGAGAGTCCTTGGGCTCAAGGTCACAATGTTAATAAATGGAGATTCAAACTCAGCTATCGGCACCGCCATCTATGGATGGTCTGTAAACATTTGATGAGCGCATCCCTGTACGTGCATTGCTTGTTCCTTTGCTGAAACAGCAGAGAGACGTGCAGTGAATGCATAAAGACGTGGGAGTAAGGCTGCATGGGAAACCATGAGTGTTTGCACAATAATTGCATGTGGCCGGTTTGACAAAGCTCGTCAATGCCAAAGCAGCACTGACCACCTGAAATCTCTCCTCAGCACCTCTATGTTGGGGTTCTTCGTATCTGTTACCCAATTTTAACCACAATTGGTGTTGGTGTTCTCACTGATTCTGTAGATCCAGGACAAAGTGAAGCAAGTTGGACAGAGCAAGGCCATGAGCCAGGAATTCAGCCGGCAAATTCAGAAGATAACCAAAGATCTCACAACTATTCTAACGACGCTGAGAGCAAAGACAGATAATTTAGTTCAAGCTACAGCTGAGCAAAAGGTAAGGAAAGAGAAGTGGGGACACATGGGGGCTACTGAATAAATCCAATCCCCAATATACGTCCGTGCATGTGTGGGTAAGCAGGGATAATGTCAGGGAACTAAGTGATGAGTTAGGAATACAAGAATGTGCATTTCAAAATAAAGGATGTTCTCAGGAGCTAAATCTGTTCTCACTCTGCTGGTGAGTTGAGTGACTAATCCTTTTGGGTGGGGCAGAAGGAAAATGTTAGGTCTCTCAGCCTCATAGGAAGTAAACAGCAGCTTTGCAAAACCTCCTGCGCTGCCTTTCCAACTGAAGAAATAGAAATGACCTGATCATGGTAGGTAGGATTATTCTTTATCGCATTTGGCTTCTATGAAAACATGTAAAATACCATCCTTCTGATCTTGCAAAATCTGGAGAAATTCATTTCCTGTAGTCTCATGTTCTTTCATTTTGACAACCATCTAGGTGCTGGGAGAGAAATTAGATGCCTGTAATTTAAAGTTAATGGAGCTGGATGAAGCCGTGCAGAAGTTCTCGGAGCAGAATGGCCAGCTGGGTAAGCCCCTGGCCAAGAAGATAGGAAAAATGACTGAACTTCACCAGCAGACCGTAAGGCAGGCGGAGAATCGGCTCTCCAAGCTCAGTCAGGTATGTGTTCTGGCCAGTGTTCAAAATTCCCCAGGGCAGAAATTCTATGTTCCGTTTTCCTCTTTCAAAAATAAATAAAAAGGTGATACTGACAATGATGAGAGTAATTTAAGAGTAGCTTATTTCATACCACACTTGTATTTTTAAGAATTAGACATAAACCTGCCTTTATTTTATATCAAACCGTATTATAAATTCATTGACAAAGGCGGTCACGTAAATGTAATTTTGATGTGAAGATTTTGTAAACCAGGGAAGTATTTTGTAAAATGACTACTCATTCATTCACATGTTTTACAAAGCAGTTTGTGTGAATTCAAGTGTCTTAAAGTAACATAAGTGTGTTGATTTATAGATATTATATAATAGCTATTATTTACTTAATACGTTCAAGTTACACATCCATCATGATTGTTCAGTATAGACTGGACTTTTGCTAATTGAGTCTAACCAGAGATAAGTTAACCAGGATTTGGCAACCAACGAATTACAATATTGAAACCCAGCATGTCATAATCCCCACCTGTCACCTCCTTACTCAGTGAGGGTGGAGTCTGGGAAGAGGGAGGCATACAGGGGAGCTAGGTAGATGAATAAAAGATGAGAATAGAGTTTTTTTTTTTAAGAAAGATTATTCAAGCATATTAAGAACTTGGACTTTATCCTAAAGTCACTGGGAAGCTCCTGAAATATTTTCAACAAGGACATACTTTTTGTAGATTAAAAAGGGGGGTTCTTTTAAAAGTTACCTCAAGGGTGCTGATCACGAATTCCTAACTGTGCAGGTCATGGTAGGTAGTCACAGCCCAGACCTATAACTTCTTTAGTGAAAGGTTGTAAACCAGCCCTGTTTGTTGTTCTTGTGCATCTAGGGTAACACGCCTTTGAAATAAGCATAACTGCCCTCAAGAGAGCATATAATCTTGTTAATCTTGTTAACTATGCTGTAATCCAATCCCCACCTTGCTTTCTCCAGTCATCCTTAGGTCCCCTCCTTAATTTTTAAAAGAAGATGCAAAACTGTTATTCTCTGCAACAGTTGAGATCTTCCTCCTTGGCATATGTCATCAGTTGGGCTCAAATAAACTAGTAAAAATTCTCTGCAGATTTGAACATTTCTTACATTGACACTTTAAATATCTCAGATAATATATAATGATCAACCCCCAGGACCGTTGTATCCAAAGAGAAACAGAAGATTGATTTCTAGCTCAAAAAGCAGAGGTTACATTTGTTATCTAAATGTTCATTGATTTTTTAGGCAACATCACATTTAGAAGAATACAATGAAATGCTTGAATTAATTTTGAAGTGGATTGACAAAGCTAAAGTCTTGGTCCATGGAAAGATTGTGTGGAATTCTGCAAGGCAACTTCGGGAACAATATATTGCCCATCAGGTAACTTTGGGAAAAAGGGTTTTCATAGAGTAAGAGAGCCACTTAATTTAACTGGCTAGACAGACAGAGAACTTAGAGGGCCATGATGTTAAATTATTGTAGGTGCCCAATAAAAAAAAAAGGAAGCTCAGGTAGCCCTATGGCTTGTCCAGTGGTTTGCAAGAAAGTAGCTATGCATGAAATTTTGTAAAACTATACGAAGAAATGCATATCCTCTATCTCCCCTTGACTTTCCTTTCCCAAGACCAAAAATAGTCCCTTTTTTGCAGCTTCTTTGAAACAGTTATATACAGGGATATGGTGGAAAATTCTTCCCACTGAAGAGATAAAGTGATGTATAAAAATATTATGTGAGCTAGCGTCAGACTGATGGGAAACCAAGCTCTGCCATGTAGGGGAGTGCGATTCAAAGGAAACTCCTTTCCCTCGCTGAAATCGGTCTTCTCATCAATAAGATGGAGATGTAACTGATTTATATTGCAGAATTACCACAAGGACCAGATGGTGTAACTCCTGTGCAGACAGACAGTAAGCACATTATCTGGCACATGGGTGTTGAACTCTCACGCCTCCTCCTTCTCAGCCCTCTGCCTGGCCTCAGTCGCCTGCCCTTCCACAGGAAGGAGGGAGCAGCTGGGAACCAGCCATGAGTCCACATCTCAAGGTGGCCACATGACTTCATTTCCTCTGATGTTTTCTCTGGGTCATGTCATCCAGGGAATTATTTCATCCTTTTATAACTTAGGCTTGAATTAGGTATAGGTATCTAATAGCCCAGTTATCTTGCAATAAAATACAGAATGCTTTTTAAGTTACATGGATATTCTCAAGTACTTTAGATTTTCTCTGTCTTTTATTCTGGTCTTTTAAATCCATCCCCTTTTTCATTCCAGTTGACAAAGTCCTAGATCAAAGCCTCATTTTCTCCTTGTCATTCTTTAACAGACCTCTAATTGGTTTCCCTGTACCACAATCTTTCCTCTCTAATCAATCTCACACACCCTTCTCAAGAAATCTTTCTACAACTCCAACCTTCTACTTAAGGATATGCTTACATATCAACAGACAAGACTTAAGTTAGAACTAGTTGTAAACAGTGAAGAAAATATTCAGCATCATTAGAAATCTAGAAATGCAAACTTAAGAGAGAATATTTTAACTATCAAGTGAACACTACTCTTTAAAGTTCATATTAAAGGAAGTTAAATGCTCTCAAACACTCCTAGGAACATGGTGAAATCTCTCTGAGAATCATTTGGCAAAATGGATCATGATCATCAAAATGTTCCCACTCTGTGATCCAAATGCAGAAAATATTTTATGTAGTATTAATGACTAGAATGGAATTTTAAAGGAAATTTAACTGTCAACTCATTTTTCTGAGTGCATTTTTGGATATAATGGAATAGAATGCAATCTTCAAAGCAGCCTTGAGGGCTTTTCTTTTAAAATAATTCCTGTACTCGTTTATCTGTTCCACAAACATTTGTTAAGTATTTTCCAAAGCTAGGAATTTTGGTAGGCATTTGGAATACAAATGATATTTTTTGTCCCTGCCCCCAGGCAGTTGGTAATTAATGGGAGGATGGAGATAGAGAGAGAGACCCAGACAATTAGACACAGTGCGACCAATGCAGGCATGCAGGGACCAAGGCGCTGAAGGAACCCAAGGAGGGTGCTCCACCCAGACGGCCCAGCGCGTTTGAGAAGAAGGCTAAGGAAGCCTTCTCAGGACAAGGAGATTCTGGGCTGAGTCCTGGAAGACTACCATGCCACTCTGTAGTGGGAGGAGTGAGAGGTGCTCTGTTGGAGGCACTGGAAGGTGCCGTCCAGGGAGGAGGGCTGGAGGAGAGAAGTATCAGAGGTCAGAATAGAGAGCCAAGAAGAGACGGTTCGTGAAAGCCTGTTAAGCACTTGGACTTTATCCTAAACTCACTCTGAAGCCTGTGACAGATATTCTGTAGGCAAACGACAAGCACAGACTTGTATTTTAAGAAGGATGGCTGTGGAAAACAGATTAATGAAGGGAAGACACCATAAAAGGGAGGGGTAGTAGTCCAGAAGCAAATGACAAGGCCTTTCGTTGGAGGCCGAGAGAAGACAAAAGCAAGGGCTATCACGGAGCCGGAATTCCGGACTTGGAGACTGTGGCTGGGGGTGGCAGAAAGGGAGGGGCCAGCAATGATTCCCAGGAATTTTGTTGGGGGGCAGTTGGGCGGGTGGAGGGCAGGTGGGCAGATCAGGTGTTGGTGGTTACCTCACACCGACGCTCAGGAGAGCGCTCAGCTTGCACACACTGTTTCAGGGAGTCCTTACAGCTGCCTGGGCTTCTCCAAACACAGTGCACAGAGGGAAAATGCGTGTTTCCAATGTCAGGGGAAAAAGAAAGATGGACAATTGTAGGTACATTATGATTTCAGTTACCTAAAAATATACCCACACATAACAGCAGGTATAGCTTACTTAGTTTTCGCCCCAGGATGCGATTATGGAATATTTTATTTACATAGAATGTTTATTGTGAGGAAAAAAAGGTGTTCTATTTTTTAAAAATTAAAAAAATATATTTTTAAAGAATAATGTCCTACCTCCTGTTTGTCCTCGTTCTACATCACTCACCTGCCCGTTATGTGTGCACTCACCCCTGTGCCTTTGCTTGTGCTGCTCCGTCAGCATAAAATACCTTTCTTCTTCTCCCCCGTCCGTCAAAACGCAAGCTTCCTTCTGGCTCAGCTCAGCTGTGACTCTTCCGGGAAGCCTTCTCCAGTCTTGCTGAAACTTCATCTCATCTCTGTCTTCCCCAACCCTTTCTTCTTTTCACGCTCCTCAGGCAGTGCACAGTACACGGTTATCAACCCATTTCTGTTCGCATCAGTCCCAGCAACTGGTGCTATGCTCAGTAACGAGGGGGTGTTTTATTCCTTTTGGTATCCTAAGTTGTGTCTACACCCTTCTCTCACTTCCAGCAAGTGATAAAAGCTGTTTTGTTTGTTTGCAATGCTCTTGTCTTATTTTCATTTCTTAGAGTGAGCTACACTTAGATCTTAGGTATTAAATATGAGAGCTGAACTGCATCTCTCTAGTTTAAATATGTATGAGCAAAGGTTGGAGGCCCAACGACTGGGGACGCTACCCGATGTGAGGAGCATTGCCCCAGCTGGAATAGCATATCCGGACGCTCAGCAGGGATCAGCCTGGGTGGCGGACAGAGCCTGAGCCTTATGGTCCACCACTTTATAACTTTGATGTCTTTTTCTGTGAAATGGGGGTAACAGGAGATGGGGAGTGGGCACAGGGGTGTGAAGGTTCAACCACGAGAGGGCACACAGAACCTACCTACGCAGTGCACGTGGGATGTGACTCCCTTCCTAGTCTGACGGTCTCTACATCACACCATGTTAAGTACCTGTACTTCTCTGCCTACCTGTCAATGTCACGAATATTAATAATTCACTGTAGACCATGCTAGAAGAATCTGAAGAAATTCACAGCGATCTGGAAGCAATGACTGAGAAGTTACAGTGCCTTTCTAGTGTGTACTATATAGAAAACATGTGTCACCAAGTGGCAGAACTGGGACGGAAGACTGAGGAATTGCGGCAGGTGATCAAGATGCGTTTGCAGAATCTCCAAGATGCTGCCAAGGTAAAAATAAAAAATAATAGTAATAATAGTAGTAAGTTTAAGTTCAAAAGCCCGTCATTAGAAGAACAACGGTGGCTTTATAGTGGAGATCTAGTGCTCATCTCCGATGTGCCTTCTAGACTGTCTTGTTATCCTTCACCTGTGAGTGTGGACTTCAGGTGCTTAAATATTGACATTCATATTGTTTTCCTCTGCAGGATATGAAAAAATTTGAAACAGAGCTAAAAAACTTACAAGTGGCTTTGGAGCAAGCCCAGACAACCCTGACTTCTCCAGAAGTTGGGCGTCTTAGTCTCAAGGAGCAACTCTCTCACCGGCAGGTAAGCAAAAATGACTCAGGGGACCTGCTGCTAGATCTTTAAAAGAGGCAAGTTAGGAAAAATGATGTCTACACTCAGTTATAGTTTCAACGGCGTAGACATGCTTTTTTGTAACGTTTCTTGGAAGATGTGTATGGTCTGGGACCTCGCTCTAGTTTAAGTGTCTCTTGCTCGTGAAAGGAGCGCTTCCTTATAAAACGCTGACCGATATCCTCGCACTTCCAGCACCTGCTGTGTGAGGTGGAGTCGCTGAAACCCAAGGTCCGCGCCGTGCAGAGCAGCCAGAGCGCGCTCCGGATCCCCGAGGACGTCGTGGCCAGCCTGCCGCTGTGCCGCGCGGCGCTCCAGCTGCAGGAGGAGGCCAGCCGGCTGCAGCACGTGGCCATCCAGCAGTGCAACGTCCTGCAGGCAAGTGCGTGGCCCTGCCCCAGCGCAGGGGCATCCCATAGGCCACTGGTGCCTTGTCCTAGCGCGGGCCCAGCTGGCAAAAGGGGCGGACTGCTGTGGTTATGTAAACTCGGGAGAGGAAATGCTGCCATTTGGATCGCTCACAAAAGCCTCGAGAAAAGTTCTATCGAAGATATCCGTTGGTGAAAACTCTCTTTTAGTGATTTTTTTTTTATAAGAACAACTTATATAAGTTAATTTTATATTCAGTTTTATTTTTATCTCATTATTCATCTAAGCATCATCTAGAACCTTGTAATATGACTTTACTGGTAGCATATATTACAGATTTTTTTTTTCTTCGTATTTCAGTTTATTGATGCACTAAATGCATTTTTGTGTCTGGGAAGTACACCCAAGTATAACTTAGTTTCTTTAATAAGAGAAAAATCATTGGCTCTGAAGATATGACACTATTTACCTCATATGTCATTTCAACTCAGATTTTATCATTTTTATCCAACAATTGCATATGTATCCTCTCATTAAATTGCTAATGGCCTTTTTGGGCAATTATCCTACTCCTTATATTACTGGTAGCTTGTACTTTGTTAAACACTAAATTCCTGGGGATAGAAGTGATGTTTAATTAATTTTTTAAATCCTCTACTCTGGACTTACCAAGGCCCTTATATATATAATCAGTATTTCTTGTGGAAAAATGAAATAATCATGTTTTTCATACTGCTTCTTCCCGTGTTTTGACCTTGGCATTGCCATCTTCAGGACTATATGAATAAGGGGAAGACAGAGTATCTAGCCACTTAACTATGAATTCATGAACAATCCTGGTAAATGATTTAGGGGAAAGGCTTTGAAATATCTGAGTAAAGCTGAGGATTTGAATGACCTAGGAATTTTACCCATCATTTCTTTATTTCTTAGACGCACAGGTAAATAGGAGTTAACACAGTAGTTTGTCAGGGAGCAACACAGAATTACTTAACATAGTTATTGATACAGAAAGATAATTATGGGATCTTTTTTCTTCCCCCCAAAGGAGGCTGTAATGCAGTATGAACAGTATGAACAAGAAATGCAGCACCTCCAGCAGCTCATAGAAGGAGCTCACCGAGAGATTGAGGATAAGCCTGTGGCCACCAGTAACATCCAGGAGCTGCAAGCCCAGATTTCTCGACATGAGGTGAGGCAGGATGCTGGCTTGATTAGAATTCGTGATTGGTTTCTAGTGAATGAAAGAGAAAGTTTCTCCCTGTCTGGAACATAATGCATTTAGCTCTCAGGTAGCCTCTTTGGCTGTCTTTGCATTTTGAGGGCTGTTTTTTTCTGATACTGTCCAAGACCCAGTGGCATGAATCTTCCCCTTGGTTCTAAAACATGGTTATATGTTGTTCATGGCATATCTCAACCGGGGCCGGAGACTGTTCCCTGCACCTGAATTCTCACAGTTAATGCACCAAAACACAGGCTGAGCCCTATATTTAAAACCTGCGTGAAATATCAGTGCTCAAAGTCTTGCTGTTTTAACCATCCTCTTTAAAAAGAAGAGACATTTCATGTTTTTGAAAAAAATCATGTGCTTTAAAACATTGGCCATTTCAGCTCCTTTCACCAAAATTAGAGAATGGTCCACATTTTTTTATTTCATTGACTTCCAGATTTAACATCTTCCCATTTTCCAAAGTGGCCCTTTCCTTACCCCTTTGGCATCATTATGACTGTAGCACTTGAACACCCCTTGTGCAGACCTGGTCTCAAAGATCATAGACATTGAATGTTTGAGCCCATTGACACTTGGTGGTGAATTTCCTTTCCTGGCTTGTCAATTCTTATATGGGTCACAGTTACACTTTCCCTTGGGGGCTGGCTCATAGCATCATGAATTTTGGTAAGTGACAAGGGCATGGGGAGGTGTCTTATTTCTCTGTGCCAAGAGTGGACATTTAGTTTATCCTTCCAAATGCTCTAGTTTGTTGTCATAAGAGTAACAAACTATTTTTCCAAACCAAGTATCATAGTGAGGGTCTCAGCAGATTTGTTTGTTGCATTTTATGGATGGAAAATCTCAACACCTCCCTCTCCAAATGCAATTCTTCAATTTTTCAACACATCCAATACATAAGTTGCTTACATTTATATATGATTTATAAATTAATGTAAATAAATATCCTACCTACATTTACTCCTATATAGTAGATATATCTATGTTAACTATTTGTTTTTCTTATGCTATTGGTTAAATGAAAATGCTATGCAAATATTTGAAACTGCTGTTTATATAACTCATACATTAGACTATATATTATAAATTTATTTTGAAACTATTTTTAATCCCATTTTCTAAGATCCAGAATTTTGTTGTAACAACTTTTCTATTACAGCACAGAAAATGTTTTTAAAAAAATCTACTCTGGAATAATAATAATTATTATTACCACAGTTTTCTGTTTTTTAAAACAATTTACAAGGATTTTAACATTATCTTTTATAACAACCCTGTGAGGTAAAGATTTTTTTTTTATCATCTCCATTTTACTGATAAGAAAAGAGAAACTGATTTTTTAGATGACATCCTGAACTCCCAAATCCAGTAACTCAAAGAAGCCAGATCCTAACCTAGTGTCTTTGACTCCAGATTAGTTTTTCACTGCAGCGGAAACTCTTTGGGCTACCTCATTGCACAAAAGAAAAGAACGATGGTCCTGGAAAATAAATGACTCTCCCAAGGTCGCAGAGCCAGCACTCAGCACAGTGAGCTGTAGACTGTTTTTCTGGCTCCTGTTCCGTGATCTGTTCATTTTGTCACATTCTCCGCCAAGTTCTAAACATCAGTGTAGACTTTTGTTAGTTTTGCCACGTGCTTTAGAATACATCTTAGTATCAGTCACGACGTAGCCCTGGATGAGGCTCATTGTACGTGTTAAACACACACAGGGAGGAAAGTGCTGAGTGGAGAAAGCCTGGTCTACGATAACATAAAAATTTGAAAGACTGCTTTTTCCTGTATTTTCAATCTGCTTTTAAGAGCATTTCAATCTTGATGGGAGTCTAATTTCCTTATGGGGAACTTTAACTCGCAAAAATAATTGATAATTGATTCATTTTTAAGGAATTCCCATTTTTCCCCCTGTATTTTTCACATGTTGCATTTAATCCGAGAAAATTATCCTGCCCCTTTCAAATCTTAGAAGTACCCAGACCTCTTGCCTTCCACCTGACGTAGAAGGCTTGCTCCTGGGTGCAGGTGACAGCCCGCGGGCAGTTTTCCTCGGAGCAGCTGCGGTACCTGAAATCCCCACTTTTATGCTCATCTTTTATAATCATTTTTCAGAAATGCCCAATAAAATTAAACATAACTATGCTTTCCGAGAATGGGGAACACGTTAACCCGTTAGTGCTCCGTTTTAATATGGCAGACTTGACCACCAACCCACAAAGTTAACAGGAGATAGGCAGGTTTATTCTTACAGAAGAAAGTTCTAGAGAGCTGTTTCTCCAAGGGCGTCACTCACACAGCACAGCCATATAATGCAGATTCTCCTAAGCCTAGTAAATCAAAATCCTTTGAGCTGGAGACCAGAATTGCAGTTTTAGCAAACAGCCCGGATGAGTTTCACACACAATGAAGCTGAGAGCTACTATTCCGGCAGGGAGTGGTCGCTGTCAGTGGCGTCGGGAGAAGGGCGGGTGAACATCCATGTGGACGTGAGGGGTGGGAGGATGAAGGCTGGTTGTTCTTCACGAAGATTCCTCCAGCCTGCCCGCGTGGGGCAAACCATTGTAAGAGTGCTCAGTGATTTGTCCTGTGAAACAGAGGCTGCAAGGAGTTCAGTGAGCTGGCAGATGTCTCCCTATATGTGCGTGTTAACTAAGTATTAATAGGGTAGCCGTGTGTCAGGCAGGAGACGAGGTACAGTGAATAGCTACTTAATCACTATTTTTAAAACCCTGTTAGGTTTAGTTAAATATCTAGCAGCCCTAATAGGCAAAGAAGTGATTATTTCTATTTTTTAAATCCTCGCTTTAAAAGTCCCTGTAAACATATTCTGGAAGTCAAGAAAACAGGCTGCTGACTGAATTCTTCTGGACTGTTTTCTCTTCTACTCAGTCAGTTTTGATTGGAAGGGGAGCAACAAACTGGCAACAATAACAAAATGGGGTGTGTATGTGTGTGTGTGTACATGTGTATACAGACACATACATGTATACATACACACAGACATACACACATATATGTCATTTTGTTTGTTTCTGAACTTCAAAGCTCTAGTTTGAATGTCAGTACTTTTAAAAATATGAGCATACACACACTCGTATTTTTAAAGATGTTGACATTTAATGTCTTTGTCACAAAATGTGTTCCGTACAAATACTAAATGACAACTTTTTAGGCCAAGGAGCCAAGTAAATGGAAGAGGAAAAAGTAACGGTGTTGTACTTTTAAGGATAAGGTTTTAGAATATATATCTTCATTTTTTATAAGATGTCCGCATCTATTAAGTAAGAAAGTATACATTTCATATTTTAGAATTACTATTTTAATTTATTACTTCAAAATTTTAATATTTTAGAACTTTTAAGAGTTATGTGCTGTCCAGAATACATTTTCAATAAGCTCTTGGTAAATGTTTTAAAACTTCTATCTCTCAAAACAATTTTTTTTCCAACACGAAATGTATTTAAAAGCCATTCAGTTTAAACGGAACAAGTTCAAAGCTCTAGTTTGAAGCATCAGAAGCGTTTGCGGCACGGTGGAGAATGTAAGGAAAATTTTGATTAATGGGCACAATTTTATTTTGGGAGTTACCTGCATTAAAAAAAAATGAGGGTTTCACGTGCAATATTTAGCTTATCTACAAAAACAGCTCCCAGGGACACGGCCATGACAAGCAGTCCACGTAGCGATCCTGTCTGAACAACTAACCGACTCCGCTATTGGAGATATTCAGTGTGATAAGAGCTGAGCGCTGCATTTTTCTGTAGTTGTAGTCATCGCATGGCCTCATTTCCATGGCATGGACCATCTGGCAGTGGCAGATTCCTTAGACATTTTTAAGTAAGTCCCAGGTTCTCCAGGTTACATAAGGTCCTGGTTCCGCGCGCAGCACCCCGGCTGCCCGGCCCGAGCGCGCCCGCCCTGCCCGCCGAGCCGCGCGGAGGTCTGGCCCCGGCTGCAGGCAGGCTCGCTGCTCGGCGCCGTCCACATCCTGCCTCCCTCCCCGCCTCCCTGCCTCCCTGCCGGGCCCCGCCGCAGCCGCCCGGCCCAGCTCTGTGATTTCATTGGCCGGCCCCGGAGGAAGATGAGCGCTGCTCGCTGTGTTCCCTTCTGATGCCGCTCTGACACGCAGGGGGGTGGGAAAATGTTTCCTCAGGAGCTGGCTCAGAAAATCAAGGGCTACCAGGAGCAGGTCACCTCGCTGAACTCCAAGTGCAAGATGCTGACAATGAAAGCCAGGAACGCCACCATGCTGCTGACGGTGACCGAGGTGGAGGGGCTGTCGGAGGACTTGGACGGGGAGCTCCTCCCGGCCAGCTCTGCCCACCCCTCTGTGGTCATGGTAAGTAAGGGTCAGGGCGGGTTTCGCAGGGCGCGGAGCACTCCCCTCTGCCTGGACCCTGCTCCTGTCTCCAGGTTCCCTCTCTGGCTTATTTTAGAAATCAGCCGTAGGTGTTGCAGATTAGAACCGAGAAACAGTCTCCTTAACTCTCTGCTACGTTTGGGCCGAAGCCAATATTTGACACTGTAAACAATGACAGTGGAAATAAAGCTCTTTGCTTGAGACTACTGAATTACTTAATAATGTCAAAGACCAGCCTTGCATTTGTTTATAATTTAGCAAGAATACTGAGCGGTTCTTAGTATCAAAAAATAAATGAAATCCTCTGCACAGTTTTCTAGTTTTCTGGGGGATGAGAGAATCGTGCTACATATATGGTGTGTATTTAGTTGTATAAGTGTTTATGAAAATATAAGAGAAGGCTATTACTAGAAATTGAGAAAATAGAAAATCCAAAGTTCAGTTTTGGATTATAATAAAGAAGTTCCATTAATTTCTATCTACGTTCTTTCCCCATCGCTTTGCATCCCAGCATTAATTATTTTGATTACTTGGTGTTTTCCAGTGCTGTGTATTTTTCACACAAACGTGCTGGTCCATGGATTGTGCATAACCATACTTGGGCTCTTTGGGTGACAGAGCACTTAGGATACACTTATCTCCCTAGCATATTTGTAATTTGAGATGTATTTTAAAAGTCCAAGCGTTATTTCATAATCCCTCCCCACCTTTGTACAGTTTGTTGTTTTTTAAAGTTATTTATAAGGATACAATCAAGAAAAGGAAAATAAATTAGATGAATATTTAATCAACAACAAAACTTTTCATATGATATGATATCCCTGTTTGTTTTATAAATGGTTCCTAGCATCATCTTTACTTGAACCAAATTTTTAAATACTGACACAAAATTTGAATGTAAATATGGGTCTCAGTAATTCTAACCTTTGTCATACAATTATCTCTGTTCTGACTTAGGCTTGACCAGGTCTTTTGTTACCTTGCTAACTGATTTTTATGTCCTCTGGGCTATCTTTTATGTGACAGATGACTGCAGGTCGCTGTCACACTTTGCTGTCACCTGTCACTGAAGAGTCTGGGGAAGAAGGAACCAACAGTGAGATTTCCTCTCCACCTGCCTGTCGTTCCCCTTCACCTGTGGCTAATACAGATGCTTCTGTTAACCAGGTATCACGCACTTGGCATTCCCCAAGCTAGGCTCTCTGGATGGTTGCAGGATGCCATTCTTTCTTTTTTTAGATTTATCTACTTTATTTATAGAGAGAGGGGGAGAAAGGGAGAAAGAGAGGAAGAAAAACGCTGATGTTCAAGAGAGACGTCAATCAGTTGCCTCTCACATGCCCCCAGCTGGGGACCTGGCCCACAACCCAGGCATGTGCCCTGACTGGGAATTGTACCCATGACCTTTTGGTTTGGAGGCCGGTGCTCAGTCCACTGAGCCCCACCTGCCAGGGCAGGACGCCACTGTTATTAGAATGTGGGTATGAATCCTAGATTTTGAGGAACACACTGTTAGGTGTCACAGTGGTACAAGCTGTGATTGTCATGTGAGACCACTACTGGCTTTATACATCATCTCCTCTCCAGGGAACCTGGCAATGAGATGAGCAAAAACTAGGTCACAGAAATCATAGCTGGAGAAGGCTCTGTTTTAAAGCATTATGGCTTCAATGTCTGACAGCCATCTGTAATGGAGTACTGCATCCTAATAGAAAATGAAGCATGTATATCACCCTTGTAAAATACCATGATTCTATTGCGGTTTTAACATGCATTGAACAAAGTTTTGACACTTACCAGCTCAGATCTTGAAGACAGAAAACTTCTATTCATCACATCATACTTTTTCTTTATGTACTAACGGTCATCCGATTTAAAGGGCTGGCTGCGAGGATATATATTGGAATGCCTAAGTAGATTTGAATTTTCTCACTTATCTTTCAATAATCTTCTGTTTTAATTTTTATAAAATAGGAGTAATACCTTGTTATGAGATGCCTTTTAGTATATATCATATTAAAATAGATTATACCAAATTAAATATGCCAAAAACTTTTCATGGAAAATATTAGGTAGAAACAAAAAAGGCATACAATAGTCAAAAAAATTTAATGCATGGTGAGTAATACTGTCTTTTCATTCAGCCAAAACAACTAAAAATTGTTTTTAACTATGTTACTGTGAAATTTTGTAAAATTCAAAGAGAATGAGCTTATTATCAAGGTGGAAACGTTCAAGAGCAAAGGTTCTATAAACTGTACTACAAATTTATCATATTTTTTTTTTAGTTTACAGCAGAAGCATTTCAAAATAGGCTTTCTGTGACAAAGAAATCCCTTCTTCTCCCAGAAAGAATAAAATTGATGAAACCTTTAGATAAAAGAGTTCTCTTAGTAAGAGTCTATATGGCTCTAGTGCAGTGATCAATTCATCCATTCGTCTCATACATTCCTAGTGCATGTTTGGCATAAAGTCTTATGCAGGTTCCCAGAGATCCAACAAAGGAGAAGACAGCTGTGTTCCCTGACCTCAAGGCCCTTGTAATCTAGAGGAAGAGACGGCCACAGGACAAATAATAACAAAAGTGATGAGAGGAAATTAAAAAACAACAGAAAAGGAGACGTTCAGAGTGCTCTGGAGGATTCGAGAAACTGTTCTCCAAATTCTGATTTTAAAATATATATTACTCATTGCCTGAGTGTGTTCTTCCCTGTGGTCATGGGTATTATTAGGATCAGAGAGATACAGCTGTAGTCAGCTGTTTATTGAATAGAAAATAAAAAATGCATGGTTAATTTTCTTAAAATTTCCAAATTGAACAATGAACACTGACTTTGACATTAATACAGTAGGAAGAATACCCCTTTTTCTAAAATTATGTCTCAACGCTACATGAAAGGTGTCTCTCGATGAATTTGAAAGCACCATGTCAGTGATAAAATGTGCAGACATTTTTTTAATGATTACTTTACCTGTCAAGTTCAGTCAAATCCCCAAATTATGAGGGAGACTATGCTTTATTTTAATCTCATTTGTCACCCCTGCCCTGCCCCAGGAAACCATCAAATAAATCACATTGTTAGCATACTCATATGTGATACTACAAATTCCTTTAGGCATTGTTAAGTTTAGTTTATGTTAGGCAGCTCTACTAGGAGGACGCTGTTAAAAAGCAAGAGTCTTATGCTTGGTGTTGCTCAAATCAACCCCATCATTTACGGCCTCCTGTCATCTAAGTCAGAGAAGAGAAAGGAATGCAACATGGTCAGTGATGCACCGGATTTACAAAATTGTGTCTGGACACCGAGGATAACATTCAGGATCCACATAAAGTTCCAGTTTTCAGACTCAAAACACTGTACAGAATGTGCACAGCTGTCTCAAGGGGCAGCCAAATATAACTGCCTTATAAAATCGCAGCTGTTAAAAAAAGGTTTTGGGAAAAAGCTCGCTGCTTCTGTAAGTGGGTCTCTCTTATAAAACTGACTGATCGCCCCCTTTCTGTGTGTGCTGTCTCTGACAATAGCTGTTAGCTGTCATGTCGTAACAGTTCTGCTTGCTTGAGGGTAGAAATAATGAAGCAGCCCCAGAATTGGCTGCAGGCTTCTTGATCCCTTTAGAAGCCAGCCAAGACGTCAGCTCCTGGGAAGAGCTGAGGTTTGAAAGGGCCGCAGTGCACAGGGCTGCAAGTTAAAGCTCAGAGCGGGTCCCAGCTCTTCCTCCTCTAAGCTGAACCTGCTTGGGAAGTCCCTCCGCCCCCTCATTTGTAATGGGAAGCAATGCTACTTCCTTCCCAGAATTGTGAAAAAAATTTAAATGTGATGTTGGTTGTTAAACGTACCAAATTTTTTTTTTTTTAGGGATCTACTGGATCACAAGTCTCATAACTTAGGCACACAAGCAACAACACATATATTGCTAAGTGTGATTCCTCGCTGTGACAAATGTTGCCTTTATCTAGAAGTTAAAGGACTGATAGATTTTTGTTACTGATTCTGTGTAGTCCCCAAACAGATCCAAGTTATTCATCTACAAAAGATGATATATTTTCAAATCCTTTTTTTTTAAAAAAAAAAAAAAGGAGTTGTCATTCCCATCTAACAGGCTTGAGCCATACACGCACACCCTTGAAATTACACACCAAGAGTCAGGGAAAAGATGTTTTGGTATCAAATTTATTTTATTCTAGCTCTTTGAAAGGCCTTCTTTATTTATAATAGAACACTTAACTTAAAATGTTTACAACATTTATAGCAACCTTCCCCTTGTGGACAGTAATAGTAGTGTATAAATATATATAAAATCATAGATTTGAAGAAGTACTCTTGTGTCATTCATTATGTATGTGTATGTCTGGCTGTTATTTCTTCAGGGTCAAAGACGAAAGGCATTTCTCCTTTATGGAGCTCATTGTCTGTGAGAGGCAGGCACACAATTTTACAATAGCGTGGGACACATCTATGATGACAGGGAACAGTGTTTAGGGGGCACATAGAGGAAGCAGCAAAATGAGGCTGGACTTCAATGTTGATCAAGGATGGCGCCCGTTAGCTTGCAGGTTAGGTGACTGGAGTGTCCTAGGGTGAGGTGAATTTTTCAGGCAGAAGGAACCACATGAGGAAGGGGTGGTGTCAGGAAGGAAAATGGCCCAAGGCCACAGGTTTGGAGAAGCAAGGAGAGAAACGAAGCTGGGAGGGATGCAGGAAACACATCCTGAAGGACCTTGGATACCACACAAAAGAATTTGAACTTGACCCAGAACCTAATAGTTTAACAACACTGAGGAAATTTGAGTAGGAGCTAGGTACAGAGAATTCAGTTTCAGAACGGATCATCCTGGAGGAATCGTCGGCAGCCGTCCGTCTCGAGAGACGATGGTGTAGCTTCTTAAGAGTCTATCTGCACCGCCGAGAATGGTTGTGCAGTCCGACTCGGGAGTGACACGGTACCTGTCTCCTCCCGTGTTGGATCGACATTTTGCGATGACGCTGGGGTGTCCTCTCCAGTGAAGCTGAAGCTACAGAGCCTGGGCAGGGTGATATGGAGGGTCTGCTGTTGCCCATGCAGCAGACCCCCCCTCTCTTCGCAGCTGAAGGGTCCAAGGGAAAGACGGAGTCAATACAGCTTGGCTTCAGGTGCGCCGCAGGAGTTGCTGGTGTTGACTACAACGTCAAACCGCCTTAGGGACTCCGGCTCCGGATTTTCTGTCGGGGTTTACTCCCTTAGCCTTTCCCCTGAAGAGGTATGCCGCAAGGCAGCGGAGGTTTTTTGGAATCAGAGTTTTCCTTCTCTGCCTGGAGGAATATAGACAGTGGAATGGAGATGCACAAAATCAGAGCCAGGGAAGCTGGTTAGGGACAGAAGTTGCAGTCTGATGCCAGGCCCAGACCTGTGATGTAACCAAGAGAAACAGCAGGGGGACCGGGGCCACCTGTACAACAGCCCCCCACATAAAGGAGGCGGCCTCTTCTCTGTTACAATTCCTGTAGTCACGTGGACACAGAGTCCAGTCTTTTCTATCTTCTGATTTGCAAGAGAAGTCACAAATTTTGATTCTTATGAAATCCTCCTTTTCTCAGTAAAGAAATTAAAACAATTTAAAATACTATATAAGCCAAGCAACACATATACAGGCCAGAGGCAGTCTGTGGGCTGCCCATTTGCAACCTGGGAATCAAGAAGTTGGTCCTGCCCTGGCTGGTGTGGCTCAGTGGATTGAGCACCGGCCTGTGAACCAAATGGTCGCTGGTTCGATTCCCAGTCGTGGCACATGCCTGGTTTGTGGGCCAGGTCTCCAGCCAGGTCTCCAGCTAGGGGCATGCGAGAGGCAACCATACATTGATGTTTCTCTCCGTCTCTTTCTCCCTCCCTTCCCTTCTCTAAAATATAATAAATGAATAAATAAAAAAATAAATTTAAAAAAATATTCAAATTTAGTTAAAAAAAAAGGAAGAAGTTGGTGCTGTAATGAGAATTTGAACAGTGCTGTGCAAGAGTTTATGTGCATCCATACAGCTTCATCCTGACAAGCAGGGTAGCAAGGGAGAGAAGAATAGAGAATAAATCCCACGTTTATAGCTTAAGTGAAAGATGGATAATACTTTCTCATTTTGTCCTAAGTTGGTTTCTCATTCTGGATTGTTTTTTAAATGTTGAGTTGGAAGAGACTATGGAATATACATGCACAACTGTCTGTGTGAGTCGTCGGCAGCCGTCCGTCTCGAGAGACGATGGTGTAGCTTCTTAAGAGTCTATCTGCACCGCCGAGAATGGCTGTGCAGTCCGACTCGGGAGTGACACGGTATCTGTCTCCTCCTGTGTTGAATCGACATCTTGCGATGACGCTGGAGTGTCCTCTCCAGTGAAGCTGAAGCTACAGAGCCTGGGCAGGGTGATATGGAGGGTCTGCTGTTGCCCATGCAGCAGACCCCCCCTCTCTTCGCAGCTGAAGGGTCCAAGGGAAAGACGGAGTCAATACAGCTTGGCTTCAGGTGCGCCGCAGGAGTTGCCGGTGTTGACTACAACATCAAACCGCCTTAGGGACTCCGGCTCCGGATTTTCTGTCGGGGTTTACTCCCTTAGCCTTTCCCCTGAAGAGGTATGCCGCAAGGCAGCGGAGGTTTTTTGGAGTCAGAGTTTTCCTTCTCTGATGTGCCCTGACTGGAAGATCGAACCAGCGACACTTAGCTCGCAGGCCGACACTCAATCCACTGAGCCAAACCAGCCAGGGGTTCTATGTGAGTAGGGAGCTTATAAATATACCCATGTTGAAGACCGCATGGAGAAAAACTACAAATGATAAAAAAAAGCGGGATGGCGGAGTGGAGAAGACAGAGATGAAATGAATGTGTTTCCCAAGAGGATGGCTCCTGAGAGGTCAAGCAAGAGAAAGTTTGAAAAAAATAGTCATTTTATTCCGTAGAGAAGAATCAATGATGATGATGCAAGAACAATTTCCATAGAGTCATCGGGGCCGACGCTCAATTATGCATTTGGAAGTAGATTGAGGGAGAAAAAGTGAATGCGTCAAGTGTCAACTACCATTTTTAGAAGATAGATTATGAAGTGAAATGGGGAAAGGAAGAAATGGTGATCACGCATGCGTGTGCTGGTATAGTCATGTGTGATGATCCATCACCATGTGATCTGTGAAAATTTTTAATAGATGATATCCTGCAAGAAAATAGTTCTGGAAGAACGAGTGTTTGTAGGTGTTTCCTAGGGGAAAGATTTGACTCCAGGCTGAGGAGAAAGCCAGTAGAGAGTGAGAGATATTAATAGACAGAGACTCTTGAAAAAGCAAGGAAGCTAGCAAGCATATGACAGATAAAGGGGAGTGAATGCAGACGGGCTTTTGGAAATTGAAGAACTTCAGGACTTGGAAAGCTTCCGTTGCGGGTCCGTGTGTACGTGTATGTGTTTGTCCGAGCGCTCTGGAAAGTAAAGTTAGGTTAAGTCCTGGCTGGGCTTTTCCCAGGGGATAAAGCGGAGGTCAAAGGGACACAGGAAACAAAGGTGTTGGCAACAGAAAGGGTTAAGTAACTTTCGATGTAACTAATCCATGTGGGGTGAACCCATTCGGTGATGACAGGCTATCAGGGCTGTAGAGGACTGAAGTGAGCTGGAGGTGCACGAAGGTAAATGGATATGAGCTTATTAAAGGACCACAGATACCCAAGTAATCTACCCAGGATGGTCAAGGGGTCAGGAACGGAAAGGAGTCCGTCTCTAGGTTCCTGTGTCATCAGTAGGTGTTTGGGACTTATCTGGAGCCGCAGCAAGACAACAGCATAGTTAGGAGGTCTCGTGGCCCTTCACATGTGACTTCATCGAATCCTCAGAGACACCCAGTGTTGTGCAGAGGAGGGAACCAGTGCATGATATGTGAGCGACTTGCTCCAATTATATGCTGTGTAGGAAGAGAATGTCAGCTGGGATCTCAGGTGTCCTTACTTCTCAGGTGTCAGGCTCCCGTCTGAGTGCATCCCACGCCGTGACCCTGCTTCTGCCCTTAGCCAGACCCCCAACCAGCAGGCCCCTTCCTGCCACAACCTTGGTTTCTCAGGTGGCTGGGACCTTTGTCACTACTTTTTACCAAGACATTATTATCTACAAGGCTCAGATATTTTAAATTAACATGATTTTCTTCAATAGTGAACTTTATAATAGCAATTTCCAGAATGTAAACATTACTCACCAATTCAATTTCTATTAGTATATAAATAAATAATTATAGAAACAGTTGGAAACACATGAATTTTATGTCTTGATATAGATTCCATCATCAATACTAATAAAATATGTAATATTACTTATAACCC
The DNA here is from genome assembly GCF_987537825.1 of Furipterus horrens. NCBI lineage: Eukaryota > Metazoa > Chordata > Mammalia > Chiroptera > Furipteridae > Furipterus > Furipterus horrens. The sequence goes on from NW_028327176.1 coordinate 181,232,659, forward strand.
AAGAAATAAAAATAATTCAAAAGCCTATTTTTTTCATAATTCACTTTGATTAATTTTTTGTGTACTTTCCAGGAATTGATTAGAGGAAAACTTTTTTCATTATTTGTTTCTTAGAGTAGTTTTAACTTCCCCAATATTTTTCTCTTATTTGATATTAAAATATTTAAATTAATTTCTATGAATACTGAGCTCTCAAATATTGAGGACCTGGCTATACCTGAAAAATTACTTATTAGAGATTTAATTTCATTTAAAGCAAGCATTTTAAAAAATTATTCAACACTTAATTTATTAAACAACATTTTAGGGAATGTTTAGAGAAGACCACTTAGGGGTTTTTTTTGTTTGTTTGTTTGGTTTTTTTTTTTTTGCTATTGCAGTAAATCAGTCTTTAAATATGTGTACAACTTTGATCCTTTATATTTTCATTTTACCAAATACAAATTAAGAATGAGTTTTGGCACCTTTTATTGGTCTGTTGATTTTTTAAAATATAAAATGAAATTCTAAAGCAACTAGAATGGGCTTTGATATGATTTTTATATTCTTCTTGACACAAGAGTATACTCCCGTTAACAGTTTGGAGCCCCTGGGACAGATGGGAATCCTACTCCTGTCCTCCACATGACAGATAGCACAGATAGCATGTGAACCTGAACTCCGTCTTCCCCTTGACTCCGGTGCTGTGCTTTTCACCCATAGGATATTGCTTAGTACCAAGCCCTGTCTCCTGAGAGGTTGCAGACAGATGCCGCAAGGATTCACCCCAGCATGTGGCCAGCGCAGGAGTTCCACGAACCAGGACTGGAGCCATTTGCGACTGCCAAGCTGGATGATCTTCAGCGTTCTTGGGAAACTTTAAAGATTAATGTGGTGAGCCACTGAACAGTGGAATTGCTTGGGCCCACCAGACAGCGGTTGCCTTAGCAGGTGTCTTATGCAATACATGCCTAGAGCTTACACATCCTGTGCACAGTTGAATACCCTCTGTTAGGCCACAGAGGTAAAGTGGTGAGGAAAGAAGTGTCCTAATGTAGATGATAAGGGGCTAGGGATGTTTGGTAACACCCCTCTTCTTCTTTAGATCAGTGAAAAGCAGCGCACACTTTACGAAGCTTTGGAATGCCAGCAGAAGTACCAGGACTCCCTGCAGTCCATCTCCACAAAAATGGAGGCTGTCGAGATGAAGCTCAGTGAGAATCCAGAGCCGGGCAGGAGTCCAGAAAGCCAGATGGCCGAACATCAGGTAAAAATAGCAATGACTTCAGTTTCCTGCATGATTAAGTAGGTGCACTCTTGTGACGGGTCACCAGCCAGACTTGTGTTTGGGAGAGCAGACTGACGTTTTTTTTTTTTTTTCTACTCTACCAGTTCTTACAGAGTAAACAAGATTCCAAAGAGTGGTAGTTTCCACTCCTGCTTCAGGGAGGGATCTAAGAGGAAAAAAAGGAAATTGAGACCTTGAATCTAATTAAAATCACAGGCCTCCATGTTGCTTTTTTACTTTTATAATGCAATGTGTATCTCCTTTTAGTGGCCACTTTATTTTTATTTTGTTGAAAACTTATAAGAATAATGCATACCTTCATCTACCTTCTCTGGGTATTATTTTAAGCAATTTAGCCAGTATGTGTCCAGCGGTAACTCAGATGTCAATGAGCAGAGAAACAGTTGAAGAATAAGGGGTTCTAATTATAATCTTGTGATTGTCCCTGACTTGACTCCCTTTTTAAAAGGTGATGTAAACTAGGCAAAACAATGCTTTATGTGAGAAACAGAGACAGTGACATCAACCTCACTCAGAAAGCCGTTGTTAAAAATTCATCAATTGAAGATGCATGATAAGAACGCATGTATATTAAAACCTGATTAATGCTTTAGCTTATTGTTAGGTGTACTTTTAATGCACAGTCAGGTATAACTGAGGCGCAGGGCTGTGGAGGTATGCATTCACCTAAATGTTCAGTCACCGTGATATGGGGAAATGCTGCCTGTCCCGGCCAGAACTCAGAAGCATGTGACAACCCTATAAAAAGCAGAAGAAAAGGAAGGTATTTTTAGATGCAAATTAAGAGCTATAAAAGCATGATGTGATATGTGTATCAAGTACTGGGAAGGTTGTCAGCTTTAAGAGTGAAACTCTTTCTCTTTCCCCCAAGTTACAGTTACATAGGTTTAGAACCCAGGATAACCTTGAAATATATTGTATGTTCATGTGTGTTAATCTAAGATAAAATCGCATGCTTTTACAAAATAGGACCTTGCCATATAATATAAAAATAAAAAATGTTTTATCTAAAGACAGCATAGTTAGAAATATGATTTCAGGTTTTTGACACTTTTGTAACTTTGTAAGGTAGAGATCAAAGTCCCTATCAGCCATTTGAGGCCTTATTTTGGTAAAACTACCTTCTGCGGGTCACGTTGCTCTTCCAAAGTCACCCATAGTCAGTCTGGTTTGGGGGAAGGTGTTATGACTATCTAACATTAAAATTAACCTTCATTACCCAGACCAAACCCACCATGAGGACAGTCAGGGATGCTGGTGACTATTCCAATGCAGTGTTCCTCTGAGCACCACGGTCCTCTTTAAGTGATACCCTGTTTTCTAACTGTCAAGCCCACCTCATTGTCCTCAGAAGGGGGTTTCCATGGAGACTGTATTCTCTGGGGTGTATTGTCTATCATGCTGCCCTCCACCCCCCATCAGGCATGCCCACCTGTCCCCGGAGGGGCCAGGAAACTTCTCCCCATTCCCTCGCAGCTCCCTTTCAACCTCCAGAAGGACTTTGGCATACATTATCCAGAGGCTGGAGCCGAGGGAATTTGAGTGTCATTGGCTTAGGTCCTCTCTGCCTTTGTTCAAGGCCTGTCATTCTTGTAGCCCAGGTGACTGACGGCAGCTCCCCAAAAGCTTTCACTGGGTCCCACAAGATTTAGGAACTCTGAAAACAGGATCCTGGTGATTTTCCCTGTGATTTGTCTGATGACATTCTAGAGTTCCTAATTAAAAATAGAAATAAAAATTAATAATGTGTAATTTCTCATGTAGTCACAAAATTGGCATTTTCCATCTGACATACTTTTGCTATCAGCACCAAAGCTCTACAAATTCTGGGACAGAGCTGCCCACATGAGAAGCTAATGGGATCACAATGTCTAAACTGGTTTTTAGCTTCTGGAATGGTACTTAAAAATTCCAGGCACCACGGTAGAATTACTGTTTCTAAATTCCAACTGAACATGGGTAAGAAAGTCCAGTATGCTTTTTATATTTCCTAAAAATTAATAAAAACACTACACTTATGATTTTTTTTCCCAACACTCTCTTGAAAGTATTCATGTTTCTTCTAAGAGCTAACTGAATCCCTACACTTTAAACCCTTATCTAAATGTACCGAGTTTGGGTGGAACACTGTGACTTTCCTGCTATCCTCTCCAAATGGTCTGAGAGATTTAATTCTGAGACACGCATGTGGTTCATAAGCTGTCCCGTGGCTGCTGTTGTGAGCGTTAAGCCCTCCGTGATGGCGTCTCCATTGTCCCGGGCAGCTAATGCTTCGTAGGCATGTGTTGTCGTCGGCACGCTAAGCTCAGTGCGGGAAAGTAGACCGAGCTCTGGGGTTCTTTTGGTTTTGTTTTCATATCTACAACAACTTAACGTTTGAAATGAACTATGCTGATGTAAATAGTTCCGAAAGTCACAGTGAACTTCATGTTTGCCTTTGGTGTTGAACCAAACACAAGCCCCATGTTCTCTCGGCAGTGAGTCATTTTAGAGAAGCGCAAGGTAGCTCTCGAAACCACGAAAGTGTCGTGGACACGCCTCCCTTCTAACCACAAGTCGGAGAACCGCAGACTTGCATTTTTGTCTTCCTCTCCTTCTTTTTGAGTCAGATGTTGTAGGCGAACAGCTGGCCACCAGCTGAGACAGAGCTGTGGGTCAAGGCGTACAGGACTGCTGGGCCTATGTTTTTTTTAAGTGAAGTGAAATTCACATCACATAAAATTAACCATTTTAAAGCATATGACTCTGTGGCATTTAGTACTTTCACAGTGTCACATAACTGCCCCCTCTCTCTGGTTTCAAATTTGTTTTCATCGCCCGAAGAGAAAACTTCACTCCAGTAAGCGTGACTGCTGGGTCTTGCAGTCAAAAACTAGAGCTGTCTTCCAAAAACATGCACTCTCTCTTGAGAGTAAACAGAAGCATGCATAGCGAGGCTTGACTCTAACAGGATGAAATTCATAGTTCTAGAATCTTTCATTTCCTGATTCTCCCACTGCGTACTTCCGAACACTCAGAGAGCTGCTTTAGAACCCTCTGAGCAGGAAACGGAAGCTGGTGACTTCATTGCACAGTTGATTGGTCAAATCCACTCAGATTAAATGAGGGGACTTTTTTTTTTCATGACTCACATACATGTTTTCTCTATCAAGCATTAGAATTCATTCGGTTAGATCTGTTGAGCACCTACTATGTGCACAGCTAAAATAGATGAACTTTCTCACTAATAAATGATTAAAAGTCTGCTTTTGGGGACAAATGAATTGCCAATATATAAAAAAAAAATGTGGTTGTGAGATACAGTGGTGGGAAGTAGATAAAAGGAAGCTCTTACAGGTCTTTTGGGAGATACGGATTTTTTAAATTGTGAATGGCAACAGGAGCGCCAGGTAGTAGCCACTATAAACATATGTGTGAGTAAAGGCGTGAATGAGAGTGAACATGGTGTGAAGCAGTCAGGGGCTCTTCTTGCTTGTACGACAGATCAATGAAGAAAAAGACAATGGGTCAGTCTAGTTATGGAGCAGCCTTTAAACAGACCAAAAAATATGCATTATTTCATACTTTCGGCAATCAAGCACCAAGCAATTATTATAAAGTAGTAGAAAATAATGTACTGGACGAAAGCATTTTGAGTATAATAAGTAAGATCAGTCCGTAATTCATTACAATCCCATTAAAATATCCCAGTAAGTTCTTTCATACCATTGAAAAGTAATTCTAAAATATATCACAAATGCATGAAAAGATATATATTGACATTTGAAAGGGTTGAGAAGAGCCAAGGCAACCTTGAAGAAAGTTGAAGGATGTGTCCTGTGAGAGAGTGAGACTTATAAAGCTATAGTGATTATGAAAGTGTGGTATTGGCACAGACAGACACATAGATCAATGGACAGAATTAGAAGCAGAAGCACATTCACATCTACAGAGACACTTGGCTTATGTTGAAAATTATACTGCAAAATACTGAATAAAAAATATATAATTTCTAAGTAACTAATGCAGGGTAATATCCATATCCATATAAAAATATTTTGACCCCTACCTACATTGGACACAAAGATTAAGTTCAAGTAGATTGTAGATCTAAATGTGAAGGTAAAAGAAAAAGTTTTAAAACAGTTCTTCTCAGACTATCTGTAGTGAATAATTTAAAATTATTTTAAACTTTCTAACTCATCACAGACCAGTATGTTAGTAAAATGAAATAAAATACTGCTTGGATATTATGTCAACATTAAGTTGTTATAAAAGTTTCCTGACACTTACCCACGGTATCTTTAACTCGCCATGAACTGGTGACAAACATTTTGGACACTAATACCATTTCTTGGACCACACTCTGAAAGACATTATTCTAGAAGATAACATGTGAGAATGTATTCATGATTTGGAGGTAGGCAAAGATCTCTTAAATAAGACACCAAAAGCCTTAACTTCTTCAGTGGAAGAAAATACTGACGTGTATCGGGCTGCAATAAAATTCAGAACCTCTGTTTATGCAAAGGCACCATCAAGCAAGTCTTTTCCCATCAAGGGACACCCACATCATAGAATGGAAACAGACGTTTGCAGTACATAGAACCAAAAGAAACACAGACACTTTGTTTTTAAGTTTAATCTTTATTGTACAGTATTCCCTCACTTATTGCAGGTATTACATTCTAGACACCCGCCCCGCCCCCGCCCCCCGCACAATAGGTGAAAATCCATGAAGTAGGAACCTTACATTTATTTTAGTATTTATATATATTTTAAGGCTTTATAAACCCTTCCCAGACACTTATAAACTGTTCCCAGTCCCTTATTAACCATTCCCACTCCCTTATTAACTTTTTCCACACTTCTTTTTTTTTTTTTAATAATTTGTTTGTTTATTTTATTTTATTTTATTTTTTCAGAGAGAGGGGAAAGGAGAAAGAGAGGGAGAGAAACATCACTGTGTGGTTGCCTCTCACATGCCCCCAACTGGGGACCTGTTGTGCAACCTAGTCATGTGCCCTGACTGGGAATCGAACCAACGACACTTGGTTCGCAGGCCAATGCTCAATCCACGGAGCCACAGCAGCGAGGGCTTCCACACTTCTATAAACACTACTTATGTTCTTAAACATATTCTACACGTTTAAACCTACGTAACTTTAACAACATACGTATACAATACCGCAAAATCCAGCGATACAGCGAAAAATCCACGATAAATAATTAAATATAATATTTTTAAAAATCCTGCAATACAGTGAGGCCATGATAAGTGAACTGCGATATAGAGAGGGACTACTGTATTTTTTTCCATTACCATTTCCCTCCAGAAAAAAAAATGTATTTATTGATTTTAGAGAGACAGTGAAAGAGAGAGAGGCAGAGATTGACTTGTTGTTCCACTTATTGATGCATTCATTGGTTGATTCTTGTATGTGCCCTGATGGGAGATCAGACCCACAACCTTGGCTCATGGGGGTGATGCTCTAACCAACTGAGCCACACCAGCCAGGGCAACAGGCACTCTTACCCAGTGTACACAAGCATCCCCACACATCAACAAGAAAAGGAAGGACTCCAATAGAAAATGAGCAAAGGGTTTTTAAGAGGTAGTCATCAAAGAGGATATTCAGGTGGCCAGTAAGCACAAGAAAAAGTGCTCATTACTCATCAGGGAAATGCAGGTTAAAAGTACAACGTGATTACGACTATACACCCACTAGAAAGTCTTAAGTGGAAAAGAGCCACAAACCAGGTGACTGTGGCACATGTTACCACGATGACAGTGATCAGCCCTTGCTCCATACAACAACATGAGACACTTTCACAGTCATGATGGAGCGAAAGAAGCCAGACACAAAACAGCACATCAGGTGAGATTCCATTTTCACAGAGCTCAAAACCAGACAAAATTAGTCCATGACGCTTACAAGCCAGCACCTTGGTGATCTTTGGGAAGGGGGTAGGTGGTGACAGGAAGAAGGTCCCGGGGCTTGTAGAGTCCTGGGGACATTCTTGTTTCTTGATCGGGTGGTAGAAGCATAAGTGGGTATGCGTGGTTTGTAAGAATTCATAGAGCTGCATATGAAGTCTGTACTTCCTAAGCGTGTTTAATAATGTGGATATAACTGTTTATATAAAAAACTAGTTTAACATGATGACATGTTATTAGGGAAAGAGAAGGTTTATTTGTTGTTGTTTAAAAAAAAAATAGTTATTGAGAGCCTGCGATGAGGAGGCACTGTGCCTACAGTGAAGCCGGCAGTCCTGCAGAGGAGCGGGAAACTGGGCAGGATCGGCAGCTCCAAAGCCCCCTCTGCAGTAAGGCCTGTGTTCCTGTCCCACCATTTAAATCCCAAATAAGAACTTTTCCTGCCAAGCCTACAGCTACAGAGCGAGTCCTAAATCATGGAAAATGGAAAATAAAAGCGTGTATAACTGAGAGATGTGAATCAGGAAAACAGGATCCTTGCTACTGCACATAAATTGCTTGGGGTCCCGGAGTAACTATTCCGGAAGGCAGGAATGGATGAGCTAGAAGGGAGTGTAGGGACAGAGGCAGGGTCGGGGGTGGGGGGGCTGGGTGGGTGAGACTGTCCAAGGAAGGGAAGGAGCTTGGACTTTATCTTACACGCAAGAAGCCACTGAGTATTTTAAAGGAGGGGAGTAAGAGGATCTGATTTACCCTTTTAAAGCTCACACTAATGACTTCACGAAGAGCAGACTGGAGAGGCAGTAATGTGAGCAGGGCGCTCCAGCGATAGACTGTGAGAGCAATTCAGGTGGGAGAGTTGGCTGTGACTTCAGGTGGGGGCCGAGCAGGTGCACAGATACACAAGGTGTAGTTGGGAGATAAAAGCAGCTGCATTTGGTGTGGGATGGGACTTAGCCGGGGAACTGAGAAAGTGTGAGTAATGACTCCTACGTCTGGAGGCAGAGCCATGCCAAGAAGGGTGGTACCTTCTGCCGGGGTGGGGAAGACTGGAGAGGAAGCAGTCTTGACACACTATAGCATGGAACCGCCCATGACATGTGTGTGATCAGTTCTAAGCTAGGACCTCAAGAAGAAGATCTGGGAATGGGGGTGAACGTGAAACAATCTCTCTTCCAATAACTAAACCTAGTAAGATTTCCTTGCTTTTCCCCTTCGTGTAGTGGGTGTACTATCTGTCCTTCCTACGTCACAGGGGTGTTGGCCAAATTAAAAGGGATGCATGCTGGGGAGAAGGAATAGCATCTGTGTGGAATTTAAATCTAGATTCAAATCTGCCTACTTCTACTTACCCCTAAGCCTTCATGGTCTCATCTTAAATATAAGAACATTAGTGCTGTACGGGCCATTGTAGAAAGGAAAGAGAATCATCACAGCCTATCCAAGGTAGGATGAAAGGATTCGCTGTGGTCCCAGTGCTCAGAAAAGGACAAAGCTCAGAGGCTGGGTGCAGACAGTACTGATGATACCTATTGGCCCTCAAGGGAATATTCTATGATTTCTGTCACTTTAATTAGAAATGTACATCCCTAGTAACGGTACCCTATGTTTCTGAATCTTCCTGTGGAATGTAGGATCTTCAAGGAGAAGTCCCATATCATTTGCTTCATTTGAAGATTGCTGTGGAGAAGAATAGATTCTTGGTCTCCGTAGAAGAATGCAGAACTGAGCTGGACCGGGAGACCAAGCTGGTGCCCCAGGAAGGCAGTGAAAAGATCATTAAAGAACACAGGGTAGGTCACACACGTGTGCCGTCATGAAATGTCACATTGCGTTGCCCCTTGAAGGGTATAACGGATACTTTGGTTTGGGTCTGGAAATAAATAGCTTAATTACATTGATAGTCTAAATGGAATCTTCCTTTGCTTTTTCTATGGAAATAAAAGTGTTCTATGGCTTCTCACCAGGATTATACAAATGTTTATTGCTCATTAGATTTTCTTCAGTGACAAAGGTCCTCATCATCTCTGTGAGAAAAGGTTGCAGCTCATTGAAGAACTGTGTCTGAAACTCCCAGTCCGGGACCCAGTAAGGAACACACCCGAAGCCTGTCACGCGACCCTGAGAGAGCTCAGAGCTGCCGTGGACAGCACCTATGCACGGCTCGTGGAAGATCCAGACAAGTGGAAGGACTACAGCAGCAGGTAGTCTCGGAACTCTTTCCAGACAAGGACGAAATCTGTCTTAATGCTATCCATTCAAAGCTTATTACAAAACAAGAAATGAATGACATATGTTTCATGGTATGCAATAAAGAAAATCAGATTGTATGATGTTCCCATGTTCTTCTATAAAAATGCTTCATTCAATAAAAAGAATGGGTTTCAGTCATAAACAGTGAAGCACTTTATTTTTAAATGACTCAGAGATGATCTCTTTGAGGCAGAATTGATTCATCTCGCTCTCTTGGATTGCCCCATCTCCCCAAGGGAGGAATTCTGACTCTTCAGGGTTATGTTGCTTTCTGCTGGGGACATGTGAGGCCAGACCTCAAGTGGTACCATCTTTGCTCCCAGGTGCCCAGACCCTGGGACAGATACATGTTTTTTCTCAGATGAGCTCTGCCTGCTCTGCTTTTTCTCCTCCCTAAGTGACTAGACACAGAGGTGGCCACGCGAGCCCTGAGCTTCATGTTCCTTTAAGGAACAGTTTCCAGAAAATTGGTTATTCAGTTTGCCAATCACTTGACTGTTAAGTTTCCATGAATGAATTCAAAATCAAAGATGTATTCTAACCATCCTGATATGTTCTTCCTTTACTAAAATAACATCTGTATAATTTCAGAATTTCTGAATGCTCATCTTGGATCTCTGCCAAGGAGACACAGTTGAAGGGGATTAAGAATGAGGCCATCAATACTGCTAACCATGCAGAGGTTAAACGGGCTGTAGAGGTAAGTTCTGGGACATTTCTTGTTACCAGATAATTTCCATTAATTAAAAAAAAAAAAAAGAAAGACAATCTAACTGATGTCTTTTTTACCTTTAAGCTCCTGAAAATTAACTTGAAAATCAGTCTCTCCTCATGTTACTGTGAGAACTCTAGGGTTTTTTGTTTTTTTGTTTTTTTCTCTCTCAGATCATTGTTGGCTTTGAGATTTAGTCATGCTCAGTGGCACTTTTAATGCACCTTTAGCTAATGGGGAATCCTGCAAGGAAAATTGTACGCGTGGGTGTATAACACAGCAGAAATTAAGAACTGTCATGGAAAAAAAGACCGCTCTAGGTTTTTAATACAATACATTTTAGCTATTCAAAATCCAGGTCACAGAAAATGAGGGATTTGGAGAAGGTCCCTAAGCATTCTTTCTATGTCACATTCAGCCTGGATTGGACCAGCCCCTGTGAGCTTGGGGACAGCCTGACAGAGCCTCGGGTCCAAACCAGTTTGCATTCTGTGAATGGCACACAGCAGTCTTCTTCCTCTTAGCTTGGCTCTTAATATCATAGACAGATGCTATTGTGGAAACTTTTTATCCTTCAGGTTTCTGAACCCACGCAAGTCACGTAGTTGCTATTAATGAGAATATGTTTTCTTCCTGTTTATATCTTCTAAGTGTCATTTTTATATTAAAATGATAATCCCCTTACATACTAGCGGTGCTCAGTAATCTGCTTTACTACTAATGGAAGGATGTCTATACAGGGCAGGGCAAAAGTAGGTTTACAGTTTTTCACATGGAAAAAGACAGGTAGGTTAGGATTATTACAATAGCTTACTAACTGTATCAGGTACTCACAACTGTAAAGCTACTTTTGCCTTACCCTGTATTTACTACTGGTTGTAGAATAAAGAGATTGGAACCAACTGTTTTCTGGCTGGAATGATTTTCCCTGAATGACCCTCTGTTGCAAAAGGTATGGTTGGTTGGAGACCACTCTGCCCTTGTGCTACCCAGAGCAGGTGTAGGAATGAAAGGTTGTGTGAATCATGTCTTCCTGTGTCCCCTGCCCCACCAGGGCTGAAGCCCCAAAGGCTTTCTGCCATTGTCTTGGCCAATAACCCTTCCCTTCCTGGATGAGAGTTGTGATCCTCCTTGTGTCTCTTACTATCTGGGGCATTGATTGCTAAAAGCTAACAAAAACGAGGCACAAAATATGAGTTAATAAACTTAAAATAAATCTTTGGGTTATCTGTAGTAATATTCAACAAGTAGACTAATTCAATAAAAGAATCAGATAGCTAAAAAAGGATTCTTTTTTCTTTTCTTCAAAAGAATCATGTTCCTTCCAGTTCACAAAAAATTAAGTAATGAAATATTCGTATAATATAATTCCCAAAGTTAGACTTTTAGAAGTGTCTTTGTGGTGATCCAGGGAATCTGGAAACATCTAGCCTTGTGATTTTGAAGGTAAGTTTTTTGGTATAGAGAGTACTGACTTTACACATAAGGTATTGGCATTGGAGAAACGCTTCTTTCTCACACTTGTAGACTTTGCGAAAGATCTGAGCAAAGTAAAACAAGCAGGCGCTCCACTGGTGAATGAATGTCTGGCATCCCCACCCCCACCTGTGTGCCTTCTTCAGTTGAATCCCTTCTTGCTGGAAAGTTATGCTCACAATTGTATTTTGTTCATTAAGAGTGTTCTTTCATTCCAGGAGATGAGAAATGATCTTACCCAAAAAGGTGAGACTCTCATCTGGCTGAAATCCAGGCTTAAAGATCTGATTGAAGTTTCTTCTGAGAAAGAAGCCCAGAAGCAGGGAGATGAGCCGGCAAACTTATCTAGTTCCTTCAAGGCTCTTGGAACTTTGTTGTCGGAGGTATAACATTCACTTTCGGTTGTAGTTTAACTCGCAGGTTTATAGTGAAATCTCAGTTGGAATAGAATAGTTGGTACTTATTTATAGGACTATCAGTGGGAAGATGACTAGAATGTTTGAATTATGGTCTGTGTCACTGTTGGATAGTGTAGTTCATATTAATGATCTGTAGCTGAAGTGCAAAGCTTATCAGATCCATACATTTTTTACTCTTAATAAAAGCATCATTTCATAGTCAGTATAAGGTACAACATGGAGGTTCAGAACTCAGGCTTGAGAGTCAAACAAACGTACAGTTAAACTCTGATGTCCCACTTCATATGTAACCTTGAGCTTGACATTATGAATCTTGAGCTCGTCATTTCATATCTCTGGGACCTTCTTTTTCTTACCTGTAAAAGGGGGCTAAAAATATGCCAAAAGGTGACGTTAAGAATTGAGTGCAATCAGGTATATAAAGCACTTAATTTGGTGCCTAGAACAGAGTAAATGCTCATAATTGACGCTTAGTAATAATAAAATGTTCAGTGTTTAGTCTGCAGCCTAGTAAAATTTCTTTCAGGCAAGACCTGCTCATTTTAAACTTCTTGATGTACATTTCAATGTTTATATTCCTTTATAGACTAGAATATACAAACCCATCTACTTCATTTCTAATAGGGCCCCTTCTATCTTCTGCAAGGATATTTTTACTGACCAGGTTGTCATACAAGTCTAATGGGTGTGTGCCTGGAAGATAATGTAAGAACATATAGTTGAATAGATAGCTATCAGTACTTCTTCAAATCATTAGTAAACTTGCAAGAAATAAGGATCAGTTATATGACTACAAAGTTCGTTTATTCTGAAGATCTGGAATTAGAGCTGTCCCTAATGTAACAGTTTGATAGTCAGCCTTTTATATTTTTAACCCGTGTACATCTGCCAAAGACTCTCTAAGTGAATTTACATAAGCCAAAAATACTCTGAACTGCTTGTGATTTTAGTTCTATGTGATAATTCTGATATGTAGCATACAGTATTGTTAGGCATTTTTGAGAACTTGAAAACAGCAATAAGATTAATCAAATTTTGAAACATAAGCTATTTTGATCCTTAGATGACCCGTCTTTCATAGCAATAATCAAGCTTAGATAGTTGCTGCTGCCATACTTTAAATGAAATCCTGATTTCATTCTTCTCTACTCTTTCTTTGGCCAAGAAGGTAAGAATAAAAGTCAGGCTAATACTACAAAAAGTAAATATTTGTGCAGGTAATCCTTGATCCAAGATCTACCAAATGGTTTTAAGTCATACCAAAAGATTAATTTATATTCTGTTAAAGACACACAATCACTTTGGCAGCCTTTGAATTTAGAAATCACTATCCATCCAAACATTTTACCAAGGCCGTTTATTTGCTTTATCTCTCAAGTACTTCCATGACACTGTCCCGGGAACCTGCAGCAACAATCTCTCTATAATAAATGCAGACATGAATTTTTTGCACACTCATATGTATTAAATTTCTGTATAGTTTATATTAATGCCCCTTTTGTTACTTAAACATTCAGAGCAAAAAAGGGAAGACCAGAGAAAAATGAATACTCTGTTCATGTAAATATTTGCATAAAAAGATGAATTTGACACATAAAGGCCTTCCTTTGATTATAATCTATTTAGTATTTAAAGTAATGTTGAACACAAAGTGTTTGCAATTGTCCCATGTAAGAAACAAAGGCTGCGGATTAACAATATATAATGAAGGGTCACCTCTTTCAGTAGAGCTGTGACTTACTGAGTGTGTAGTTTTCTTGGGGAGTTTTTGTTGTTGGTGTTGTTGTTGTTTTATGTTTTGTTTGTCCAAGTTACCTGGGACAGAATCAGAACAGACGAGGGTCACAGAAAAATATAGCATAAGAGAAGGAGACACTGGACGACTTCTGTGGAAGACAAACGATACAATGTTAACATGATTATCTTAGTGAAGATGGTGAGGGACAGACTTTGAAAACAAAAGATGCTAATAAACTAACATAGAGGAAACAGAAATTAGGCAAAGACAAAGCTGAAAACTGAGGAAAATGGTGAGAAAAGAATCCACTAAAGAACCCCCAAATTAGAAATTATATTGATGTTTTATGTATAAATATTGGAAGTGCATTTTCAACATATTCTCTTTTAGTTCTTTTGCCTCTATTCAACTTTTTCCCTTACTTTAAATAGGATAAACTTAACTTTCTTACAACAGACTTTTTAAAAAAATAATTATATTTTTTAATAATTGTATTTTAAAAAAATATTTAGAATTAAAAGGATCTAGGGGTCAATATATACAATTATATTACCCTATTTAATTTTAGGGTTGAGTAGGTTCTTGTAATCTTTATTTATTTATTTAAATTATATTTTATTGATTATGATATTACAGTGGTCCTGATTTATCCCTTTTCCCCCCACTCCCTCAGGCAATCCCCCCACCGTTGTTCATGTCCATGGATCATGTGTATAAGTTCTTTGGCTACTCGATTTCCTATACTGTACATCCCCATGGCTATTCTGTAACTACCTGTTTGTACTTCTTAGTCCCCTCACCTCTTCATCCATTCTCCCACACACCCCTCCCACCTGTCAGCCATCAAAATGTTCTCTGTATCCATGATTCTGTCTCTGTTCTTGTTTGCTTAGTTTGTTTTTTAGATTCAATTGTTGATAGATACGTATTTCTTGCCATTTTTCTGTTCATAGTTTTGATCTTCCTCCTTTTCTTAAATAAGTCCCTTTAACATTTCATATAATAATGATTTGGTGATGATGAACTTCTTTAATTTTTTCTTGTTTGGGAAGCTCTTTATCTGCCCCTGGATTCTAAATGATAGCTTTGCTGGAGAAAGCAATCTTGGCCGTAGGTCCCTGCTTTTCATGACTTTGAATATTTCTTGCCAGTCCCTTCTAGCCTACAAAGTTTCTTTTGAGAAATCAACTGACAGTCTTATGGGAATGCCCCTGTTCATAACTAACTTTTTCTCTGACTGCTTTTAAGATTTTATCTTTAACCTTTGGAATTTTAATTATGATGTGTCTTGGAATGGGCCTCTTTGCATCCATCTTGTTTGGGACTCTCTGTGCTTCCTGGACTTCCATGTCTGTTTCCTTCACCAAATTAGAGCAGTTTTCTTATTTTTTTAAGTAGATTTCCAATATCTTGCTCTTTCTTTTCTGCTTCTGGCACTCCAGTAATGAGAATGTTGGACCTCTTGAAGTTGTCCCAGAAGCTGCTTACATTATCCTCATTTTCTTGGATTCTTTTTTCTTCTTGTTGTTCTGATTGATTATTTTTTGGTTTCTTATGTTCTAAATCACTGATTTGATTCTTGGTTTCATCCACTTTACTGTTGTTTCCCTGTAAATTGTTCTTTATTTTAATTAGTTTATCCCTGATTTCTGATTGGATCTTTTTTCCACTGTTGGGGTCCTCACTAAGTTCCTTGAACATCCTTATAACCAGTGTTTTGAACTCTGCATCTGATAGATCACTTACCTTCATTTCATTTAACTCTTTTTCTGGAGCTTTGATCTGTTCTTTCATTTAGATAATGTTTCTTTGTCTCCTCATTTTGGCAGCCTTCCTGTGTTTATTTTTATGTATTAGGGAGAGCTGCTTTGACTCCATGTCTAGGTAGCTTGGCCTAATGTAGTAGGTGTCATATAGGGTCTAGTGGCACAGCCTCCCCTATCACCCAAGCTGGGTAATCAAGGTGCACCCTTGGTGTGAGCTGAGTACACACTCCTCTTATAGTTGAGCCTTAGTTGCTGTTGGCAGATCAATGGGAGTGATTTATCCAGACCAGTCAACTTCAAGGACTGGCTGTGACCACTGACCACCAACCTCTGCCCTCCATAGCGGATCAGCTGTGCAGGGGTGGGGTGGTGGTGCTCCAACATGATCTGTAGTTGTCCACTGGGTGTGCAGGCTCTGGCATATCCCAGGTTGTCCAGGCCAAGGTCAGCCCCCACCTGTGTTCTGCCTGGGGCCACCCTGCATAAGCTGTAGAGCAGTCTGAGATGGCTGCTACTTGTGCTGGGCTTGGAAATTCCCAGGCAAAGCCAAGCTGTGAATCTAGGCTGGCTGCTGCTAGTGCTGGGCCTGGGGGCCGAGTCCAGCTATTGCTTGTTTGAGTAGATTTAGGAAGTTGTGAAGCATGAGCCAAGACCAACCATTCATATGAAAAAGCAGCTTGTGTGGGCCCATTAGTTGGGTGGGGCGGAGTCTCTGGGAATCTCCACATGAGTCAAACAGTGTTAGCCAGGCTGGTGGAGTTTCAGATATGGCACTAGCTCGCCAGATCTGTGGGGAGAGGGTTTAGAAAAAGGCACCATATCATATGAGGCTTGCAGCTCCCATAGTGACTATGCAGTTGAATAATGACTTAAAAAGCCTTACAACATTTGAAAGAATAAGACTGAGGATCTGTGTATGTATTTCAAATTGATGAGAAAGACTTTACACATATTCTTTGAAAATATTAAGATTATTTGAGCATTTGATTTACAATTTTTTTTTTCATAAAAAAAAAACTAGGTTGAAAAGATGTTAAGTAATATTGGGGACTGTGTCCAGTACAAAGAAATAGTCAAGAGTTCCCTTGAAGAGTTAATTTCTGGTTCTAAAGAAGTCCAGGAGGAAGCTGAGAAGATCTTGGACACGGAAAACCTATTTGAAGCACAGCAGTTGCTTCTTCATCACCAGGTAGAATGTCTCTTTACCCTATGCATTTATGCAATGTTGATTAGTTGATGACTAACAGACTACAGAGACGAATAGTATATCTACTGGGTGTGGGCAAAGGAAAGGGAGTGGGCAGTGCTGGAAGGGACCCCGCTGAATGGTTAAAAGAACTTAGCACTTCTGCTCTCTCTGTTAAATATTAAATATTTCAAAGATCCTGCAAGATAAATTCTCAGCCTGAGTGATCTGATGGTATCAAAAAGGTCAAGAAAAGTCATGAAAGGAAAGTTTATTTAGCTATGAGAACCTTCATAAAACTTTCAAATTGTTCCTTTTATTACAGAGACTGGAAGCAGAAAGATAATTGCTTCATATTTGAGATAAATATTCTTTTGTCATTATGTTAAAATCTCATTTTTCAATTTACAATTTTGAATTCATCTTAGTTTGGGAAATTATTACTTACATAAAGTGCCAGACCTTTCACAGAGTATGCTTGTATAGGATTAGAACTGAAAGTTAAAAAATTCTGGTACATATGTTGAAAATAAGCAATTTTAATCATCTTCTCTTGTCAGACTCAATATAAGTGAAAGTGTAATTCAAATAAAATATTTTAATGACAAAATTCTAGCTAAATATATAGCAAATGATAGCTAATTATAAGTATAATAATACACATAAAAATGGGAGTTACACTAAAAGTATACATAAAATGGCAGCTTCTAGGCTTTATAGACATAACTAATAATCATAAAAAGATACAAAAAAGTCAATCCTTGATATTATATTGTTCTCAGTTATAATAAAATTTGTGTTTGGGTTTCGATTTACTTTAAGTCAGAGAAATATTAGACTGTAGATACTTACATTATATTTTAAGACTTCACATTTCTTGGATCAAGTGTGTGTTTGTGAAAATTCATGAGCTGTATGCTTGAGATTTGCATATCATTGTGTTTGCACATTATAATTCAGTAGAAAATTTATCTTAAAACATGACTTTCCCCAGGTAGCTCAGCAGATTAATCATTCTACATATGCCCAGGAATGAAATTTCTTAATAGCACTTTTGGGAGCAGGGGTCCCCAAACTCCCAGCTGTGGCCTGTTAGGAACAGGACGGCCAGTGAAGCTCACCTGAGCTCCCCCCCCCCCCCCATTTTCCACAAAACAGGTCCCTGCTGCCTAAAAGGCTGCGGACTGCTGTTTTAGAGCATAAATGCTTTTTAAAAATTGAGTTAGGACTTTGTGTGTTTAAGCAGAAAATAATTATTTTAGGAGACTAGTGTCGAATGAATAGTTTTGCGAAATTCCTCCTGGAGTTTTGCGCAAAATGCTAAATGTCTTAATTTGCATACAGTGAAAACACCAAGACCAAATTAATTATGTTGTTTACCACTCACAGCATAAGCTATTTATAAAGAATGTCCATGTCTGACTAACGCGCAGTCCTCATTGCCGTTGTGACTGTTCACGTTAACGCTAAAATAGTTGGGGCCCACGCTGCGTGGGGACGGGCGTTTCGCAACTCTCCGAAAGCGTGGGCGTCCACGGTCCTGCTCAGAGAGTAACGCTTAGTCCCACCTGTTGACCAAATGCTTCCAGCAAAAGACAAAGAAGATTTCTGCAAAGAAGAGGGACGTGCGGCAGCAGATGACGCAGGCTCAGCCTGGAGAAGGCGGGCTGCCCGGCCAGGTCCAGGAGGAGCTGCGGAAGCTGGAGAGCACCCTGGCCGGCCTGGAGCGCAGCCGGGAGAAGCAGGAACGCCGCATCCAGGTGGGAGACCCGAAGCCGGGCGCTGTGCTTACCCGCATTCACGGCTTGTCTCTCCTGCTACTGGGAGAACGTGCTTCTGCCGACGGTGCTCCCACGGGAGTTCTCTCCCTTAAGCCCCACATCGGCCTTCTGAGACGGGCGCCGTAATGAGCACGTTTTGCAAGAGTGAAGGCTTGGAAAAGAAAGAGTTTGAGGACTTGACTAACTCACAGAGCAGTGATCAATAATAAAGGCTGGGTTTTAATTCGCGCTAGTCTGAACCCAGAAGTTGACAACGAATTATTTCACTTTTCCTAGGTCAGGAGCCACACTGTTAGACTTTATTGTCATCTCAACACATTACCTGAAATAAAGGTTTTGAATTTTGCCACCTGCTCACTGCCCACACCCCTTTCTTCCCTCTCTCCTCTCTCCCTTTCATTTTCTTTTCTTTTCCCTTCCCTTCCCTTCCCTTCCCTTCCCTTCCCTTCCCTCCCCTCCCCTCCCCTCCCCTCCCCTCCCCTCCCCTCCCCTCTCCTCTCCTTTCCTTTCCCCTCTCCTCTCCTTTCCTTTCCTTTCTTTTCCTTTCCTTTCCTTTCCTTTCCTTTCCTTTCCTTTCCTTTCCTTTCCTTTCCTTTCCTCTCTCCTTTCCTTTCCTTTCCCTTCCTTTCTCCTTTCCTTGTTTCCTTCCTTTCCTTTCTACACAATATGGGAAGCTTTCTTTTCTTTTGTCCCTTATCTACATTTTAAATGCCATCCTTAGCTTCATAGGATGTTACAGCTGGTAGAAAACTTAGAGTCCTAGTCCAACAAACTCTTTCTGTAGGTGAGCGGAGACTCCAAAGGGAAATTCCTGTAGAAGCCCTTAAGCTCGTCCTTACCGGGTGTACGTGTTGAGCAGACTTAACCAGCTGACAGCCGAACAAACAGGGGAAATGTGAACACGGTTTTGTGACATACTTTGCTAATTTGTAACATGATATGCCGTTTATTCTTTCCAAATTCAGGTCACATTAAGAAAATGGGAGCGATTTGAAACCAATAAAGAGACCGTGGTCAGATACCTTTTTCAAACAGGTTCCAGCCATGAGCGCTTTCTGAGTTTTAGCAGTCTGGAAAGTTTATCTTCAGAACTGGAACAAACAAAGGTATATCATCAGTAAGACAGAGTCCCCTGGTGCTGGTTCAGAAGAAAAACTATGTTTCTCCTCCCTCTTACTATTAATTATTATAACTATACATTTAATCAATAGTTATGATTTCTCAATCATCCACTCTTAAATACACTGGCCAAGTTTCTCTGGGAAATGAAAACATAAATAAGAGTTAAACATCAAGAACGGAAAGAAACTTTTCATTAAAACTTTTCATTAAAGTTCTCTAACAGATGAATGCATTTCAATTTTTTTTTTCCTAAAGATGGTGATATTTTTACCTGAATCTTGAAGAGCAGATTAAGACATAGAAAAACAGAATTTGGAGTAGATAATGATTATTCCTAGAATGAGAAATCACATAGAGTATAAAAGTGTTAGATATGGGATTCTATGTTGTGAAGCAGAAAAACGAAGTACTGTTGTAAAGCAAAGCTTCTCCAGAGTGCTTAAAGGCTTCTAAGAAAGAGAGTCTTGTGATCAGAGCTGTACTTTGGGGAGGTGAGTTTTCAAGCAGGTGTAGAAAATTGAAAGGGTGAAAGGCTGGAATCATGGGAACAAATCAGAAAAATATTGCAGGTGTTCATTAAAGTGGCCATGGATGAGGGTAAAGGGGATGGCAGTGGGGACAGATGCAAGAGACAGAGAGAGAAGAAGAAGAAGATGACACCCAGGGGTTCAGAGTCTACAGAGGCAATGGGAGTGAGAAGGGAACTTGAAAGAGTAACTATAGTGGGGAAAGATGACCAACTCTGTTTTTGACAGAATGAGTTGGAGTCTCCAGGGGGACTTCCGAGAGAGCATGCAGTAGTCGTTTATGGTGAGCTAAAGGCCTTGGACACTCGGTGCAGACCAACAGATTTGCACAAAACATTTAGAGACCTGTACAGGTTATTTTGGTTCCTGCTATTGTGTTTTGGGTTTATAAAAAGCGTGAATTAATATTAAAATGTGTCAGCCAATGTATAAGAAAGAAGACTCTTTTATCTGTCCTTTTATAGCCTTTGGGAAGCACATCTTTATGCTTCTGTTTTCCTACCTGTGAAAGGCTCTTCTGTGTTTCGTACTGTTAACTTTTCTATTGTTTCTCTTGTTACTAACTCACTGAGGAATCTGAAGTTTTACAAGGCTGTGAAATCTTTTGGCTCTGTATGATTCTCATCAGCTGTTTAAGTAGAACATTATTTTTAATGTTAACTATTTTATATTTAAAGTCTATCAGGCATTTTTAATAAGTTCAGTTATAGTTACTGGGTTAATTATCACACGGGAGTTCCACCCAGGTTCCATGCAGGGTTTCTGACGCCCTGTGGCTGTAATTCCTTTGACTCTGTTTGTCAGCTACAAATGCAGCAAAGGTAACCTTTCAGGCTTAGCATTAAGACTTTCCTTAGCCAACGATCTTGCATACTTTGGGGCCGATTTAATAATATCAACTAACACTTATTGACTATATACTATATACTGGTCTAATCCCTTGATGTTTATCATCTTTAATTTCATCCCAAGAATTCTAAAAAATAGGTACTATTGTTAATTCTATTGTATAAAGGAGGAAATATAAGGTACATAGTTGTTAATGAATTTATCCAAGGTTTTAGGATTGCTAACTGGTGAGATTTGGATTCAAACCCAAGAGGTCTGAGTCCAGAGCCCAGACCCTTAGCTACTATATTTCTTTATAAAACCGGGCTACTAATTGTTTCCACTTGCGGCTGCACAAGCACTTGTAAGCTGGAATAATTGTTCTGTTTCTTTGCTCCCTTGTCATTGTTAACATAGCCTTTATTCCAGCTGTAGCCCTGGAGGGGCTGTGCCAAGGGGCTTGGGTGCTTTCTGCCTGCCAGTGCGTGGGAGGGTGTTCACGGCACGGCAACGTCATGTTTAGTCCTCCCAACAAGGCTTTGCTGATGACTAGGGAATATTCAGAGAGTTTTGTGTCTCAGGGTCACACAACTAGCCAAGGACAGAGGCTGGTTTCAGCCCCAGGCCTTTCTGATGCGGGCGTCCATCGCTTCCGGTGGCATCCTGCCGCCACGCACATGGTCTCCGCAGCGTGTAGATATAAAGCCTTGCGATGTTATCCTGCTTTTGTTTAAACTGGTCTTGATCAACACCATTCTGTTCTTCGGATTTCTTCGTGCTGTGCTTGCCCCATTCACAGCTCGCACAAGGCTTTTAGATGAATGTATATAAGCAATTTCAAACACTGTCTTCTCCGTGGTTTTTCCTTGGTTCTGGGAAGCACTCAGGGGAAAAAGTACTATTTTATACTTCTGATTCCATTCATGGGATTCTACAAGACTATGCTATGAATTCTATCTTCACAACTGAATCTGCAGCGACTGTAAGCTCACAGATAGCAATAGTGGGTGCTCATCAGCTCAGAATTGAAAACTGTGACGTTAGCAAATACCGTTACCATATTTTAGGATACTGGAAATCCCTATACTATAAGAAAGGTGTACGTACTCATTTTTATTCTCTTAAATTACAGGGTACTTCTCTTAAAAAAATTATTACATTGAATTTCTATATTGCCTACTTATTAGAGGATTGTTTGTGATCAAAATTTAAACTTCCTGTGAAATCTTCTTACATGAGAAGAAATGAGACACTAGTTAATCTTTTCACTCAAGATTATCTCTTAGTTTACATTTTTTAGTTCATCATTTGATATAGTTACCTGACAAAATTCAGGTAACAGCTAAAGTTTACCAGTGTCTCAGATATGTTCATTTCGAATTAAAGTAGTTCAGTACTACTGAAAATCACTGTATGAACTTCATAAACTATTTTGTCCTCAATTTTACACGAAGGCCATAAAAAATCATGATAAGTACTTGTCAGAGTGCCAGGAACTTAAGAATGAAGTTGCTAATTAAATTCCCACAATGACCTTACAAAAAAAGCATCACTGTGTTTTATATTAAAGAGCCAGAGACTGAAAAGTAATTCACCAAAGTCAAAAACTAGTAATGAAAAAATCAAAGATTCTAGTCCAAGTTTGGTTCAAAAACTTACCTGCTTTCCATCATGTAGTATATGGTTATAGAGAAAACAAGTTTAACAGTATTAAGATCAGGTTTCAGAGAACTAGTTAACAAAATATTTCATTATAGTAAATAACAAGGATACTCTGGATATTCTTCAATTACATAAACAAACATTTATATTTATTGCCCTAGAAATTTATCATCTTTATGATTGAAAAAATCAGTTACTATTGATCATCACCTGAACTGGCCTGTAATAAACTAACGTATTTGTGGATAAGTTATTATAATGAAGCTCAGAATTCTAAACAATTAACTCGGACCTGGAAACAATGAAAAAACATTTTTGTGAGAATGTTGGATAACTGTGAAGACCTCTATCTGGTTATGTATATAAAATGAAAATAATTTAGCAAAGTCTATTCTGGCCGTGATGAAAACACATCGGTTTTATTTTTCAGGACATTATATGCTAGTGTTCATACATGTATGAATCCATCTGACCTGTGGAAGGCTCTGCAGTACATTGTGTGCAATATATTTGAAGGCAGAGTTCAATAGAAGATGCTTTCCTAACAATTATAATCTATTTTTCTAGGAGTTTTCTAAACGAACAGAAGGTATTGCAGTTCAGGCTGAGACTCTTGTGAAGGAAGCTTCAGAGATACCACTTGGGCCCAAGAATAAGCAGCTGCTTCAACAGCAGGCCAAGTCAATCAAAGAGCAAGTCAAAAAATTAGAAGACACACTCGAAGAAGAGTATGTGCTTGACAAGTCCTAACCTTTCTTCTCTGAGAGAAAATCTCATACAGTCTTTCCTGTATATTGTATTCAAAACATTACCTTCAAATCTCAAAGTGTCTGTGTAGTTCAGCATGTTTTGAGGAAACAGCTCAATTCAAAAGATAAGTGCCACCAACACAGAAGCCAACATGTACACTAGACCTGAGCCAAAAAATAGAAGGGATGTGGCTTTTGCGTGGTAAACTGATTCTGTTTGTGAAAAAGCCATATCTACTAAATTTGGTGGCCTTCATACATTGGAGAGGGAATCTCAAAAAAGAACCAATATTGAAAATAATTTTGTTTTACTGTTATTTTGCTGCTGCCAGTTAGAAGGAAGAAGAGATATTTTGGTTGTGTAGATTCTGAGCCTAAATACATATGATATAGCCCAAATGTCCTCATCTCCAAGCTCACACAGCTTGTTAACAGTGCCTCAGTATTCACATTTCCAGTGACAGATATTCTGTGTCCAAAAATTGACTTCAAAAAGCTGTTCTATTTATCAATATTTGATGTATGTCTACCTAAAAAACAAAGTGAGAATAGTTTAGGCTACGGTGGTTATCTTCAACTTTTCCATCTCATGGCACACATTACTAATTACTATAATTCTGCAGCACATCAGAAATATATTTTTTGCTGATCTGACAAAAATAGGTACCTTTTGATTCATTCACACTGAACATCTTGTTGTGTTGGCTGTGGCCATTTTATAATTTGAAAATCTAAGTGAAAAATAAGTACTGAATGTTTCAAAAATTCTTGCAGCAAACTGGTTGAAAGTCGCTGGCCTATAGTATTCTGTTATGTACAAAATATACACAAAAATTTTAAAGGGAATAAACCTATGAAAATATAGCCAATGTTCCTCAAAACAATATGACTGAACATTTCTATTTTAAAGTTTATTTAGTGGCAAATTGTTGATACATTGTTAAGGTATAGGACATAATTTTTAAGAGGGCTTTTGAATTTTAAAAATTGTTTTTAATACTCTTAACACCTTGAAATTAAGATTATACATTGCTTAAATTTTAAAGTTTTAAAAATAATTTATTTAACAGAAATTATGACTCTAAACTTTGAGAACCTTAAATATTAAGTACTATTCATCAAGGTATGGAAATGGTAAACTTAAAGTTTATTAGAAAGGAAGCTACTTTTATGAGGAATATGGATTTGCATCTTTATTTTATTTAGAAACTTGCAATATCACATAGATTGCATTACCTGTACTGATGAGAGCATTAGGCAAATCCAGGGTATACATTTGAGACTACAATATTATTTAATTTGACAATCAATGATGCCATTGTATTTTTTTTGATGTCTTCAAGTGCCTTTTGGTAAACAGGAAAATTCACTTTTTTTTTTTTAAGCAAAAGACAGCGCAATGATATACTATAAGTTTCTTACTCTTTTTCTAAACTGAAAGCCATAATCACATGGTTATATATGCATAGCTAATGCAAACTGGAAATCTATAGTTAAATTTTCGTTCACTAGTTTCTTACAAATAAAGCCCATTTTCTCTAAAAGCAGTGAGGGTGCTCATGTACAGGGATTTAAATATTTTGGAATCAAGACCATAGAGACATCTAAGAATAGCTGAAATTATATATTATAGATTATAGACTACAGGCTTAACTCTGATGATAAGACAGTTCCTGCTTGTTAGCATGGAATTCAAGTTACAAGCTCTATCTTAATTCATAAAGATGCATTTTATAAAGATCTTTGAGCAGAAAGCATCCCTGCAGTGTTTCTCCTCTAAGAGCAAGAAAACCATGTCCACAAAAGTAGGACTGCTAAAAACCGGCGTGCACCAGAGTGTATTCGGGCAGTTTATTTAAAGGAGTCCTGACAACTACTGGTCACGTAGAGTTCGACTAGATGATACGTGAAATCCAATACATTTGGAACCAACAATATTTTGTTCGAAGCACAGTTCCATTCATAACACAGTGTAGTATCTTGTTAAATGCTCATTCTCAGAGGAGATAGGAGGACGAGAACCGACCAACTCATCTGATCAAATGTGTGTGTTTTTTCCCCCTGTTCTAATAGTTTAAACTTTGACATGATCACAAATGTCTTTGCTATCTTTTTACCTGGTGATTTAAAGAAAAAAATGTATTGTTGTTCTTTATTAAAATACTGCATTTTATTTACTTAATTTGGTTAATTTTAGTATTAAAACCATGGAAATGGTGAAAAACAAGTGGGATCATTTTGGCAGTAATTTTGAGGCCCTGTCCATCTGGATTACTGAGAAAGAAAAAGAACTCAATGCCTTGGAAACTTCGTCATCTGCCATGGACATGCAAATCAGCCAAATTAAGGTGACCCGCTCACACATTCATTGCGTTTGTAATCCGTGCCTAGCTTTTAAAAGCTCCTTTCTGCCCTAGCCAGGTAGCTCAGTTGCTTAGCACATTGTCCCAATATGCCAAGGTTGCAAGTTTGATCACAACACATACAAGTTTGGTTTTTATTTCTTTTTGGTTTTTAGATTCCACATATTAGTGAGATCCTAAAGTATTCATCTTTTCTGACTTTTTTCACTTAGCTTAATGCCTTCGAGGTCTATCATAATGTCAAAAATGGCAAGGTTTTCTTTTTTTGTAGCTGTGTATGTGCATACAAGGTATGTTCAGAAGGTATGCAGCCATGTAATATGAAAAATAGAGACATTTATTGAAGAAGATTCAAGATACAAGAAACATTGTACATAGGACAATGATCCCTCAGTCCCTTTCAAAGTAGGCACCTTGAGACCTCACACAGTTCTCCCACTTCCCATCAATTGCCCCATCGTATTTTCCTGGATCTCGTTGATGGTCTGAAATCTCTTCCCTTTCAAAGGTGATTTTAGTTTTGGGAAAAGTTGGAAGTTGCAGGGCACCAAATCTGGACTGTAGGGGTCTGAGTCACTGGGGTGATTTGATATTTTGCCAAAAAACTACATGAGAAGTGATGCATGAGCGGGTGCATTGTCATGATGAAGCTACATATAGCTGTGGCTTTCTGAGTCATCTATAGTTTCCACAGAGGAATGTTCAAGCCTAATGTAAAATTTGATGCAGATTTGTTGTTCTACTCGTTCATTTGAATGCAGTGGTCAGTGACACAATACACATGCTCATTGAATGGCATCTACTACCCCCACTGACTAGTAGAGTGAAATCATCATAGTTCATGCATGTACATTCCAGTCCACTCTCCTTGGCTGCCAGGTTATATCGAAGTCACGCAAACTGTTCTCCTTACATTACAATGGCTGGATTCTTTCCGAGCAGACCTTGGTATATACATATATATACTTACATGTGTAGGTATGTGTATGCATATATACATATGTAGATATGTATACCTATCCATTAATAAATGTATATGCACACATACATATACATATCACATTTTCTTTATTCATTCATCCACCAAAGGACACTTGGTTTGCTTCCATGTCTTGGCTTTTGTAAATAATGCTTCATTGAATGTTGGGGGTGCATATAGCTTTTTGAGTTAGTGTTTTCATTTCCTTCTGAATCCCCGGAAGTGGAATTGCTGAGTCATATGGTAGTTCTATTTTTAATTTTTTGAGGAACCTCCACACTGTTTTACATAGTGGCTGCACTAATTCGCATTCTCCACCTGTGGTGCACAAGTGTTCTCTTTTCTGTATCCTTGTCAACACTTGTTATTTCTTTTCTTTTTGATGATAGCCATTCTAACAGGCATGAGGTGATGTTTTATTGTGGTTTTGATTTGCGTTTCCCTGATAACTAGTGAAGTGAGCATTTTTTCCTGTACTTGTTGGCCATCTGAATGTCTTTGGGAAAATGTCTATTCAGATCCTGTGCCCATTTTTTAAACTGGATTTGTTGTTCTTTGAGTTATATGAGTTCCTTATATGTTTTGGATATTAACCCCTTATCAGATATGATTTGCAAATATTTTCTCCCATTGATAGGTTGTTTTGTAAAATTTTGTTGATAAGCTCTCTTTGTGCATTTTTTCCACTTTTTTTTCATGGTATCCATTAAAGCACAAAGATCTTTAATTTTGATGAGACCTAATTTATGTTTTGTTGCTTGTGTTTTGGTGTTATATCTAAGAAATAATTGTTTAGCCCAAGGTCATAAAGATTTACTTCTATGTTTTCATCTGAGAGTTTTAGAGGCTTAATTCTTACATTTATGTCTTTGGTTCATCTTGAGTTACTTTTTATATGTAGTGTGAAGTAATGGTACAACTTCATTTTTTTTTTTTTTTTTTTTTTTTTGCATGTGCCTATCTAATTGTCTTGGTACCATTTGTTGAAAAGACTTTTTTTTTTTCCTTGGAGGTGTATCAGCACCTTTGTCTCTTGCTTTATTTTTGATGTTGGGGAAAGCATTTAGTTTTTTGCCAATGGAAAAGATGTTGGCTGTTTTCTTTAGATGCCTTTGTCAAGTTGAACCAGGTTCTTCTATTCTTTGTTTGCTGAGATATTTTTTTATATTCAGGAATGTATCTTCGGTTTTGTCAAAAGCATTTTTTTGTCTGTTGAGATTGTTTGGTTTTTCTTTTCTTAGTTTGCTAATGTAGTGAATTACATTGATTTATTTTCCAATGTAAGTCAGTCTGCATTCCTGGAATGAATTCTTCTTATCTAGATGTATTATCCATTTCAAATATTATTGGATACACTCGGCTAAAATTTAGTTGTGAATTTTAACACTCATGGTAATGAGATATATTGGTATATGTTTATTTATCATGTTCTTGGTTTTAGTATCAGGGATACTGTCCTTACAGAAGGAATTAGGAAGGTTTTTTTTTTAATATTCTGAAAATTATATAAAATTGGTATTATTTGGTAGAATTAACAGTGAAACCTTGTTGGCCTGGCATTTTCTTTGTGGGAAGATTTAAAGCTAGAAATTAAGTTTTGTTTTGTTTTTGGATGAGCTTTGGTTTTTTGCTTCTTTCATTTTATCTACTTTTTTAACTTATTGTGTAAATTTTATGTTTTATTGTTATACTTTTAATATTTGTAGATTATAGTTTTGTCATCTCTCCTGATATTGGTAATTCTTGTCTTTTTTTTTTTTTTTTTTTTTTTAACTCATTATTCTGGCTGGTAGTTTAAGAATTTCATTGATTTTCTGAAAGCACCAACTGTTTTATTGTTTTCTCTAATGTCATTCAATTCTGTTTTATTTATTTGCACTCTGATTTTTTTATTCTCAGTTTTGGCTTTAATTTGCTCTTTTCTAATATGTTTATCTGTAAACTGAAGTAATTGATTTGAGACTTTTTTGTCTCTAACATAGGAATTTTTAGTGCTAAATTTCCCTCTTAAGTATTTTTTTAGGTGCATTCTACAAGTTTTCATTTGTGAAATTTTTATTTAGAAAGTTCTAAATACATCCCAGTTTCACTTTTGATTTCTTCTTTGACCCATGGGTTATCTGGATGTGTGTTACTTAGTGTCTGAATACTATGGGTTTTCCTAATGTGTTTATTTTTATTTTTAATTCTCACCTGAGGTTATGTTTATTCATTTTAGAGAGAAGAAGGGAGAGAGAGAGAGAGAGAGAGAGAAACATTGATGTGAGAGAGAAACAGATATCGGTCACTTTCCCTTATGCACCCTGACCGGGTATTGAACCTGCAACCTAGGTATGTACTCTGACTGGAATCGAACCTATGACCTTTAGGTATATGGGATGGTGTTCCAACCAACTGAGCTACCCATTTGGGACCCTTAATTTTTAAATTTATTTGTGGTCAGGAAACCATGCTTTATGTGATATGATTTGGAAGAAATTATTTCAAGATATCGTAACATTTGTCACAATAAAATTATTTCATTAATGTATAAACATATTGAGTCTTGTTTTATGGCCCAGACATTTGTTTATCTTGTTAAATATTTAATGGGAACTTGAAAAGGAATGTTCTAAAAATAAAATTGGTTTTAATAGTGTTCTTCATGTCTTCTGTAGCCTTAGTAATTTTGTCTGTTTTTTCACATATTCAGAGAGAGATGTTAAAAATCCCCCAAATAAGTGTGGAATCATCTGTTTCTTTTTTTATTTCTATTTGATTTCTATTTATATATTTTAAAGCTCTTCTGAGTTTATGATTGCATATTATCGTTATATGCTCTTGATAAATTGACTTCTTTGTAATAGAGAAATACCCTTATTTATTCCTGTTACTGTTCATTGCTCTAAGATCTACTTTGGTATTAATATAGCCATTCTAGCTTTATTGTGATTTGTGCTCTTTTTCCTTCATTTCACTTTTAACTGGCCTTCATCATATATCAGCAAACGATTGATTCTTGGCTTAAAAAAAATCCGATCTATTGTCATCTTTTAATTCTAGTATTTAGATTATTTGTATTTAATGAGATTATCACTATGTTTGGGATTTGATTATTTTGCTTTTTGGGGGGAAACTGTTGTTTCTTGTTTCCTTCTTTTGGACTGAGTATTTTTTATTATATGCATTTTATTTTGTTGGCAAATCAGCACTAGCTTTTTAATTTTTTTTTAGCGTTTGCCTTAGAATTTATAGTACAGCAGGTCCTTTAATAATAATATTTGCTATGCTGATGAGGTGCTCTAGGAGCTTAACTCTTGTTTATATCAACTAGCCTATGGTGTAATTGGTTTCCTTATGTCAAAAAAAAAAAAAAAAAAAAAAAAAAAACCTCCGCTGCCTTGCGGCATACCTCTTCAGGGGAAAGGCTAAGGGAGTAAACCCCGACAGAAAATCCGGAGCCGGAGTCCCTAAGGCGGTTTGACATTGTAGTCAACACCGGCAACTCCTGCGGCGCACCTGAAGCCAAGCTGTATTGACTCCGTCTTTCCCTTGGACCCTTCAGCTGCGAAGAGAGGGGGCGTCTGCTGCATGGGCAACAGCAGACCCTCCATATCACCCTGCCCAGGCTCTGTAGCTTCAGCTTCACTGGAGAGGACACTCCAGCGTCATCGCAAGATGTCGATTTAACACGGGAGGAGACAGATACCGTGTCACTCCCGAGTTGGGCTGCACAGCCATTCTCGGCGGTGCAGATAGACTCTTAAGAAGCTACACCATCGTCTCTCGAGACGGACGGCTGCCGATGACGACATTTCAACCATGCAAAGTGAACAGCAGTCAACAGCGGTATTAAGAACCATCATCATTGTCATTAACAAATGAGGAGAGACTTTAAGGTTCAAGTACTCTTCTGGTTTTCTGGGAACCCCAAGAACTCATTGCTAGTGTCAGAATTTATGAAACTCAGTTGCTTATAATCACTGATATCACTTTCTTCGCTATCTTCAGACATCCTGAGATTCAGCAGTAAAGTGGGACATTTAAGTGTCCCCAGGGTTTTGCGTGGGCCCACTCCTGCCCCTGGTAACAGGTGTCACCACCACTGACAGGTCAGGTAATACACATCACAGTCTGTGACGCAATATTTGCTCCATAAGACGCACAGACATTCCCCCCCCCCCACTTTTGGGGGGAAAAAGGGCATCTTATGGAGCAAAAAATATGGTAGCTATTTTTTATCTTCTTACTATTGTAATAATTTGTTTTCACATCCTGTAACAGGTGTGCTACAAGCATTCATTTAGTAGTGACTTCCAGAATAACTATTCCAAAGAAGTAACTTTGGAATAGAAATTAAAGCTTTTTCCTAACAATTTCCTTACAGCCCCAAATACAGGTTTTCAGTTACATTTTTATCTCACAGACAAAAGAAGAATTTTAAAAATATATTTCAATGTCTATAACTCTTAAAATTATCTGGTCCCCCTCCACAGAATTTTGTTACATTTTGTATTTCTTTCAAGATTGCAAAAACTTATAAAGATACACAGATGTACATAAACGTACGTACACACACACACACACACACACACACACATACACAGACAGGAAAGTTGCACAGGAATGTAGTCCCCTTGATCTTTCCTTCAGACTTGTTTCAGAGCACATACATCTATAATCACTGTTGTGTATTTTTCTCTAACGCTCCTGTTATTTTCAGTAGTTTTTTTTCCCCAGTCTTCTGCTCCAAATTAATAGTACTCTGCATGTTGTGGTGGTGATTGGCCTTTCACCACATTTCATTTATTTTTCAATGATATATTTCCAAGGTCTAGAACTCTAGGTGTACAGGGTTTTCTTTCTGTATTTTGAAGAAGTTGTTTGCTGAAATTTCTATTATTGTTTCCATGTGTATACTGTGTCTTTTAAGCAGTTTGATAGTGATGTACCTTGGTATAGTATTTGTTGTTTCTTATGCTTGGGGTTTGTTGACCTTTTTGGACATATGGGTTTGTAGTTAAAGTTAAATTTGGAACAGTTTGGTATTTCTTCATATATACTTTTTGTAATGTCCTCTTCTCATTTCAGGATTTCAGTTACAAGTATATTAGGCGGTGTCAAGTTTTCTTAGCACTCACTGATGCTCTGTTCATTTCTTTCCACTCTTCCTATTTATTTTAAAAAATAATTTTCTGTTATGTGTTGAGTACTTTTTTCTCCATTGTCTGATCTGTTCTTAATCTTTTGCAGTGTATTTTTCATCTTAGACATTGTATTTTTAATCTGAAAAAATTTCATTTAAAAAGTCTTCAATACACTTCTGATGAGATTACAAATTGTTGCAGCCATCATGTTTCCACGGAGGTTCCTCAAGAAATTAATCATAGAACTACTGTATGACCCAGAATTTCCATTTCTGGCTGTCTACTTGAAGTAAACAAAAAGTACTAATTCCAAAAGGTATACGCACCCATATGTTCATTGCAGCGTTATTTATAATAGCTAAGATTTGGAAACAACCTAAATAATTATTGAAAGATGAATGCATAAATTAGATGAGGCATATTCCCTGTGTTGAGCCCTGTCTCCATGAGACCAAATCTGAATTTGCATTAGCCTGGTGAATTATAGTAGCTTCACCCTGATTACTCCCTGAGACCCTGCCCCACTGCAAAGATCCACAGGCACCAGGCAGGTGGCTGCTGGCCTCAATGTACCCTGAGACTTTTGCAGAGTGTTCTCAGGCGTAGCACTGGTGCCAAATATGAATCTGTATTAACCTGGTGAATACCACCCATTCTACCCTGTTGACTCTCTGATACTTGCCTAACCCAACTTACATACCACCTGAGAAGAGACTCTCAGTGGCTGAGCCTTATGAGCAGCCTGCAGGTGGCAGCAGGTTTTAGGGTGTATTGGCCGTTTGCCGACCTGCCCAAGGCCTGGTAGTGGTGGCAGCCAGCCTTGGTTTGCAGTATACCCCCTCCATATTCATCTAGGCTCAGCATAGGCAACTACCAACAGCAGATCACTTTACAGCTAATAACAGGTAGTCCCATGCTAGTTGCAGACAACATCTCACATTGACCTGCAACATAAACCCTCCCAGGAGGCCCCAGAAACAACATATCCAGTGGTTGGCTTCAGACCAAAACAGAACACCACCAAATTAGCTCCACAAGTGGCACACCTGAAGAGTTAGTCTCAATAGGCACCAGACCCCACTGGGGTGAATCCTGCTTTGTGGGGTCAGTCCCCACGGAGTAACTAATATGCTATGGTTGTGGTCAATCCTCATACCCAGCCAGCCTCAGAGTCAGTCTTTTTCAATGACATGCCAACAGCAATCAAGATTCAACTAAAACTTCAGTGCACACACAATCCACACACGGACACTTCTGGAGCACCCAGATCGGGTGATTAAGGAGTCAGTGTCAGTGGGCCCCACAGGACACCTACTACATAAGGCCACCCTGCCAAGACTGGGAGATGTAGCAGATCTACCTAATACATAGAAACAAACACAGAGAGACAGCCAGATTGGGGAAACAAAGAAACATGTCCAAATGAGAACTCTCCAGAAAAAGAATTAAATAAAATGATGGCAAGCAGTCTACCGGAGACAGAGTCCAAAATACTGGTTGTAAGGGTGCTCAGGGAACTTAGGGGAAGAATAGATGAACACAGAACTTCAAGAGATAGTAAGCATAAAAAAGGACAAATAAACCATAAAAAGAATCAGTCAGAAATGAAGAATAAAATAATTGAAATTAAGACTCTGGGAGGAATCAACATCACATCAGATGAAGCAGTGATTTGGAAGACAAAGTAGGAGAAAACAGCCAACCAGAACAATAAAAAGAAAAATTAAAAATGAGTAGTTTTAGGGACCTCTGAGACATGAAACATAACAATGTTCCCATCAGAGGAGTACTAGAAGGAGAAAAGAAGAGAGTGAGGAATTGTGAACCTATCTATAGAAGTAATGACTGAAAACGTCCCTAACCTAGTGAAAGAAAAACACAAGTCCAGGAGTTTCAGTGTCTCGAACAAGTTGAATCCCAAAAGCCTCCAAAGACATATTACAATTACAATGGCAAAGATTAAAGATAGAGAACCTTAAAAGCAGCAAGTAAAAGACAGTTATCTACAAAGGAGCTCCCATAAGATTGTCAGCTGATTTCTCAACAGAAATGTTTCAGGTCAGAATGGATTGGAATGAAATGTTAAAAGTGATGAAAAGCAAGAGCCAACAACCAAAACTGCTCTACAGAAAAAGGCTATCATGTACAATTGAAAGAGAGAGAGAGCTTCCAAACAACAAAAGGTTGATGGAGTTCATCACCACCAAACCAGTATTAACAAAAAATGTTAAAGGGACTTTTTATGAAGAAGGAAAAGAAAAGGAACATAAATATGAATAATAAAATGGCAGTAGCTACTTACCTGTCAATAATCACTTTAAATGAAATGGAGTAAATGCTTCAATCAAAAGATGCAGGATAGCTGAATGGATAAGAAAATAAGACCAATATATATGCTGTCTACAGGAGACCCACCTCAGAATGAAAGACACACAGATTGAAAGTAAAGGGATGTTAAAAGCTGTTTCATGCAAATACAAAAAAAACAAAAACACCTTGGGTAGCAACAGTTATATCAGACAAAACAGACTTCATAACAAAGGCTGTAATGACAGACAAAGAAGGGCATTACATAATGACAAAGATTAATTTAACAAGTGGATGTAACTCTTGTAAACATTTATGTACTCTATAGGATCACCTACATATATAGAGAAAATACTGATTGGGATGAAGGGAGAGATCGACAGTAATAGTCATATAAGGGAACTTCATTATTTTTTGTTGAATTTATTCAGGTGACATTGCTTAATAAAGGTGTACTGTTTTGTAATACATCATCTGTATATTGTATTGTGTGTTCACCACCTCAAGTCACATCTTCTTCCATTACCATGTTTCCCCACCTTTAACCTACACCCCATAGAAGGAAATTTGAACACTCCATTGACATCAGTGGATAGATTTTTCACACAGAAAATTATCAAGGAAACAGCAGCTTTAAAGTGCACATTAGACCAGAGGGATTTAATTGATAATGTTTAGAACCTTTTACCCCAAAGCAGCAGAATGTACATTCTTTTCAAGTGCAAATGGAACATATCCCAGGATTGACCACATGTTAGGCCACGAGAGAAGTCTCAATAAATTTA
Source organism: Furipterus horrens (assembly GCF_987537825.1). Classification (NCBI taxonomy): domain Eukaryota; kingdom Metazoa; phylum Chordata; class Mammalia; order Chiroptera; family Furipteridae; genus Furipterus; species Furipterus horrens. The sequence continues at coordinate 181,267,643 of NW_028327176.1, forward strand.
AGAAGATTGAAATCATATCTAGCATCTTCTCTGACCACAAAGGTATAAAACTAGAAATCAGTTACAACAACAACAACAAAACCTGGCAAAATACACAAACTCATGGAAGGAGAAATAACATGTTAGTAAACAATGAATGAATTCACAGTGTGATCAAGGAAGAAACCAAAGGATACTTTGATAACAAATGAATATGAGAACACCATGACCCAAAAATCTATTGGATATAGGTAAAGCAGTCCTAAGATGGAAATTCATACCAACAGAAGCCTACCTCAATAAACAAGAAGAATCAATCTAATCTTATGCCTAAAGGATGAAAGGAAATAGCAGAGTGCTAGGTACCAACAAAGCAAGTCATTGACTATGTGCTCTCAGTAAGTGGACTGCTGACAATAACTGAGTAGGTATTGACAGTGAGTTTAAAGGTGTAATATACCCATATATGTAGCAGTTAGACTAGTTTACGCAAAGACAGTTGACAAAAAACTTAAAATACTTCATGGATAAGACCTTGCAGTACAGATGTGATTCACCTAATTTTTCCTATTAATTTGTTGTACACCTTATTCTGTAGTTTTTCATATTTTGCCAGTTTTAGTCTCAATATTGGTAAAAAAGTACCATAGTGGTTTACATAAATGCAGTGGGCTGATTTTCATTAGATTCATGCTTTGATTTAATTGTTCTGTTGCTTTTTCTGAAAAGAGATGTAATTGCTTTAATTTGAAAATATTTTAGTGTTCACAGTGCTTTATTTCTGAGGTTAGTCAAGATTTGTGTTAAACATTTTAAGTTAAAAACTTTGGAAAATTCAGTTGAAACTTTAAATTTGTAGGAAGAGAATGCACTCAATGAAACCTCATCAGCCACTTCGAAATGTTCTCTTATGTGTTTATGTATGATAGGAGAATTTCCCATGCTAGCCATTTTCCCAGAAGCTGAACTGGAGTGACATACAGTTGTATTCTAGAAAGTTTACTTGAGTGAGCAATAAGAAATGGATATTAAGATCGTAATTTTGCCCAGCTTTGTGACCTTGAGTGAATTGTATTATCTTTTTTGGCCCTCAGATGTCTCATTTATAAAATATGGTACTTAGACTAGATCTTTGTTTCTCAACTATTTAAAACTTAGCCCTATACTGGCCTTGATTTAAAAGCCCTAAAACCCGAGGTAGCATAGTGATTGCCCTTGGATATGGTATTGACAGGTGACAAAAGGAGCATTTTCATGTTTTATGATATATTCCATATATTAATATATTAAAATTTTTCTTTGATTATTCTTTAATGTTATTTGAGATTTCAAAATAATGTTATAACTAAAAAGAAATTAAAGCAGTTACAATATTGAATTTGTTTTTTCAAACTGTATGTATTTCTCTCCCATGAGAGAATTACTAGAATATGTCAGTGATTGCAGAATGGCAGCATGAAAGGAAAATACGCACAATGGTGTTTTAAATATTTGAAAAAGAGGAGATCTTAATAAAAATTGGTACTTTTTGAAAAATGAGCATTTCTGATAAAAACTGATCCTGAATTCTTTTCCTTTTTTTTTTTTTAATTGTCACCCCAGGACAGTTTTTCATTGCTCTTACAGAAAGAAACATCAATGTGTTGCTTTCTACTATGCTCTCTCACCAGGGATCAAACCCATAACCTGAGTATATGCCCTGACTGGTAATTGAACCCATGACCTTTCTGTCTATAGGATGATGCTCCAACCAACTGAGCCACACCAGCCAGGGCTGGCTGAGTTCTCGTAGGAAGCTGTTGGTCCTCTAGTTGGGCAAATGATTTCTTAATTCACAGAACCTATCACTTTCAATAGCTCTTCTCTTCCCTCCCTTTCTTTTCTGTTCTCCTCTTTCCTTCCAAGATAGAATTCATATACCATTAAATTCACCTTTAAAAGTATACAATTTAGTAGTTCTAAGTGTATTCACAGAGTTATACAATCATTAACATTCTCTAATTCCAGAACATTTCATCTCCCTTTTTATACCTGTTTTCAGTCATTCCCTTTTCCCATATTCTGACCCTAGGACACTGCTAATTTGCTTTCTTATCTCAAGAGATTTGCTTATGCTGGATGTTCCATATGAATGCAGTCATACAATATGTGACCTTTTATGTCTGGCTTATCTCACTTAGCATAATGTTTTTAAGGTTTATGCATGTTGGATCAGGTTTCAGTACTTTATTCCTTTTAATAAGTATTGTGTTGTATGGTTATATACCACTTGTTTATCCATTCATCAGTTGACAGACATTTGAGGCTCTACTTTTTTAGCTCTTAGAAATAATGCTGCATCCAATGTTAGTGCACACATTTTTGTTTGGTTATGTTTTCAGTTTTCTTGGGTATATACCAACATTTGTCATTGTCTATCATTTTGATTATAACCATCTTAGTGGATGTGAAGTGGTGTATCATTGTGGTTTTGATTTGCATTTCCCTGGTGACTGATGTTAAGTATCTTATCAAGTGCTTATTGACAATTTTTATATCTTCTTTGGAGAAATGTCTATTGTAATCTTTTGCTTATTTTATAATTGGGATAGTTGTCTTGTTATTGTTGGGTTGTAATAGTTCTTTGTGTATTCTGTATATTAGACCCTTATGAGATGTATGATTTGCAAATGTTTTTCTCATTATGTAAGTTATTTTTAATTTACTATCTTTGTTTAATTATGATGAAGTCTAGTTTACTTCTTCATTTGTGTGTCAACTGATGGTCATTGGTGCCAATTCAGTGGTAATAGGAATCCCCAACTTGGGGTGTGGTGATAAAGGAAATTTTATTCAGTGCAAACAGCTCAGTTGTGATACAGTTTAATTATGAATCAGCATTGCTGTGGAAAAGCAGAGCTGTGAGGCATCCCTGGACCAAGGCCCCTCTTGGGCTAGACAACTCTATATTCTACTGTGATCTGCTTCACTTGCTCCAGCCTGCTTTGCCCTACATAGGTCTGCTCTTCTCTGCTCTGGTGAAATATCTTTGATGTTTCAGTTCCATCTCCAGCGCTGGAAACAGTCTTTAGTCATCAGAGAAAAGAGAAAGTGCACTCTTGAGCCAGAGGGGAGCTGACTTACATAGACAGAAGTCCCTGCTCCTGGTCCCTGATTGGTTTGTTTTCATGCAAATGATGACACCAAATCCTTGTAGTTTGATTGGTCCAAAAAGCTCTGTCCTAATTGGTTGGATTGGAGCCACTCTGCTTGGTCATTGAAGATGCTGATGGGGGATAGAGCTATGTAGCTCTCATTTGATGGGGAAAGCCTCAGTCCTCTTGGTTGAAATGCATTTCCAGGAACTGCTCAGATGGCAGAAACACAATGAAAGCTTCTCTCTGATGTGTAGTTTGCATGAGAAGACTCTTTAGAAATGGCTACTAGGTTGTTTTAAAAATTTGAGCCCAGTTAGCCATCAGGAGCCTTTCCTGGTATCTTCTTTCTTAGGGTGCTTTTGGTGTTACATTTGAGAAATTGCCTAATCCAGGATCATGAAGATTTACACCTCTATTACCTTCTAAGAGTTTGTGTAAATTCAGCTTTTCCATTTAGGTCTTAGATCCATTTTGAATTAGTTTTCACATATTGTGTGAGGTTGGGGTCCAACTTTATATTTTGGCATGTGAATATAATTTTCCACCACTATTTGTTGTAGACTTTCTTCACTGTCTTGCAGCCTTGTGAAAAATAATTTGACCATACATGTTTGGACTCTCAGTTCTATTCCACCAGTGTCTGTCTTTAGGTCAGTACCCCCACTGCTTTCACTACTATAGCTTTGTAGAAGTTTTGAAATCAGAAAGTGTGAATCCTTGAACTTTTTTTCTTATACATTTAATATTTTTTTTGGCTTTTCAGGGCCCCCTATATTTCTTTTTTTTTAAATATGTTTTATTGATTATACTGTTACAGTTGTCCCAATTTCCCTTCCCTCTGCTCCCCTCCACCCGGTGGCCCCCCTCCCTCCAGCTGTCCCCCCCTTTTAGTCCGTGTCCATTGGTTGTGCATATAGTTCTTCTCAACCTCTTCCTGTCTACTCCATCCCCTCCTACTATGCTTCTTAATTCCTGTACCATTTCCCTCCCTTACCCCCTCCCTGCTGACCTCCCCCCAATATGTTTCCCATACCTATGGTTCTTTTTCCACTCTCATTGCCTATTTAGTTTGACTTTGTTTCAGTTCCTTAGCTTTTGTTGTTGGTTCTTGTGCTGCAGTTTTCATTTTAGTGTTCATAGTTTTGATCCTCCTTTTTCTAAACCAGTCCCTTTAACATCTCATATAATAGTGGTTTGGATCTAATGAACTCTTTCAGTTTTATTTTGTCCTGGAAGCACTTTCTCTGCCCTTCTATTCTGAATGACGATTTCACTGGACAGAGTATTTGTGGTTGTAGGTTTTTGCTTTTCATTACTTTGAATATTTCTTGCCAGTCCCTTCTTGCCTGCAGGGTCTCCCATGAGAAGTCAGCTGATAGTCTAATTGGGACCCCTTTGTACATGATTCTTTTCTACTCTCTCGCTGCTTTTAAGATTCTCTCTTTATTTTTAACTTTTGACATTTTGATTATAATGTGTCTTGGAGTGGTTCTCCCTGGGTCCAGTTTTTCTGGAACTCTCTGTGCTTCCTGGACCTGTAAGTCTATTTCCTTCCCCAAGTTTGGGAAGTTCTGCTTTATTATATTTTCACTTAATTTTTCAATTTCTAGTTCTTCTTCTTCGCCCTCTGGCAATCCTATAATTCTTATGTTTGGTCTCTTGTAGCTGTCCCAGAGGTTTCTGATCCCCTTCTCACTTTCCTTGCTTCCTGTTTCCTCTCTCCACACTGGTTGACTGTTTGTTCCTTCTCTGTGTTCCAGTTTGTTGATTTGAACTCTGGATTTTATTTCTTCACCATTTGTCTCATATGTGTGTTTGTTCTTTTCAGTATAAGTGGTTTTCAATCCTTTCTCGTCTTTTTCCAAACCTTTTGTTAATTCTGTAAGCCACCTTAAAACAATGGCTCTAAACTGAGCCTCCGACAGGTTTCTTATTTGTTCATCTGTCAGATTCTTCATCTGTTGCCTGGTGAGCTGCACCACTGGGATTTCTATAGTTGCCTCATTTTGACAAATGTGAGTTTTGCTTTCTTGGTCCGGCTATAGGGGCAGTGCCTGTGTACTCATCACAACCCCGAGACTGGCGGCGATCCACAACATTTTTTGCCACGTTGTGGCCCTTTGTTGTCACTACCCAGTGACCGGTGGCGATCTGCAACCTATTTCGCAGCGTTGTGGCACTTTGTCATCACTACCCAGCAACCTGCGGTGATCCAGCAACCTATTTCGAGGCGCTGTGGCGCTTTGTGTGGGGGCGGGGGTCCAAGATGGAGTCCTGCTGTTATTCTCCACTAGGAGACCCGGATCCATCCTCCCGCCCTCTGGGCCTCACCGTCTGAGGCAATGCGGTGGCTGCTTTTCCCAGTGTTGGAGTTGGGAGCTGCTGTGGCTCAACTGCAGCCAGGATTGCTCCGCCTGCCGCTGTCCCTGGTGCTACCGCAAACAGCACCGCCCACTTTCGCTCTTCTTACCTGCCTGACGAGTGCCACTGGTTTATAACTTCCTATGTTGGGCCTCCGTGTAGTTTTATTTTCTGGAATTTCTAGTTATCTTTTGTTTTGAGGTAGTTGTATTCCTTTCTAGTTGCAGAGGGAGACCGAGCGTGTCAGTCTAAGCCTCCATCTTGGCCGGAAGTCACCCCCTGTATTTCTGTGTGAATTAAGGACCAGCTTTTCCATTTCTTCTAACAAAAAGGCCATTCTAATTTTGATAGAGATTGCATTGGATCTATAGATAACTTCAAGAGTATTGCTGTCTTAAAAATATTGTTTCAGCCTGTGAGCACGGGGTATCTTTCCATATATTTAGATTTGTTTCAGAATATACATGGCAAGACTGGACATTCTTGTCTATTACTGATTTTAGGGGGCATGCATTCAGTTTTTCACTACTAAGTATGTGATATTAGCTGTGGCTTGATGCCCTTTACCGACTTGAGGAAATTCCCTTCTATTCGTAGTATTTCTGGTATTAAAAGTAGTTGAATTTAGGCACATGCATTTTCTGTGTCTATTGCGATGGTAATATAGTTTTTGCCCTTTATTCTGTCAATGTAGTTTATTACATTGATTGATTTTTGTATGTTGAACCTACCTTGCTTTTGTGTGATACCCACATGCATTGTGTGTAATCCCCACCCCCATTTTTATGTTCTGGATTAGGTTTGCTAGTATATTGTTGAGGATATTTGTATTTACAGTCACAAGGGTATTGAACTGTAGTTTTTCTCTTGTAATGTCTGTTTGGTTTGGTTACCAGAATAATACTGGCTCCAGTATTTTCTCTCTTTAAAAAAATAATTGGTAGTAATTCTTCAGTGTTTGAAGCCATCTGGTCAGTTGTATAATGTTTAAAAAAATTTTTTTTTAAATCTTTGCTTTTTATAATTCTGTAGTTTCTTTAAGCAATTTGTTTGATCTAGGTGATCTAATTTGCTGTCATACATTTGGTTCATACTCTTCTCTGATACCTTTTTATTTCTGTTAGGTTGGTAGTAATTCTTCTTTAATTCCTGAGTTTAGTTACTTGTGTGTCTTTCCTCTGTTTTTCTTGGTTCGTTTAGCTAAAAGTTGGTCAATTTTATTGATCTTTAAAAAAATTGACTTTTTTTGTTTCCTTGATTTTTATAAATTTCTTTGTATTTTTATTTTTTTCATTGCTTTTAGTAATAGGGGAAGGGAGGGAGGAAAAGAGGGATAAAAACATTGATGTGAGAGAGAAACATCAATTGGTTGTCACTCGTATGATCCCTGACTAGGGACTGAACCTGCAGCCTAGGCTTGTGCCCTGACTGGGAATTGAACCTGTGACATTTTGGTTTATGGGATGACAGTCCAACCAACTGAGCCAAACTAGCCAGGGCATATTGTATTTTTATTTTATAGTTTATTTATTTCCACTAATCCTTATTGTTTCCTTTTTTCAGTTTGCTTTGGGATTTAAATGCCCTTTGTCCAGTGTCTTAAGGTAGAAAAATAGATTACTGATTTGAGATCCTTCTTGTTTTTTAATAAAAACATTTACAGTTATAAATTTCTCTCTAAGTTGTACTTTAGGTGCATCCAATAAGTTTCAGTATGTTTTGTGATTTTTTTTCATATCAAAGTATTTTCTAATTCCCCTCTTGACTTGTTTTAGGAGTGTGTTTTTAATTTTAACATATTTATGAATCCCTCAAATTTCCTTCCATCAGGGAATATACTTTATATGACTTCAGTCCATTTTCACTTACTGTGATTAGTTTTATTGCCTTAACATATGGTCTGTCCAGAAAAAATGTCCTACTTGCATTTGAAAAGAATGTGCATTCTGCTGTTTTGGGCTTGAGTGTTCTACAGATGTCTGTTAAGTCTAGAAGTAGTATAGAACACTATACTACTACAAGTCTTCTGTATTCTTATTGGTTTTCTGTCCACTTGTTTTATTCATTATTGAAAATGGGGCATAGAAATCTCCAACTCTTGGACTTTAGACCAAGATGGCAGTGCAGGTACTTGAATCCTTCCACAGCTGCATCAAGAATAACTGAACGACAGAACAACCATCATTTAGAACTGCCTGAAATCTAGCTTAATGGAAGTCCTAGGACTAGGAATATAAAGAGGAAGCCACATCAAGACTGGTAGGAGGGACAGAAACAGAGAATGGGCTGGTCCCACCCCCATGTGTGGTGGTTTAATATTGGGATGAATATCTTGGCTGGAGAGGTTTCCCCTGAGGATTGAGGTGTTCTACCCCCACATCAGACTCCCTGGCCCAGGATTCTAGTGCCAAGAAGACAAGTTCTCATAATTTCTGGCTGTAAAATCCAGCAGGGCTTATGGCTGAGTGAGATGGAGGGCTTCTGGAGTTTCAGGCACTTTCTCTTCCGGCCTGTGCATGGACTTACTTGAATTTACTCTCTCTCAGCTCCAGCACTGGGGCAGCAGCTTAAAAGGAACTAGGGACATATGGGAGGACCTAAATTGGCATTGACATATGGGAGGACCTAAATTGGGAGACAGCTTTTTGCTAGACAGAAGTGCTGGCAGAGGCCGTTGTTCCTTTTCTGAGCAGTCCCTGCTTCCCCACACAGAGCCAGCAGGTGGGCACCATATCTGGGTCTCCATCAACCTGGCTCACACTGTTCACCTCATCCTGGTAATTCCCTGAGACCGTGCCCTGCTAAGCAATTTTAGCGGCTTTTCCATACAACTGGCCTCTTTTGCCTCATGCTTTGGACTTTTCTAAAATCTCTCAAACAAGCAACATCTAGTCTCTGCATACCCCCGCCTTGTTGTTAGGCGGACCCAGGTCCAGCACTAGTGGCAGCTTGCTTTGGTCCACGGCTTGGCCTCTTCTGGGCACCTTCAAGCCTGACACAAGTAGCAGCCATCTGCAGATCATTCTGTGGCTTGTGCTGAGTGGCCCTAGGCAGGTCACAGGCAGTGGCTGACTAGGGCTGACTTTGCACCTCCTGGGAGGCCTCAGAGCTAGTGCACTTGGTAGACAGCTTCAGATTACACTGGATTACAATCCTACCACCTCCATGAGTGACACATTCAAGGGGGGAACTCAGTGAGCACCAAAGCCCCACTGAAGCAAGTCCTGCTCTGTAGGGTTGACTCTTGCACAGTGGGTCCTCCACTGTAGTCACAGCCAGTTCTCATAGCTGATTGGCCTGGGGGTGGGGTCTGTCCACCCCAGTGATGCTAACAGCAATCAAGGTTCAACTACAACAGGGCACTGCACATAGCCCACACTGGGGCACACCTGGAGCACCCAGCTCAGGTGACTGGGGAGGTTGTGCCACTGGGCCCTACAGGACACCTACTACCAAAGTCTGGGAGATGTAGCAGCTCTACCTAATACATAAAAACAAATACAGGGAAGCAGCCAAAATGAGGAGACAAAGAAACAGATCCCAAGTGAAAGAACAGGAAAAATCTCCAGAAAAAGAACTAAGTGAAGTGGGAGCAACCAAACTACCAGATTGCAGAGTTCAAAACAATGGTTATAAGGATGCTCAAGGAACTTAGAACTTCATCCCGTCGGCAGCCGTCCATCTCGAGAGACGATGGTGTAGCTTCTTAAGAGTCTATCTGCACCGCCGAGAATGGCTGTGCAGTCCGACTCGGGAGTGACACGGTATCTGTCTCCTCCCGTGTTGAAGCTACAGAGCCTGGGCAGGGTGATATGGAGGGTCTGCTGTTGCCCATGCAGCAGACCCCCCCTCTCTTCGCAGCTGAAGGGTCCAAGGGAAAGACGGAGTCAATACAGCTTGGCTTCAGGTGCGCCGCAGGAGTTGCCGGTGTTGACTACAACGTCAAACCGCCTTAGGGACTCCGGCTCCGGATTTTCTGTCGGGGTTTACTCCCTTAGCCTTTCCCCTGAAGAGGTATGCCGCAAGGCAGTGGAGGTTTTTTGGAGTCAGAGTTTTCCCTCTCTGATGTGCCCTGACTGGAAGATCGAACCAGCGACACTTAGCTCGCAGGCCGACGCTCAATCCACTGAGCCAAACCAGCCAGGGTAATAAGACTACTGTAATGTTTAATGAGGTAATCTATACAAAGTTCCCAGTACATATCTGGTTCTTAGTAGGTGCTCAATCAAATAGGAGTTACTGATATTTAATTTTCCCAACAGGGAAAAAAAGGATACCCATGAATCTCATAATTCTTCACATTTTAAAGAGCTTTTAATCATTCATTCAGTAAATATTTCTTGCACACCTACTGTGTGTGTCAGGCACTGTTACTGACATTAAAGATAGTGATGAACAAGACAGATAAAATCGCGGCTTTGACTTCTGGCCAAGATGGAGGCGTAGACAGACATGCTGCATCTCTCTCCACAACTAAGAAGGAATACAACTACCTCAAAACTAGAAACAACCAGAAGTTTCAGAACATCAGACTGCATGGAAGTCCAACAAACAAAGATATAAAGAAGAAATACTCATCCAGACAGGTAGGAGGGGCGGAGAGAAAGCGGTGTGGTGGTGGGAGCAGCAGTGGTGGCAGCAGGCCGTCGGAAAGCACAGTTACACATTTTAAAAACTCAGGCAGCGTTCCCAGCTCCTCACCAGACTGCTGCAGCTTACTGTCCCAGCACCAGGGAAAATCAAGCCTCATTGCTTCTGACTGTGCAAACCAGTGGGGGTTGGGGCAGAGGCAGAAACTGCCAGTCTCTCAACAGAGTTCACTTGTTTAAAAGACCCCCATGGTCCTAGAATGTCTGCAGACCCATCCACTCTGGGAACAACAGCCAGGGCAACAACTAGAGAGGCACCAGTCCCATACGGAAGTGGCAGAAGAGCCTGGAAAAGGGGCAAATGCTGAGCAAGTGGCATTGTTCCCTCTCAGACCCCTCCCCCACATACAGCACCACAACATGGTGAAACAGGTAGCCCAGTACTGACCAATCCCTAAGGCTCCGCCCCTTACAATGTAACAGGAGCTATAGCTCTACCTAAGACAGAGGCAAAAAAACACAGGAGCCTGTCAAGATGAGGAGACAGAGAAGTATGGCCCAAAAGAGGGAACGGATCAAGGTTCCAGTGGGAGAACTAAGCGACAAGGAGATAACCAACCTAAAAGATGAGGAGATAGACAACCTAACAGACACAGAATTCAAAACACTGGTAATAAAGATGCTCACAGACTTGACAGATATCCTTAAGTATGGCAAACGCATATGGGAAGAAGTGAAGGCTATGCTAAGTGAAACGAAGGAAAATTCACACAAAATCAATGGTGAAGGGAAGAAAACTCTTCAATGATTTGGAACATAAGGAAGAAAAAAGGTCAACCAGTACAGAATGAGGAAACAAGAATTGAAAAAAATTAGGAGAGGCCTGGGAACCTCTGAGACAACTTTAAATGTGACAATATCCAAATCATGGGGGTGCCAGAAGGAGAAGAGGAAGAGCAAGAAATTGAAAACTTATGTGAAAAAATAACAGAGGAAAACTTCCCAAATTTTGCAAAGGAAATAGACATACAAGTCTATGAAGCATGGAGAGTCCTGGGTGAGCTGGCCCAGAGGGAACCACACCAAGACACATCATGATTAAAATGTCAAAGGTGAAAGATAAAGAGAAAACCCTAAAAGCAGCAAGACAGAAGTGGAGAGTTGCCTAATAGGGGTGCCTATAAGACTATCAGCTGATTTCTCAAAAGAAACTTTGCAGGCAAGAAGGGACTGGCAAGCAGTATTCAATGTGATGAAAAGCAAGGACCTACAACCAAGATTACTCTATCCAGCAAAGCTATCATTCAGAATGGAAGGGCCAATAAAGCGCTTCCCAGACAAGGTAAAGCTAAAAGAGTTCGTCATCACCAAGCCATTATTATATGAAATGTCAAAGGGACTTACTTAAGAAAAAGAAGATCAAAACTATGAACACTAAAATGACAACTCACAACTATCAACAACTGAATCTAAAAAATAAAAACAAAATCCAACTAAGCAAACCAGAATAGGAGCAGAATCACAGGTACGAGGATCATTTGGAGGGTTATCAGCTGGGAGGGGGAAGGGGGAGAAATGATGCAGGGATTAAGAAGCTTAACTGGTTTGTACGAAATAGACGGGGGAGTTAAGAATAATACAGGAAAGGGTGAAGCCAAAGAACTTACATGCACGACCCATGGACATGAACTAAGGGGTAGGGGATTGCTGTAGGGAAGGCCGGTACTAGGCAGAGGGGAGCAAAGGGGAAAAAATTGGAACTACTGTAATAACATAATCAATAAAATATACTTAAAAAAAAAAAAGATCGCTGCTTAACCGGAACTTCCATTCCAGTGAGGGAAAGCAGACAGTAAACAGCCCCAAAGAAATAATTTCAGAAAGAGTTCGAGCGCTACGAGGAACATGGAACCGGGTGGTGTGCTCGCAAGTTGGGGGAGGGGCTTTAGCTTGCGTGCATTTCAGTCCTGGCTTGCCTGACTGGTCTCCTTTGGCCAGAAGGGGAACTCACCTTGTATGATGATGCTTGGGGGTGGAACGTGGATGACCGGAATTCAGACCTACACTATCACCTGTCTGTGGAAGGGTCTCTTTCCCATCTGCAGCTTAAAATGCTTCTAAATGCTCCCATCCCAGTACTCAAACCCTGAGGGTCAGTGCAACACATGGGGAACCTTAAGTACCTCAACGTAATTCCCAGACACATCGAAAGCGACAATTCACAGACCCCTCCGCTCAGAGTTCGGACTCAGGAGACTGGTAGTTTGTGAGACAGAGGAGGGAGCACCAGTGTGCAGAAGGCGGCTGGCAAGTTTCATTACCAAAGCGGGGCGGCGCGCCTAGGCTTAAGAAATATCGGTACGATCTAAGACAATATCCAAGATGCTAGAAAGCCCAAAGGAGCGAGTGTCCTCAGCCCCCAGCTGGGGCGCCGTTAGGCGGAGCAGGCCCGGCAGCGGAGCGGGCGAGCCGGGTGCCTGCAAGGCTAGCGTCGCCCGCGTCCTCCAGCCGCGCCCCATCCAGCGGATGTGGTAAAGCTTCGCGCTCAGCCCAATTAAAGAGGTTTCCTGTACCTCCCGCCCCGGCAGCGCACCTCCCCACAACCCAGGACAGCCCTTCTGCGTCGCATCCACCCGCACCGCGACCCAGGCCCCCGAGCTCAGCGCCTTCTCGGCGTCAATCCCAGCCAAACCGTCCCTCTAAGGATAGAGCTCTAGGGTGCTGTCCACTCGAACCCTACGTCCAGAGAGACTGACGCCGGCACCGAGGACAATGGGACAATCTCCCTGGCTCGGGGCTGCCCCTCTGGCCGGTTCTTCTACGGCGACAGGAGGCTGTCCGGTCCTGCAGAAACTGGTGCTCCCCCGCCCCCGCTCCGAAATCGCAGCCTGACCAAGCCCGTTTCGCCCCTGGGCCCCACCACACCCCAGCACCATTCTGGCAGGCGTCCAGGCGCTTACCTGCGCGCTCTGCAACCGGGAACACCGCCTACTCCCCCGGTGCCGGGCTCCGCGGTTCGTCCACAGACCCGGGAGGAGGCAAACCCAGTTTCTCCAGTCCCCCCGCAACGTGTAGCTGACAGTTCCCTCACCAGCTGCAGGAGACTGGAGAGGGACGGCCACTCACGGATCGACGGAGGGGTCGAAGCCCACGCCGCGCGCTGACTGCTTTGCGCTGGGGTCCCTTTGCCGGGCCAGGCTTGCGGGTTCTGCGATAGCGCCGCCAGTTCCCAGGACTTTGCCCAGAACTTCTCCGCACTCCTCGCCAGCGATTAGCAGGAGGGAATAAACGAGGAGGAGGAGCCCGAGCGCGCCCCGGGGGCGGGGCCCCGTGCGGAGGGCAAGGAAGACGAGAGGGGCGGCAGAGTGACCCACACGCTCACCAATCAGGAGTTGGCTCCGGGGAAGGAGGTGGGGCGATGCTCTTGGAGAAAGCGTGCGGATTCCATGACGCAGTCAAGGGAGTTGGGACCCGGGGTTCCCGACAGGTGGGAAGGGCTGAGGAAGGTGAGAGCTGCGGCGCGGCCTGGGAAGGGGCTTCCAGCGGCCCTGCGCACTATGCACTGTGGGTGCTCAATAAATATTTGTCGAGTTGCCTTTCCCCGCCTGGGAAGGAGGGGGAATGCGACGGCGGCGCGGGAGGAGCTGGTTAAGGAGAAGCTTCCAGGGGACCCGGTGATCGATCAAGCAAAGAGGACTTAGAACTTCAACAGCATGAAAAATAACATAGAAACCATAAAAAAGAAACCAGTTAGAAATGAAGAATAATTTATGGGTAAACAACAGTGGAGAAGTTGATGCCAAAAATCAAATCAATGATTTGGAATATAAGGAAGCAAAAAACACTGACTCAGAACAGCGGAAAGATAAAGAATCCAGAAATGTAAAGGTAATGTAAGGAGCCTCTGGGACTTCAAGAATACCAACATTTGCGTCATAGGGGGTGCTGCAAGGAGGAGAGAGAGCATAAAATGGAAGACCTATTTGAAAAAGTAGTGACAGAAAACTCATTATTTGGTGAAGGAAATAGATATACAAGTCCAGGAAGTGCAGAGAGTCTCAAACAAGGTGAACCCAAAGAGGCCCACACCAAGAAACATACTTAAAATTCAAAAGGTTAAAGACAAAGAGAGAATCTTAAAAGCAGCAAGAGAAGAGCAGTTATTTATTTATAAGTGAACATCCATAAGATTGTCAGCTGATTTCTCAACCAAAACTTTGCTGGCCAGAAGGGAGTTGCAAAGTAATGAAAGCAAGAATTTACAACCAAGATTACTCTACCCAGCAAAGCTACCATTTTAGAATCGAAGGACAGATAAAGAGCTTCCCCGATAAGAAAACGCAAAAGGGGTTCATCACGTTGAAATTTAAATGTTAAAGGGTCTTTAAGAAGAAGGAAAAAAGAAAAAAATATGAATAATAAAATGACAATAAGTACATATCTATCAACAATTGAATCTAAAAATCAAAATAAGATTAACAGAAACAGACTCATGATACAGAGAACAATTTGATGGTTGCTAGATGGAAGAGGGGGATGGGCGATGGGTGAAAAATTTGAAGAGATTTAGAAGTACAGATTTGTAGTTACAGAATCGTAATGAGGATGAAAATATAGCATATGGAATAGAGTAGTCCCTCACTATATCATGGTTCACTTATCGTGGCCTCACTGTATTGCGGGATTTTAAAAAATATTGTATTTAATTATTTATTGCGGATTTTTCGCTATATCGCGGGATTTTGTGGTACTGTATATGTATGTTGTTAAAGTTACATAGTTTTAAGAGTGTAGAATAAATGTAAGGTTCCTACTTCGTGGGGGGGGGGTGTGTCTAGAACATAATACCTGCGATAAGTGAGGGAATACTGTATAGTCAATAATATTTTAGTAATTATGTATGGTGTCAAATGGGTACGAGATTTATCAGGATGATCACTTAGTAAGTTATATAATGTCCAATCACTAGGGTGCACACCTGTAACTACTATAATATTGTATGTCAACTGTAATTGGGAAATAAAAAAATGATTTTAAAAAAAGAACATAGGTGATAGTTGTAGGAATGGGAATAAAAGAAATCAAATAAGTTGAATATGTAAATTAGGCAGAGAAGCAATCCAAATATGTGATGTCCAGGATGAGGAATTGAGTTCCAAATGGAGATTTAGAGAGAGAGACAACATGATTCTGACAGAAATAGTAAAGGTTAGTTAAAAAAAGAAAAAATATCTCCAGCTATTATTTTTGAATTGTATATTCCTTTTAATTCGACCTTTTTTTTTCAGATATATTAAGAGTCTGTTATTATGTGCATACATGTTTATAATATTGTATCTTCTTGATGAGTTGTCCTTTTAAATTATAAATATCCTTCTGTGTCTCTTAATAATAATTTTTATAATATATTGTATTTTGTCTGCTATTAGTATAGCTACTCCAGGTATCTTTTGGCACTGTTTACATGGTATATCTTTTTCTATCCTTTTACTTGCAGCCAGTTTTTACTTTGAATCTAAAATGTTTCTGTTGTAGTTGAATCATGTTTTTTTTTTTTCTCTTTTCCACTTGAATCATGTTTTTTAATGTTTGCTTTTTAACTGCTTTGTTCATTCCATTTATATTTAATGTAATTACACATAAGGTAGGATCACATCTGCCATTTTATATTTGTGTTTTATGTGTATTTTGTCTTTTTTTTGTTCTTCATTTCTTCTTTAATGCCTCTTCTTGTGGTATTTTTAGTGTGCTATTTTAATTCTCTTGTTTTTCTTTCTGCTATTTTTTAAATTTATTTTTTAATGGTTGACCTGGGAATTAAAATGAACATCTTAACTAAAACAATGTAGTTTGAGTTAATATCAATTTAATTACAGTGGAATACAAACATTTTTCTTTTTATATAACTTCACCTCTCCCCTTTCCTTTGTGCTGTTATTGTACAAATTATATCTTTATATATTGTATGCCTAATGACATGTGGTTATTGCTTTATGCAGTTTCTTTAAATTTGCGTGTTAGTTTCTTGTTGCTGCTCCTGTAGGAAAGAGTTTACATAGCAGGACTCACTGCTTATCGTTTTAATGAACTGCTTACGAGGTTCACACTTGGCTCTCATCTGAGAACTTGTATTTCAGAGGGGTTCCCACCTACCTAACTGATAAGAATGGCTTGCTATGCCTAACTTGCTTAAAAACAATATAGTTTATGCTGAAGACCTGCTTTTCTTCTGGGAATGTGAAATTTTGGTATATGCTAGGTGGAAGGTGTCTATATGATTAGCCCCTATATTGTTGAGTCCTGTGAATCCCTCTAGCCATTCATTGAAACTGGGGTTGTCCTGAATACTTCCTATATATATATATATATATATATATATATATATATATATATATATATTTTTTTTTTTTTAACCCCATTCACCTTTACCGAGTAGTTCCTGTGTGCATTCGGCACTTTCTTTTTTTTTTTTTTTTTCAGATTTAATGTGTTTTATTGATTAAATTATTACATTTGTGCCAATTTTCCTTCCCTCTGCTCCCCTCCACCCGGTGGCCTCCCTCCCTCCAGTTGTCCCCCCCTTTTAGATTATGTCCATTAGTTGTGCATACAGTTCCTCCCAACCTCTCTCCGTCTATTCCATTCCCTCCTACCTTGATCCCCAATTCCTATATCATCTCCCTCCCTTTCCCCATTCCCCCTCCCTGTTGACCTCCCCCCAATATGCTTCCCGTACCCACAGTTCCTCTTCCACTCTCGTTGCCTATTTAGTTTGCCTTTGTTTCATCTCCCTAGCTTCTGTTTTTTTTTAAACCAGTCCCTTTAACATCTCATATAACAGTGGTTTGGATCTAATGAACTCTTTCAGTTTTATTTTGTCCTGGAAACACTTTCTCTGTCCTTCTATTCTGAATGACAATTTCGCTGGATAGAGTATTCGTGGTTGTAGGTTTTGGATTTTCATTACTTTGAATATTTCTTGCCAGTCTCTTCTTGCCTGTAGGGTTTCCCTTGAGAAGTCAGCTGATAGTCTAATTGGGACCCCTTTGTACATAATTCTTTTCTTCTCTCTTGCTGCTTTTAAGATTCTTTATCTTTAATTTTTGACATTTTGATTATAATGTGTCTTGGAGTGGTTCTCCCTGGGTCCAGTCTCTTGGGAACTCTCCTTGCTTCCTGGACCTGCAGGTCTATTCCCTTCCCCAAGTCTGGGAAGTTCTCCTTTATTATATTTTCACTCAATTTTTCAAGTTCTAGTTCATCTTCCTCATTCTCTGGCAAACCAATGATTCTTATGTTGGGCCTTTTATAGCTGTCCCAGAGGTTTCTGATCCTTTCATTGTTGCTTCCCATTTCCTCTCGCTGCATTGGTTGACTGCTTGTTCCTTCTCAATATTCCAATTTGTTGAAATGAACTCTGGATTTTATTTCCTTTCCTTCTGTCTCGTATGCGGTTTTGTTCCTTTCGTTATGAAAGTTTTTCGCTTCTTTCATATCTTTTTCCTGCTCTTTTGTGAATTCTGTAAGCCACCTGATAACAATGGCCCAGAACTGAGCCTCTGACAGGTTTCTTATCTGTTCATCTGTCAGGTTCTCTATCTGCTGCCTGGTGAGTTGTGTTACCGGTATTTCTACAGTTGCCTGCCTCATTTTGATAGATGCGTTTTGTTTTCTTGGGCTGGCTGTCGGGGGCAGTGCCTGTGTACGCGTCACAAATTAGTGACCTATTTCGCAGCCCTGTGGTGCTTTCTTTGGGGGCGGGGGTCCAAGATGGATTCACACAGTTATTCAGCTAGGAGACCGGGATCCGTCCTCCCGCCCCCCTGGGCCTCACTGTTCAAGGCGATGCGGCGGCCGCTCTCCCCAGCGCCGGAGTCGCGCACCGCCAGGGGCTTGGCCACAGGGATTCCTCGCCAGGGTCGCGGACCGCCAGGGGCTTGCGTAGCCGGGACTCCTCGCCGGGGTCGTGCACCGGCAGGGGCTTGCGCAGCCGGGATTCCTCGCTGCCCGCCGCTCCGGGTGCTACCGCAAACAGCACTGCCCTCTTTAACTCTTACCTGCCCAAATGGCACCGCTGGTTTATAACTTCATATGTTGGACTTCCGTGTAGTTTTATTTTCTGGAATTTCTAGTTATCCTTTGTTTTGAAGTAGTTGTATTCCTCTATAGTTGTAGAGGGAGACCTAGCGTGTCCGTCTAAGCCTCCATCTTGGCCGGAAGTCCCCACTTCCTATATATTGCTGTAATGGATTCCCACAGATTTGGTGGCCTAAAACAACTTAAGTTTATTTTCTTACAGTTTTGAAAGAAATCTGAAATGAGTCTCACTGGGCTAAACTCAAGGTGTCAGCCTTGCTGTGTTACTTCTGGAGGTTCTAGAGGAGAACCTGTTTTCTTGCCTTTCTATTTTCTGAAGTTTCTTGCATGTATCTACTATGGCCACCCCATCTCATCTGCCAAGCTAACAATGACTAGTCAAGCTTTATTATGCTGCATCACTTTGACACCCCTTTTCTGCTTGTCCCTGTCATTTATAAGGACTGCCATGATTATATGGGGTCCAAGCAAAGAATCCAGGATAATATTCCCACCTTAACTTTCTAAATTTATTATATCTTCAAAGTCTGTTTTGTCATGTAAAGTGATATATATGTTGAGGTTCTAGGAGTTGGAGCATGGACTTTTGGGGGGTGGACCAGTATGGTACCTCCCACAGTCAGGAGAAATAGATAGTTAGAAACAAAAATATATGCTTATTCTGCCTTTTGTCTGTACTTATATAATTATCCTTACTGATGTTCTTTTGCCGTGGATTGGATTTGCTGCCTAGTATCCTTTCATTTCAACCTGAAGGACTTATTTTCTATTTCTTGTAAGGCAAGTCTGATTGTGATGAATTTTCTGTGCTCATTTATCTTGTAATGTCTTAACATAGGCTTCAGTTTTGCAGGATGGTTTTGTTGGATATAGAATTCTTGATTGACAATCTTTTTCTTTTAGCACTTTGAATGTCATTCTCCTGCCTCTGGTCTAGGTTACCAGTGAGAAATCCGTTGAGCATCTCTTGTACATGATGATTTCCTTCTCTGTTATTGCTCTTAAGATTCTTTGCCTTTGAACAGTTTGATTATGATGTGTCTAGGTTTGGGTCACTTTGATTTTATTCTATTTGGAGTTTGTTGAGCTTCTAGGATGTACAGATTGTTTTCCATTGAATTTGGGAAGTTTTAGGCTATTATTTCTTAAAATACTCTTTCTGTTCCCTTCTTTTTCTCCTCTCCTTCCAAGATTCCTATTATCCATTTGTTGGTGTGCTTGATGATTTTAGTAATTGTACTTTCCAACTCCAGAATTTCTATCTGGTTCCTTTTTAGTAATATTTTTTCTTTTTGTTGATACTCTGTTTGATGAAACATCTTTCTCATACATTCTTTTGTTCCTTAGACATGGCTTCCCTAGTTCTTTGAACATATTCAAGATAGCTGATTTACTGTCTTTGGTTTGTTAGTCTAACTCTAACAGAGGCTTCCTAAAGGTCAGTTTCTATTGATTTCTTTTTCTCCTGTTTATGGAACCATGCTGTCCTTGTATGTGTCACGACTTTTTCTTGAAAACTGAACATTTATATTATAGTGTACCACCTCTGGAAATCAGATTCTCCTCCCTTCCCAATTTTGTTTGTTTATTCTTATTTATTCACTTAGTGACTTAATTTTTTAAAGTCCTCTATATTCTTTGTTGTGTGTGGTGACTGACAACTGCTCAGTTTGTTTAATTGTTAGCTAATGATTAGAGAGATATTTCCTTAGATACCTGGAACCAGTAAGTCTCACAGTCTTCTTTGAGAGATTCTCGGCCTGTGTATTGGGTCTGGCCTTCAGCACTCTTCCAGGCATTTACATCTCCACTCTAGTCTTCACTTACTGCTACATAGGGCCTCATGGTTAGCCAGAAGTGAAAGCCTTAGGGCCTTCTTAGGCCTTCAGTATACAATAGCCTTGGACATTTGTTTGACTTGTACATCCCTAGAAATCTGTTGGAGCTTCTCAAAACTTTCTATTGACATCTTACCCCTCAGCTTTTCTAAAAAAAATTTTTCTTAACCTTTTGTTTTGCCCCCAACTGTTTCCCCTTCCTCAGACATTTGAAATAATTTAATAATTGCCTGACTGGTTTTAACAAACACCCCGAGCTTTTTGCATTGTAAGAGCTTTGAGTCAGGTTTGGTTTTAGGTGTGGTCTACTATTAAACCACTTGATAGGTCAAATAATGATAATTTGGGGAGAATCAGACTATGAAGGTATTTCTGCCCCATCTGTCCTCTCTTGCGGCTTCCAGGCTATTGGTTTACACTGCTACTTTGAAGTTTGGGGTAGGGGGTAGGGAGATAGGAATAGGAACGATTAGAGTACCACAAGTCTCCCTTTTTTATTGAGATAGTTAAATGTCACCTAGATTGCTGCTGTTAGCTTTTGGTTAATTTCAGAGTTCTGAAAAAGTTGATCCTAACAGTTTATTTCTCTTATAGAAGAGAATTTTTGTAGGTCTTTACTGTTTTCTGTTGATGTCCTCAACCTTTTTTACTCATTTTTATATCTGCCATTGCCCGGTAGGAATTTGAGTTTATTGGATTATCTTTTAAGGATTTTGACTCTCAAAAATATTTTTTTCTTAAGCTTAGATAGACAAGAGCGTGAAAAACACTTAGTTAAACTCAATATGAAATAATAATGATTTTTCCCTTCATTCTCAATAATTGAGTATCTGGGAAAAATAGAGGACCTGTCCTCAACAAAATGTATATAAAGTATTACTATTGTATGTTTCTCATTCATGTTTTTTATACTTACATTTGTGTGTGTGTTTGTGTCTTCTCTTTCTGTTCTTATTATTAATGTCTGTTTTTGTTTTTTTTTTTTTACCTCCTAAGGCAGTAAAGAATGCTGATGGGAGAACCATTACACTAATTTTCAGATTGTTGAGCTGGTTGCCATGATGGGTGAGTTCAAACTAAAAGAATTTTTTGTCTATAATTAAAGGATAAAATAGGGGAGAAATTTTTTTCTCTATGTGCATGATAAACATGTAGCAACTATGGAAAAAAGTATGCAGGGTTCTCAAAAAACTAAAATGGAACTGCTTTATGACCCAGCAATTCCACTTCTGGGTATATAATCAAAGAAATCCAAAACACTAATTTGAAAGAATATATACACCCCTAAGTTCATTGCAGCATTATTTGCAGTAGCCAAGCTCTGAAAGCAACCAAGCGACCATCAGTGAACAAGTGGGTGAGACTTGTGGTATTGAGTTGGCCAAAAAAATTTGTTTAGTTTTTCCTCTATGACGGCTCTAGTAGTGCTTAGTTGTTCTTAACTTCATCTGAAACAATTTTGTTAGATTGCATTGTGACGGTTGTCATGTGAGTGTGCATTTAAAAAAAAAAACCGACTCACTTCTGGTCAAGATTGCAGTGTAGGCAAACATGACTCACCTCCTCCCACAACCACATCAAAATTACAACTAAAATATAGAACAGCCATCACTAAAAACCATCAGAAATCGGGTTGAATGGAAGTCTGAGAACTACAGAATTAAAGAAACCACATCTATCCAGAATGATAGGAGGGGTGCAGACGCGGAACTGGCTGGTTCCAAATCCACATGTGGTGGATAAAAATTTGGGAGGGCTATTTCAGGAGTGAGGAATCCCAGCCCCATACAAGGACCCCCAGGCCAGGGTTTCAGTGCCAGGAAGATAAGTCTCCACAACTTCTGGCTGCAGAAACCAGCAGAATTTGAGTTGGTGAAAGAAACTTCTGGATCCCTAAGCAGTTTCTCTTAAAGAATCCACGCATGAACTTACCTACTCAGACTCACTCCCTCTGAGCTCCAGCACTGAACTGAGGTAGCATTTTGAAAGTCACCAGTGGCATACAGAGAGACTCTGAAGCATCTGGTATCAAGGTGAACAGAGGCCATTGTCCCTTTTCTGAACCTTCCCCCCACAGAGCCAACAAGCAGGTGCCATATCTGAGACTCCATCAGCCTGGCTAACATTGTTTGTTTCAACCTGGAGGTCCCCTGAGACTCCACCCCATCCAGCTTACAGATCTACCCAAGCTGCTTTTCCATATGAATGGCTGGTCTTGGCTCATGCTTCACAACTTCCTAAATCCTCTCAAACAAGCAGCAGCTGGCCTCAGTGAGCTCCAGGACCACCACTAGCAGCAGCCAGTCTAGTTTCACAGCTTGGCTTCACCTGGGTAGCTCTAAGCCCAGCACAAGTAGCAGCCGTCTGAGATTGCTTTATAGCTCAGGCAGGGTGGTACCAGGCAAAACACAGGTTGGGGATGACCTTGCCCTGTGCTACCCAGGAAACCCCAGAGCCTGTGCTTCCAGTGGGCTGCTACAGAATACGTCAGAGCACCACCACCTGGCCCCTGCACAGCTGATCCTCCATAGAAGGCAGAGGATGGTGGTCAGTGGTCACAGCCTGTCTTTGAAGCTGACTGGCCTGGGTAAGTCCCTCCCATTGACCTGTCAACAGTAAACAAGACTCAACCACAAGAGGAGGGTGTTCTCAGCCCACATGAAGGGTGCACCTTGAGTACCCAGCATGGATGATAGGGGAGGCTGTGTCACTGGAACCTATAGGATGCTTACTACATTAGGCAATACTATCAAGACATGGAGTCAAATCAATTTTACCTAATACATAGAAACACTGGGAGGCTGCCGGAATGAGGAGATGAAAAAACATGGCCCAAATGAAGGAACAGATCAAAATTCCAGAAAAAGAACTAAATAAAATGGAGGTAAGCGCTCTATCAGATGCAGAGTTCACAACACTGGTTATAGGGATGGTCAAGGAATTTAAGACCTCAGTGGCATGAAAAAGGATCCAATCAGAAATGAAGGATACACTAATTTAAATGAAGAACGATTTATAGGGAAACAGTGGTACAGTGAATGAAGCCAAGAATCAAGTCACCGATTTGGAACATAGGAAGCAAAAAACAACCAGTCAGAGCAACAAGAAGAAAAAAGAATCCAAGAAATGAGGATCGTATAAGCAGCCTCTGGGACAACTTCAAGCATACTGACATTCTCATCATAGGAGTGCCAGAAGGAGAAGAGAAAGAACAAGAAATTGGAAATTACTTGAAAAATTAATGAAAGAAAACTTCCCTAATTCGGTGAAGGAAATCGACATGCAAGTCCAGGAAGCACTGAAAGCCCCAAGCAAGAAGAATGCAAAGAGACCCACTCCAAGACACATCATAATTAAAATGCCAAGGGTTAAAGATAAGGAGAGAATCTTAAAAGCAGCCAAGTGAAAAGCATTAGTTACCTACAGGGGAGTTCCCATAAGACTGTCAACTGATTTCTCAAAGGAAACCTTGCTGAGTAGCAGGGATTGGCAAGAAATAATCATGAAAAGCAGGGACCTACAGCCAAGATTGCTCTATCCAGCAAAGCTATCATTAAGAATCGAAGGGCAGATAAAGAGCTTCTCAGGCTAGAAAAAACTAAAGGAGTTCATCATCTCCAAATCATTATATGAAATGTTAAAGGGACTTATTTAAGAAAATTGATGTTTGCTAGATGGGAGGGGGCTATGGAGGAAGAGGTGAGGGGATTAAGAAGTACAAATATATAGTCACAGAATAGCCATGGGGATGTAAAGTACAGTATAGGAAAAAGAGTAGCCAAAGAACTTATATGCATGACTCATGGACATGAACAATGGTGGTGCGTTTACCCTCAAGCATGAGGAGCTGCTGAGCAAGTGCCGGCAGTGTGCAGCATGCCGGCATGTGCAGACCTAGCGGCCTTCTCCTGGGACAGCTCGTGGAGGGACCTGCAAGGCTGTGAGGAGGGCCAGGGCGAGGCCAAGGCCACCGAGAAGAGCCTGAGCCAGCATGTAGAGGTCATGAACAAGCGGCTGGAGCAGAGCCAGCCTGAGTACAAGGCACTATTCCAGGAGATCTTCTCCAGGATCCAGAAGACCAAGACCGACATCAACGCCACCAACGTCAAGACCCACAGCAGCAAGTGACCCTTGAGGTCGCCCCCAAGTCAGGCTATGGGTCCCTCGTGTCTGGGCCGTGCTGCCTCTGGCGAACGAAGGAGCCTTTTAGAGGCAAATATGTCCCAGTGGAGGCTGCTCCCAAGCAAGCCTGTGTGGACACAGCTTGTTCCCTGCTGGTGTGGAAAGAGGTCAACATGTCAACATGCCTGGCCTCGCAGGACCCTCCATGGTCTTATGTCAACCCAAGGCACAGTTAAGAGTTACAAAGCCAAACGTCCCCACTTCTCTCCCCTGGCTTTCTGACCCCAGATTTGTCATCAGGCTTCTAAGAGCCATTCTGGACTAGTTGGCCTTTTTTCAAAGTTTTTTTTTTGTTTGTTTGTTTTTTGTTTTTTTTAGAGGTTTGCAATGTAAGGTCCCCATGACTCCTTGCCACACTGAAAACACTTGAAGCGGGGCCCCAGAGCCAGCTGTAGCAGGTCCCTGGATTCTCTTGGACCACCTACTGCTTCTCTTCAGCTGTGACACACTGTCATTCCCTTAGCACACGCTGTTTCACCCCCAGCCTCAAGTGCCCCCACTCCAGCCCCAGTGAGGGTGGCCTTCTCCTTGGAGACCCTCAGCCCACTGCAGATCTGTAGCCAATCTGAGGAGCGGAACAGAAAGCCCCTCAGTAGCTATACACGAGCGGTGCACCATCTCCCTCAGAGCTAGCCTCCGTGGGTTCCAGCGCCGGAAATGCCCTCTGGGCATTAAGCCTTCCAGGGGTCTGGGCGTGGGGAGCCCCCATCTCTGCACGCCACCTGCCACTCATCCAGTTTGGCCTCTGCCTGCCCCCACCTCAGGGACCATAACGCGTCTCATTCACTTCCATGCTTCCCACACTCTGACCTCACCACAGGTCACAACAGCTGCCCCCAGAACGTGCCGGGCATGTGCCACAAGCCGGTGGTCCCAGCTTCCGCCCCTGCCCCCTTCACTGGGGACAGCCCCAGACACTCACCCCACACTAAACAGTGTTGACATAGGACTGGGAGGGAGAGGATGTCTCCTTCCTCACGTAAAATGTCTGCTCTTAAGTCCTGCCTTTGGGAGGTGGGGGGCTCTTGAGGACCCAGCTGGGGTTTAACCTATTTTTAAGGCTTCAGAAAGTCCAGCTTCACCTAAGAGTTGCCAAGCTCCCCAGACTGCCCTGAGCAATTCTTCAGGGCTTGCAGTTTCTGCTGCCCACCCATCCTGAGACCCAAGAAATCAGAGGAGCCATGCTGCCCAGTGAAGGCGGTGGTCCTGTGGGCACCTTCATGCCTTACTCATTCCTAAGGGGCAAAAGGGCTTTCTTAGTGAACCTGCCTGCCTGCCCCAGAGGTGCCAACCTGCTCTCCAGGCGGCACTGTGATGAGAGCTGTCGGCTGGTCCTTCAGCCACATATCTTGAAACCCTTTGTTCTTTGGAGCGGGCAGCTTCCAGCCCTCCATGTGTCTCTGTCATCCAGGTGGCAGGGATCGGGTGCCTCAGGGTGTGTGGGAAGGGCGCTTGCTTGCTCATTTCCCAGTTCTGTAGCAGCCGACCAGCGTCACCTTTGAAGTATACATGACAGAAATATATGTACAAATCTCTTCTTTAATTAAAAAAAAAAAAAAAAAAGCACCAGTAAAAAACAAACACAGAAAAATGGGGGTGCTCTGAGGGGCAAAGGGAGAAAAATCAAGACAACTGTAATAGCATAATTAAAAACATCAAAACTGGTGGATTTTTGTGTAGCTATTTTAATATTGATGGAAGAAAATAAGCAAGATTTTTGGTGCGTTATGCTTCATTATTTCAAGTAAGGTAAAAATACAATTGAAATGTAAAAAGATTTGTGCAGTGTATGGAGAAGGTGCTGTGACTGGTTGAGTGTGTGAAAAGTGGTTTGCAAACTTTCTTTGTACTATTGACATTTTGGCCAAATAATTGTTCTCTGTGAGGCTGTCTTGTGTATTGGAAGATGTTTATTGGCTCCCACTAGAAGCCAGTAGTGGGAGATGGCCAACATATTCAACATGTTCAAATCAATAATGTTATTAGTGAAAATGAAAAATGTGTGTTTTATGGAAAAAACTAAACAGTCTTTTTGGCCAATCCAGTACATATATATAATGGAGTGTTACTCATCCATACAAAAACGAAATCTTACCATTTGTAACAGCATGGATGGACCTAGAGGGTGTTATGGTAGGTGAAATAAGTCCGTCAGAGAAAGCCAAATACCATATGATTTCACTTATATGTGGAATTTAAAGAACAATATGAATGTACAAATAAAAGACAGAGTCGTAGACATAGAAAAGAAACTGATGGTTGCCAGAGGGGTTGGAGGTTGGGGAACTTGGTGCAAAAGGTAAGGAATTGAGAACTACAGATTGGTACTTATATAATAGTCATGGGGATATAAAGTACATCATAGGAAATACAGTCAATGATATTATAATAACTATGTATGATGCTAGTTGGATACTGGAAATATCAGGGGAAACACTGTAAGATATATGACTGTTGTATACCTGAAACTAATATAAAACAATATTGAATGTAAACTGTAATTGAAAAAAAAAAAGATTTAAAAATTTTATATAATGTTTTATATTTACTTAATAAATTCCCAGTTAAAGTACTTCTTACTTATATTGTTACAGTTTTGGAATGACCATTTCATGCATGACATTGAAGGAACATTAAGAATACACTGTTAGGATGGATTTTCTTAGAGTCTGATGGCCAGAAAGATTGCTTGATAAATAAACCTGACTTTTAAGGATTGAAAGAATGCTGAGGAATTAATTGTTCTGGTTACCAAACAATGTAATAATATAGATAGACTAAAGAAAATAGCAGCATAAAATAATACCTTATACAATTTTATAACAATAGAGCAGCAAATATTTGGCACTCAGAATATATTGTAATAGCTCTTACAAATATTTTATGCTATCATAATGTTAATGGAAAGGGAGGCTAAAGAATGGAAATGGATTGTGGGTATGGGTGTTTGGTTCATATATCAGTTTTTCTTCTTTACCTCTTTTTTTTCTTTTCTTCTTGGGGTTGTAGATTCCAATATGAGTCAGGGATTGAACAGGGAAATGCTAGAAAGAAATAGAGTGAATGGCCCATGCAAGCTAAGTTTTTAAACTTACATTGATACCGATATCTTAACTCTGACATATACTTTCCCATGTTTGTCTTAGTCATGACACTTTTCCTAATACTTGCTTAACCAATGTATTATTCACTATTGTATGTATGTTCATAATATTATAGGCCAAAGAGGTTAAATTTGTCCATGTTCTTTATTTAATGGAAGCGCTAGCATACTTCTCAAAGTGTTTACTTATGGAAGTATGTAAGCCAAAGGGCCACTTTCTTACTTTTTAAATCTCCACTTTCTCTTTGTAACCATGAGTGCAGTGCCATCACGTGGTCCAAATTCTCCACTTGCTTCAGATTGGATATCTTTGTATTGAACTATTAGTAATTTTTCATTTTGGTTACTCTTACTTGGAATCTGAACTGTGTATTAAGTTGATTTCTACCATACTTCTCAAATAATACTTCAATATAGTAAGTAACAAAACAAAGAACAGCCACTGTTTAAAAACATATACCAAAGTAGTCATATGAATATTTTAAAGTGTGAATCACAGATATTTGAAATTTATTATTGAGGATGTTCTCCTAGAATTCTTTCTTAAGTATAATGAATTAGCATCTAAGATATCTAATTAAACAGGTCTAAGAAAAGATTTTATTTGAAATTATTTCCCAAATAATTTCTGATTTTGTGCTCAACTAAATGTCCTTTCAATGTGTGTCAGAAACTCACTGCTTCTTCTGTGTGACTGTTGGTCAGAGTGTGGTATCCTCTGGGCATCTGTACTGCCTGTTGGATCAACTCCTGATCCTTAGGACATTTATAACCTGTCTTATCTGCCTAGTATCTGTGACCACCACAGAGATTTTAATAGAGTAAAACAGTCTAAGAATTGTTAGAATAGTGCTCCTGGTGTATCTCAGCTCACTACTTTGCTTGGTCTTTTGTGGATTTGTTAGCTTACATCTTGTTACCTCCCTCAAAGTAAGTTTCCTGTTGGGTATTTATCTATCATGTGATTCTTCTTAAAGCCAGAAAAAGAAGGAACTCAATTAAATTGCTCTTTATTAGTATGTCATCTCTCTAAGAAGTCACTTTTATTCAAATGGTCTTCTTTTGTATATGTACGAGATAGAAAATGGCACTTTTTTTTTTTTAACAAGGAAATTAGTATATATAAATGATAAGAGATTTAGGCCAGTCTTCCCAGGCATTTATTTATTTTAGTATTGTGATATTAAATATGAAAATGCCTAAATTCAAGTGTTTAAGTTTTTTCTAATAAACTTAATTAAAACAGTTATGTTTAAGTATTAGAATTCCCCTCATCCAGTACAGAATTAAATATCTTACTTTTCTCAGGAAGATTACGTCAGATAATTTTATTCCAGTTGAGAGCATTTTAAGTTAATTTTTTTCTAAGGGAAGATTTATTTTTATCAAAAAATGACATAGTCTACCTTGAACCCATGGACAGTATACATATTGTGATTATGTTATACCCACTAGCACAGTTGCTTGTTGGCTAAGCTAACATTTATTAGTAAAATCCTTGGAGCCATTAGTTTTAATTTTAGTTTCACTACATAACAATATACTGACTGTTAAAAAAATTAATACATTACAGAAGTCAGCTATTTTTGTGTTTGAAAGACTGGTAAAGCCACAGTCTTGTTAATGATTTTTTTCTTACAAGATAAAGCATGTTTTAATTATTACTACTCTGGAACATAAATTATTACTACTGGGGAACATAAATTTATTACTCATCAAAATGGTTACATTTTAAAATGTAAGCTGTAAAGTCCCTCAATTCCTTTATTTACCAGTTGTTGATTATTATCAGTGGAATTGGTTTACTAATGAAAGTTTATGGCTTATGATTCTTTTGCTCAGTATTATGGGTTTAATATTTTTTTTCCCTTAGGACTGGATTTTTTTTTGGGTATTGTTACCATTTGAATTGTTCCTGGCTGACATCATTAAATGGTCTTAAATGTTTGTAGTTCTATTGAACCTTAATGGTGAAGAAGTTCAAGAAAGCTCTGTAAAATCAGTACACCATTATCCACAGGAAAAGCCTTTTATTGTTTTTGACTTGAAGTACTGAAGAAAGAGAAAACTCTAAAAGGAATTATGTACTTTGAACATAAATGCTAAGTAATGATGATATTTATTAAAAGTAGTTTATTGCCCCCGCCCTACTATTTTTTAATTAAGATTTTAGATGTCTTGTGATGTCCAGGTGTCATAGAAAAGAATTAAAAGGGCTGTTTTGACCCATATCCTAGGATGTTACATAATTAGAAGAAGGAGAATGATTTTATCTTTAAAAAAAAAAAGATTTTATTTATTTATTTTTAGAGACAGGGGAAGGGCAAGAGAGAGGGAGAGAAGCATTGATATGAGGGAGAAACATTGGTCCATTGCCTCCTGGTATGCTCCCTGACCTGGGACGGAACCTGCAACCCAGGCATGTGCCCTGGCTGGGAATCGAACTGGTGACCTTTCACTTTGTGAGATGATGTCTAACCGACTGAACCACACCGGTCTGGGCCAGAATGACTTTATCTTCCCTGTAAATGTCTCATGTGGGACATCTAGTATAATACTAGTGCTTGAGTTCAGTGCTATTTTAATATTACTGGCCTTCAGTTTTTAAATAATTAAAATTTTATTTCACAAAAATAACAAGTGTAGGCATTGAAAATGTTTTAGATGCATTTTTGCATTAAATTTTATTATAAATTTTGTGTTGAATGTCAATAGTAAATACACATTAAAATTACAGTTCTGAGTATGCTATTTTTAAAATACCTAGATGATCAGCAAGCTTTGAACTCAATCATGCAAGATTTGGCTGTTCTTCATAAGGCCAGCCGACCAGCATTATCCTCACAGGAAACCAGAAAAATAAAATCGTTATCACCAAAAAAGCAGGTATTTGTTTCAATAATATTTTAATAAATTTAT
This sequence comes from Furipterus horrens, assembly GCF_987537825.1. Classification (NCBI taxonomy): domain Eukaryota; kingdom Metazoa; phylum Chordata; class Mammalia; order Chiroptera; family Furipteridae; genus Furipterus; species Furipterus horrens. Next base: position 181,297,848 of record NW_028327176.1, read on the forward strand.
ATTGTTCTATGAATTATTTTCCTTGAATATCCTGATCTTATAGAGATTTTACTTGAAGTGTTTTGCTTTTATACTTTTGAATCAATTATTTTGTTAAACATTTTTTCCATTAAAGGTGTGTATTTTTAAAAATGAATGGTATTTTCGTTTAATGTGGTAACTGCTCTCTGAAGCTGATATTTCTTCCATTCTTAAAGCACTTAAGATAAGCAAATTGTTTTTATTTATAGTAATCTGTTCTGTATATTTCCAAATGAAGATCATTTTGATTCTTATAGATAAAATTTGTTTGGGAAAAGTGGAAATACATTATCCTTATTTCCCTCTAATAGGATTAGTAAATGTCTCATACCCATGATGCCATTACTAACAGATACTGGTGATCTTTCCTATTGATCCCAGATTCAGTAATATAATTCTCAACTTGGCTCTTTGGCAGATGCTATTAATTGATTAGAACTGATACTTAAATGAAACCTCCTTCCCACTTTGCACTGTTTTAAATGAGTGACTAAGAAAAAAATTATTTAGAAATTCTAAAAATTTTATCTGATTTCTGAAATGATTTATTATTTCATTACAGAATGATGTCCGAGTCAAATTTGAACATAGAGGAGAAAAAAGGTAAGAAAAGAAGCATTATATTTTAGATTATTGATTTAATTAAATGCATGCTGTAGTTAAAAGTTGTTAGAGGTTCTTTCTATATTTTAATTAAGGTTCTTAGCTTACAAATTGAGAATGGAATAGTCCTTGGTAATGTATAACATGTATTTAGACTTAAGATAGAAGCTGTCAAAATTCACGCTAAACATTAGAAATGATACATATTTTTACTTTGCAGTATTAGGAAATAAATAAGATAATTACATCATGAAGCCTTTAAATATTACCATTTCCTTTTATTTTTAATCAGTGGAAATTAAATATATTTGTTCTTATCATAATTGTGTTATTACTTCAGATACTATACAGAATTTATGTATGTGGGCTTACCATTCACAATTTTGATTATAGTAGCATTGAGGGAAGTGAGTTGGAATGGTGGCTGTAAATTATTTAGCAGAGGTGTAAGCCTAGTCTTCTTCTAGATATCTGTGTCTCGGTACAGTAGTGGAGGTGTGTGGTGTTGGTTAACAACAGAGTTACTAACAAGCCTAATAGGAGTTGGAGAATATGGGATTTCATTTTTATTATTCAAGTCTCATTAAATTAGTTTAATGAAAGATCTATCCATGTTAAGGCCTTTAAAAGTCTCACAAATCACATAACCTAAGATGTAAAAATATTTCACACAGAGATATGTTTTTTTTTTAATTATTATTTGTTTTATTTTTAGAGAAAGGGGAAAGGAGAAAGAGGGAGAGAAACATCACTGTGTGGTTGCCTCTCACTCGCGCCCCCAACTGGGGACCTGACGTGCAACCTAGTAATGTGCCCTGACTGGGGATCGAACCAGCGACACTTGGCTCGCAGGCCAACGCTCAATCCATTGAGCCACAGCAGCCAGGCCCCAGAGATATGTTTTAAAAAATGTTATATACCAGATATACAAGTGTTGTCCAATCTGCTTTTTTTCTATTTACAATTCTACTGTGGATATTTTCACAGTTTTTCATTCAGGGAGTACTATTTGTTGAGTGCTTACTATCTGCTGGGCCATGAAGGAATAAAGTGAGTGAAACAGATGGTCCTTCCCCTTACAGAGCTTATAGTCTAGTATAGTAGTCTCCAAACTTAGGTTTATGCTTCCCAGAGGCAGCACAAGTGAATGTGTTGCAATAAAGGAAGGAAATACTAGAATTAAACATTTTGAGAATTTCCTTCTTATAATTTTTATTAGCACAGAACAAAATTCAGACTTTTTGAACTTTATGTTAAGAATTAGTGCACTTGATCAAGAATAAGCCATTGTAGTGTTCAAGTAAAGTAAATGTTTACATTTTTACTTAATTTTAATTTCTCTATCCAAGAGATAACTGTTGTATGTTATTTAACTATACCTAGAAAATAAAATATTTTAAAATTCTGTTTATGCAGAATCCTTCAGTTCCCCAGACCAGTTAAACTGGAAGATCTGAGGTCTAAAGCTAAAATTGCCTTTGGACAGTCTATGGATCTACATTATACCAATAATGAGGTAAATATGTAAAGTTTAACTTTAAGTAGTTCCTATTTTAGAAAGTGATGCATTCATTTCAGAGATTGTTTTAGGACAGTTGTGCTTTTATTTAGGTATTGCTTAGGGTATGGTATATTAGAGGAATGATATAGAACAGTTAAACTTGTAAATTTTAACTACCGTATTTTTTTGCTCCATAAGACGCACTTTATTTTCCCCCCAAAAGTGGGGGGAAAATGTCTGTGTGTCTTATGGAGCAAATATTGCATCACAGACCATGATGTGTATTACCTAACCTGTCAGCGGTGGCGACAGCTGTTAGAAGAGGAAGTAGTGGGCCCATGCAAAACCCCTGGGGACGCTTAAATGTCCCACTTTACTGCTGAATCTCAGGGCATCTGGTCAGTATGAAGATAATAAAGAAAGCGATATCAGGGATTGTGAGCAACTGAGCTTCATAAATTCTGACACTAGCGATGATGAGTTCTCGGGGTTCCCAGAAAACTAGAAGAGTACTTGAACCTTAAAGTCTCTCCTCCTTTGTTAATGACAATGATGATGGTTCTTAATACCGCTGTTGACTGCTGTTCACTTTACATGGTTGAAATATTATTCTGTTATTTTATTAAATATTTTAGTACACCATTTGGTTCAGAATATTTTTTTTCTTGTTTTCCTCCTCTAAACCTAGGTTTATCTTATGGTCAGGTGCACGGTGCACCTTATAGTGTAAAAAATGCAGTAATTAAAATGGATTTTTCATTGTAAAAAATATTAAAAGGTGCTACTGTGAAAATAATTGAATGAGAGTCTATGAAAGGGGGAAATGTGTGTGAGGTCTGTCCAGAAGTTATCCAACCGTGTAATAAGAAATATAGAGACATTTACGTATTGAAGAATATTCAAGATACAAGAAACATTGTACATAGGACAATGACACGTCAGTCTCCTTCTAAGTAGGCACCTTAGGACCTCCCACAGTTCTCCCAATCACCATCAGCTGCCCCTTCATATTTTTCTGAGTCTTATTGATGGTCTGAAATCTTTTCCCTTTTGAAGGTCATTTCAGTATTTGGTAAAGCCAGAAGTCACAAGGCGCCAAATCTGGGCTGTAGGGGGAATGAGTCACCTAGGTGATTTGATGTTTCACCAGAAGACTCTGTATGAGACGTGATGCATGAGCTGGCACGTTGTGATGAAGCTGTCAATCACCAGTTGCCCATAGCTGCAGGCTTCTGAATCATCCAGATATTTTCTGTGTAGGAATATTCAAGCTTAATGAAAATTTGATGCAGAGTTGTTGCTCTACTCACTCAGTCATTTTGAATGCAATAGCTATGCAGTACATATGCTCACTCAATGGCTGTCTGCTGTCTGCACTGACTAGTACAGTGAAGTCATCATTATTCATGTATGAGCATTCCAGTCCACTCTCCTTGATTGCAGGTTACATTGGATATCGTGCAAACCTTTCTCATTAAACAATAGCTGGACTTTTTCCGGACAGACTTTGTATATTACTTAGAAGTTCGCTGCTTATTTATGTTTTATTTTTACATTATGTACTTTATTGATAAACTATCTTTTCTCATACTCCATACTTGGCTACATAGACAATAGAGTTTTGGTCGTGAGACAGTTTAGTTAAAACTTATAGGATTATTTTCATATTGATTAAGACATGATTAGATCATGTTTATATTTGGGGGTCGGTGGTGATCTGAAAGACATTCTGTGGCACTGAGGAGCTCTGTGTTCCGGGGAAACCTTTTTGAACCTTCTGTAAAACTTGAATTGGTTTAGATGATATTTCAGGTTTCTTTCAGATCCTATGAGATCCCAAGATACTGAGATCTTAAAATTTTTAGGGGCAGTGTTGTTAACTGGTTAATTTGTACTTTTTTTTTTTTTTTTTTACCCCCTCAGAAAATACTTGTTGAATTTTCCAGGCATAAAACTATGATTTAGGAATTGCAGCCCCTCATGGAATTTATAGACTTGTAGTAGTAGAAGCAGACAATTAATAAAAAATATTGTTTAAATATATTAAGTTCTTTGAAGGAAATGTGTAAAGAATAAAGGCAAGGGCAGTAGGTCTTCTATTTAGATAATACTAACTAAGAACTAACTGAGGTGGTGATTTTTAATTACTGAGACTTGAAGTATGAAAAGCTAACCCTGCAAAGAGTTTGAAGGAAAGAACATTCTTGGTAGAGAAAGAAGCTTGAAAGCAGTGCAGAGGTCCTAAGATGGAAAAGACTTATTTGTTTAATAGGAAAATTACCAGTGGGGATGGAGTGACAGTGGAAAGCTTAGCAAAAATTAGTTTTAGAATACACATGAAATTACTTTGCAGATGTTAAAGCATTGTACAAATAAAAATACTAGATTTTGAAATGCATTATTGTTAATTTAAATCAAAAGAATATGCTAATGTAGCTTGTTTAAAGAAACAGTATGGGAAGCCAGGGTGCTTGGTGGTGGCAAATGTAGCTCAGCCCCAGATTGGAAAACCACTGGGAGCGTGGCAGCACACAGGACCCACTCCACACACTGGTTTTCCCGTGGGGAACCAGGCCTGCGTTTCTATAATAGCTTAAAAGCTTGCTTTCTGCTAAAGGAATCCCTCATCCTGGGCTGAGAACAACAGATGTTCAGTGTGTAACCTTGAAGCAGTTTCTTAGGGTCTATTCTGGGCTGATTTTCAAGAACTGGATGTGGTTAGACGAGTTATCCTTTTCATCCATGCATGTGTAACATTCTTTTCTCTGTTATATAAAAAGTAATAATCATATAAGGCATTAATTGGCACAATGATTCATACCTTTCTTGGATGTAATCCACCTAGAGAATTAATAAAAACCTGTTAAGGAGGGGCAAACTGCGCTTTCTGCTCTGGAAAGTGGCCAGTTTTGTCCCTTCTCCACAGGATTCTTGCAGTCTGTGTGCATTTATTCATTTCATTCACAACGCAGTGGACCCTGCTGGTCGGAGGTCCGTGACAAAACACAGATGAAAACAGAAAATATTTTGATAAAAAATCCATATCCAAAGAAATAGTAAACCTGAACAAAGTGATAAGTACTATAATTATAGTAATATCTTAAAATTTTAGTTTCCAAATACCTTGGCTTTTCTGTTAACCATGTACACCTCTTGTTGACTTGCCCTATCTTGGTTCTTATTATTTGTCTTTGTGCTGGCCTGATTTCCCACTGCCAACCCCTGAGACTTTGACGGCTTTTCAAGGGTATGGCTATAGGGTCTAGGCCAGTGGTTCTCAACCTTCCTAATGCTGCGACCCTTTAATACAGTTCCTCATGTTGTGGTGACCCCCAACCATAAAATTATTTTCGTTGCTACTTCATAACTGTAATTTTTCTACTGTTATGAATTGTAATGTAAATATCTGATATGCAGGATATATTTTCATTGTTACAAATTGAACATAATTAAAGCATAGTGATTAATCACAAAAACAATATGTAATTATATATGTGTTTTCCAATGGTCTTAGGTGACCCCTGTGAAAAGGTCGTTCGACCCCCAGGTTGAGAACTAGCTGGTCTAGACTGAAGTACATATCAAGGATGGGGTGGGAGGAGGGGATGGATAGACTCTGCTTGCCTACAGTGGTAACTTGGTGGATAATATGCCCTTTATGGGTCTCTTTCTCTTCCCCATATTCCCCATTCCCTACCAGTGTTTCCTGGTGTATCTTTCCATATAAACAGCCTTGAACTTGAATCTGTATTTTATGGTATGATTCTAGGGGAACCCAGATGCATCTTTGTTTTTGTTTGCTCTAAAAATGTATCATAGAAAACTTTGAAAAGCCAGGCTACATTAAGACTACAATATTATCTTGATTTACCAGCCAAGTAGGTCTGTCAAGAAAAATGATGTTAATTTGACGTTATTTGTACCTGTTCCTGTTCTTAGAATTACTATTTCTTTTTGGAGTTCTCTCAATTTGTTTATGTAATTTTTGTAGTTTTCTTGAGGATTGATAACATCAAGCTAATTGATCTGTTGTTTTAGGAACTCTCTTCCATTTTTTAAAAGTAGGGAAATTTCTTTAATTTCATTTTCTTTTCCCTGAAGCTTTCTGAAGGATTTCTGGGAGTGGTTCTGCCATAATATCTGGATAGTTTGGGGCAGGAATGTGGTAGAGGAGGCATTAGGGTGAGATTACATTGTTTAAAATGTTTTACAACTTAGAGATTCTGTGAGAATTTGTGATTCTGTGAATTAACCATGGCCTAATTCACATCATGACCAGCTCAATGCATGCCCTTGCTCATTGGAGGTACTAGTAAAAAAACTTACAAGAGGTGTTAGTTTTGTGGGCCTGTGGACAAGCAAAAAAAATAATCTATACTGCTTGTTATTTCAGTTCTATACATATATTTTTTCTAGTGGAATATAAATTTTATTCCAAAAGAACCATTCTATAAACTTCTAGCTTGCCAGAATCGAACCAACCAGGAAATTTAAGCCAGAATTGATTGGATATGTTAGTTAGGCTCCTGTTTATGTAATAAAGTGTCAGGGGTGTGTGTGTCTCTGTGTGTGCTGTCATGGGGATAGATATGGCAGTGTGCGTGGAAAGTGAGTGGATTTTCAAGATCATTCCGATTTTACATGGATAGAGGAGGAAGACCTTTTTATGGACTGTTTTCATGTTTTACTATATAAAGTCAGGAAGATAAATCACTTCATTCAAATTTAAGTTTTATTTAATGGGTTTCTGAACTCAATTTTTAGTTTCCTTTCCAGAAGTGATTTATATTAACACACGACTGATTTATCAATAATAAGCCAGAGGAAAACAAATTTCATGAATGAGACTAAAATGAATTGATGAAGTAGGAAAACATTGTGTGATTTATTTAGTGTAATTTAGACAAGCAGGGACTTGTTTTAAAATTTGTAATAGGTGACCTTAAAACATGAGGGATCACATCAAAACCATAGGCAGTAGTAGTGCAAGCTGCTGCTCCACACACAGCTCCAGAATGTCTAGATTTCATGTTTGCAAACTGAAGAGCAAAATCATTTTCCTTAATATTTTGTTACTGTGATTTAAGGTAGTTTTTTTCCCCCCAAAGCAACATATCTTGGAGAAGTAAGCATTCCAGTTATAAATAAACATGTAGTAAAAGTAAATATTTGGGTTTATCCCTCAAATGAAAAATTGCTAAAACAATCTTTATTTCTTTAAAATGTTTTCTAATGCTTAAGAAAAAAAGAATATTAAAGATTGGAGCATGATGTACCAATATGGTTCATAATGGATAGGATAATGAAAATAATTAAGTAGCTCAGGCTTATTTTATATTAAAGTTAATTTCTTTTTGTTATTAGAAAAAAAGTCTTAGGAAAAAAGGGTCTGGTTAAGTCGATAAGTTGTAATATAAAAAATTAGCTACACACAGAAATTGGGAATATAATTTCAAGTACAGATTACGTAAACATAAGCAGATTGTATGATGGAATTCTTATTAGTCCTGCTTTATATAGTGAGCTCTCACGTAATAGCATTGACAGGTTCTGCGACTTATAATGAAACCAGTTTTACCATAGACTAATTGATACAAACAAGAATTAGGTTCCTATGCATCAGGACCTGATGTATTGGTGTCTAACATCTTTTCTTAAAACAAGGAATTTTTTTCCTAAAGAAATTTGTAGAGAATGAATGTACACCATGTCAGCTAGTAAGTTTGGGTGCAGATGAAGCTTTTACCCTATCATACTTACTAAACAACATTTAACAAGTGTTTGCTTTTCTGTGTTCTCCATGTTAATTGCTTGTGTGTGTTTGAGGTGGAGGGCAGCATCCTCTTAAAGACAATTATACTGTAGAGGACACAAAACTAACTAGGCCTTTACATTTGAATGGCTTATATACTGTGCTAAATGTGGGATATGTTCACTTGTTTTTATTCAGTTCTTCTTTTAATGAAATGGATGGAATATATACTTTGAAGGTAAATGAAGGAGTCATTTTATGCTACTAAGTTTACATTTGTTTTAAAAAAGAAGAAGGTATTTTGGTTTTGTTAAATGGTGTGAATCATACTTGTTCTCAAATACCTCAAAGATTGTTTTGTTTTATGTAATGTCTGATCTATTAGAAGACTAAAGAAAGCAGATTTCCACATTGAGGACTCACTGCGGGATGGCTGACTTATTTAGCTTATGTTTGCTTAGAATGTAGTGGTCAAGTCATCAGAGTTAGGGATATGAGCCCCTCCATTGCAGCTGTCACAGATATTCATTGTGTTTGGTATGTTGATAAACCCCCAGTGAGAATGTAAATCCATGGTTACAATTGAAAAAAAAATCAACTAAACGTTTCATCAGTGCAGATGATAGTATTTTTATTTTATATAGCTTTTGTGTGTATTCCTTAATGTTGTTTTCAAGTGAATACTGTAACTTAAGTTTAGCAATATTATGGAAATATTGAAAATTAATTTTTAAATGTGTTTTCCAGAAGAATTTAATGATTAATAAAATAAAAAAGTTCATATTTATTTTATGATTTTAGTGGTGGTAACATCAGAAGAGCAAAACAATCTAGATACATATATTCATTCAGAATTTTATTATACAAATCAAAGAAGAAGGTATTTTGAGAGTTATAATTCCATAATAATAGAGATATTCCTGGAAGTACTTGACTGGTGAGATGGTTGCATGATTCCTAAATGATTCTTAATATTCCTTTCTGTTTAGTTGGTAATTCCATTAACTACTCAAGATGATTTGGACAAAGCTGTGGAACTGCTGGATCGTAGTATTCATATGAAGAGCCTCAAGATATTACTTGTAATAAATGGAAGTACACAGGTATGAACTGGGATTTTTTTTCTCAGTAAGGATTATAGGCTTTATGCCTGTAAAAGTCAATATATAAAACATGGTTACATTCTTTAATCATTGATATATTTTCAACATGATTAAATTAAAATTTATTCATTGCAACTGTAGTTTAATATCCCTGTTCCTCGAAACTATATAGCCAAAATTACAAGTATAATATTGTACATAGAACTAGCAGAAACTGAGAAGTTGGGAAGAATTATGTTGAAATTTCAAAGAGTAGATTTAATAAGACTCACAAACAATATAGAATATCCAGGTTGTTTTTACTAGGGGACAGGATTCTGTTTAAAGCCTGAACGGGGAAGAATAGCATTAACCATTCTTTTTCCTCTGTAGGCTACTAATTTACCATTGCCATCACTAGATGATTTGGATAACACAGTAGTTGGAGCAGAGAGGAAAAAACGGCTTTCTCTAATAGGTAAGAAAGCTAGTGTTTGAATCATGATGAAATGGATGATTTCTCAGTGTCTTCTCTATCCTTTAATGTAACCTAAACATTACCCTGAAAAATAGCAGCGTATCTCCGTATTTTCTGTAATTTATCTTAGTTAACTATGTTCTAGTAGCTGATATTCCCTGAAAAATTATGTTAAGTATTATAGGATTAGCAGTCTCTAACTTAAATATTTTCTTTCTTTATGTACCCCAATGGTATTTTAATGTTGAACAAATTCAAATTCCTCAAAGAAATTTTAACTGTACAAACAAACTGGAGGGGAAAAAAATTAATGAATTATTTTACTATATTAAAATTAATGAAAGGCGTGTGAGCCTTTCTCTAGGTTTTTAGTTAATGCCAAGAATGTTGTTAAAATAAAGAGTGCTAAGAGATTCCAGATTATGCTTTATTACTTTAGTAGTATCCAGTTTTTATTTATTATTAATAATACATTGTTATAATTAAGCTTCTGCTATAAAGAGAAATGGATGCTGTGTGCTGTTGTGTTTTAAAGGAGGCCTATCAAAGGGCATGTGCTGGGCAGAGGTGCTGTAAACTCCCCAGTCTTCAATTTGTGTAAAACGTTGATAATATATTTTTATGTTGTAAGAGCATTACATTGCTTAAAAACCATTTGTCTAAATGTTTTTAAAAGATTGGGCAGTGAATATGGTCATTAAAGATAGCATGAAAACATATTTGAGTGATAGGTTTGAAGGGGAGAATTCTATAGACGAAGAGGTAAGACAGATGAATTAAGGAGGAAGCAAGAGAGTATGACAAAATAAGCGGTGTGATTGATAACAGAAAAGGATTATTCATAATGAAAGAAAAGGTTAAATTAACATGTGAGCCACCAAGAAAAATCAGTTATTTATCTTCTGTTTTGGTCCCCAGAAAGAGCTATTTTATGACTATTTCTAAGTGTCAGTCTTACATAAGTTGTATTTTTGTTTTCAGAAATGCTGAAATTGTGAGCATTGGAGATAATATACAAGTAAAATAAAAATTGCTCGTCTTCATTTGGATATATTTTTATATAATTTAAAGTTTTGGTGAAAAAACATTAGGGAGACCTGAATTCTAATTCCAGCTCTCTAATTAACCTGAGATCAGTAACTTTGCCCATATCTTTAAATCATGGGATAGTTGTAGCAATAAATTGAGAGAACAGTTTTAAAATACATTTTACTTTCAAACCAGAAAGCATGACTACTATTAATTATGTTTCTTTTTTTATTCCCTCTTCTTATATTTTTAAAATAAAAAATTGCCAATTTGTTTCAGTTGCATTAGACAGACAAGCTAAATGTACTAGTTAAATTGACATTTTAAATTAATTTTGAATTAAAATTGTACTGAATGTCTCACTCCTGTTTGACTTCATTGCCAGCATAAGAAGAAGCTGAAAATTGTAAAGTGTAAAATTACTGGTCTTTCATTGGCACCTCGAAACTCAGAATGGCTTTGATAGATATGACCATTATCTTCTTTTATTTATTTATGAACAATTATTCCCTTTAATTATTTTCGTAAGAGATAGCTAGGGGAAAAACTTACTTTGGGACGGGGATCTATGCTGTTGCGAAGTTCTTGATCAATAGTATATTGGCATACCCGTTACCAACAAAAGTTAAGAAAAATGAATTACTAAGTAAGAAGATGAAGAAACTTTCATAGTCCCTTTTCTTCCCTATCTCCTTTTAATAATGAGTATATAGGTCTTCTTTTATAATCAAGGGTATAAGAAGGGAATAACAATATTAAGGGCAGTGTGATCCTAGTTGTTAAAGAGGCCCAAATCAACCCTTGGCTTACAGTTGAGTCCCTAATAATTTTAGAGTCAAGTGTAGAAAATTATCTCATTTATGCATCTTGGTAATCATTTTATTCTTTCTCATTCTATCTCATTACTAACAAATACTGGCATATACTTAAAATAACCCCTTTACATAAGGTTAAACCTTTTTTTAAAAAAATCTGATTAGAGCTTTTAATGCTGGTATAACTTCCCCATGTTTTTTTATAGTTTAATTTCAAAAAATAAGGAACAAAATAGAGAAAATTTATTTCTATACAACCAGGTAAAAATAAGGTGGATTACTGTCTAATAAGAAATTGATTAATTAGAAATGCAGACTCGTACAGCCACTATGGAAAACAGTATGGAATTTTCTCAGAAAACTAAAAATAGAACTGCCTTTCGAACCAGCGATTCCATTGCTAGGAATATACCCGAAGAATTCTGAAACCCCACTTCAAAAGAACTTATGCACCCCTATCTTCATAGCAGTGCTATTCACTATAGCCAAGTGCTAGAAACAGCCTAAATGCCCATCTGTAGATGAGTGGATCAAAAAACTGGTACATTTACACAATGGAATACTATGCAGAAGAAAGAAGGAACTCCTACCATTTCGATAACATGGATGGAACTGGAGAGAATTATGCTTAGCAAAATAAACCAGGCAATGAAAGACAAATACCATATGATATCACCTAATATAGGAGACTAATGAACAACACAAACAAATGAGCAAAATTGAACCAGAGGCGTGTAACCAAGGAACAGACCAACAGTTACTGGGGGGAGGGGAGGAGGGAGAGAAGAGGAGTAAGTAAGTGAAAGGTTTAGTAAAGGAACTAGTATAAATAACCCATGGACATAGCACATGTTCATTATGAATAATTTTACAGTCACAATACTCTTGCAAAGGAGGAAACAGGTTTCTGAAGATAAATAACTAGAACTGGCATTTAAATGTAGGTCTGACTAAAGCCCATATTCTTTCTACTACATCATGATGCCTTTCATTAATTGCATTGAGGGGTAATATACCTAAGTACAGGTGACCTCTCAATATTCAGAAGCAGTAGTATTTATCTAAAAATCTTTATTGTATTATTATTAACCCCACAATGCAGTTGTCAGCAGTCAGAAGAACATACCACCTAATAAGTCTAAATTAATAATTACACAGAGGTTAATAATTATAGTAGGGTGTGAGTTTAGATGGTATAAAAATACTTGAAGTTTTACAGACATGAATATTTTGATAAATTTTAATAAAAACAGTGTTTCAATTGCTAAAATTATTGGTACTGTAGTTCACAAATTCTGTGTGTGTATTTAATGAAAACAAAAATAGATTCCATGATTATGTTTATAAGTTCATATTATTTTCTTCTTTGAGGTCCCACTAGTAGAGATCAAAGTTCCCCTCCCCCGGGATACATTCCAGATGAATTACATCAGGTTGCCCGCAATGGGTCATTCACCAGTATCAACAGTGAAGGAGAGTTTATTCCAGAGAGCATGGACCAAGTAAGCAAAAGTTGGGTATGGTTTTTCGTATTACTTAAAGGGATGTTGCCAAGGTCAGTGTGGTTTGGCAGGTATTGGTGTGTGTGTACACCTCTTCTCCAAACCCCTATCTTCTTTACGTGAACAAAACAGTAAAAATATGTAGGAAAATACCCACTAGTTTACGTATGCCTGTGCTCATTCATGCATAAAGAAAGCTGGAATAAGACGGATTATCTTACATTGCCCATCCATAAATGAATGAATGCATATATTTGTAATCCTGGGGTTAATGTGTAGATTTTTAAATTAACATTTGAAATACATAGTAAAACTACAAATATCTAACTTTGTGAAGGTGAGGTTTGCCAATTCTCTAAAACATTTAAACATGTTATTAAATTCTCACTCAGCAACACATACACTAAAATTGGAACCACACAGAGAAGATGAGCATGGCCTCTGCGCAAGGGTGACATGCAAATTTGTGATGTGTTTCATATTTTTATGGACTCTAATGAAGACTCCCAATAAAAAACATAGAAAAAATGTTATTAGAAGTTTAGTAGTATTGAAGTATTTCCGTGGGGTTCTGTTGTGTCCTTAACATCACCTTGGCTGCTTACCAATGCAGGTTTCTTTTTCTAATAGTGTAGCAGTCATGGTGTCATTAGTCTCGTTTGGGTGGGGTCTTTGTTCAGTTTACAGCAAGCAACAGTATTTGAAATCTTTTAGTGTTTAATTGCTTAACTAATAGTCCATAGAGAAGCAATATTTTTCTCTTAGGAAAATTTGAAGTTATAGCCTACCTATAAGGGACAACTGCATTTTAAACATTTAAAAATGAGAAACTGGGTTGGTGGTGGTTGCTATTGGGTATGGGGTTTCTTTTGGGGAGACTGAAAGTGTTCTGAGATTGTTGTGCACAACTCTCAGTATACTAAAAACCACTAAAGAGTACACTTTAAATGGGTGAATTATATGTTACATCATTTGTATCTCAGTAAAGCTGTCTCTTAACAAACAGTGACTTCTGGTTATATAACATCAAATGGTGAAACTGTTTTCCTAGATGCTGGACCCATTATTTTTAAGCAGCCCTGAAAATTCTGGCTCAGGAAGTTGTCCATCTCTTGATAGTCCTTTGGATGGGTAATGTTGACTCTAGTTTTTGTTTCTTAGTATATGTGGGTGAATATGCATATAAATACAGTGTGTTGAATTATCAACAGTTGTGCTACATTTAGAGGAATGTAATTGATACTTGTTTATACTTACTAGCAAATGAATTTTTAATAGTTTAGACAAATCCCTTAACCTCATGGTGCTCAGTATTATTAGTTAAAATGATACCTGATTATAATATTTTGAGCACTCCTGCTTGCCAAAATTGTGTTTTGGAGCTAAATGCAAACTTAGAATTTATGCAGGTTTACTTTTAAAACTGTGTTGATGAAACTACTATCAAGTTTCTTATTAATAATGTTTTGGAGATTTCATGAGTTGTTTCACCTATTCAGGATTTTGTCCATTCTGGCACCAAATTATAAATAACTTAAGATTCTTGGTAGTTGTGACTCAGTATGTTGGTTGTGATTTAAGATTTAAGTACTTTAGTTTTGTAAAATAGGTGTTCAGGAATAGAAAGCAGATAAAGTTGCAACTGAATTTTTTGTTACAAGTGCACCCTCATTGCTGGTCTCAGTTAGGACAGTGTTCACCTGTAGTATACAGAGTCACCATGTAGCACACAGAGTTAGTATGTTTATTAAAATCTTGCCCTGGCTGGTGTGGCTCAGCTGGTTGGGCACATGTCTAGGTTGCAGGTTTGGTCCCCAGTTGGTGTGCATATGAGAGACAACTGATTGATGTTTCTCTCTCACATCAATGTTTCCCTCTCTTTCTTCCTCCCTTCCCCTCTCTCTCTAAAAAAAAAAAGGAAAGAAGAAGTCTTTACCTATTTGGATGGGTGGCTCGGTTGGTTGGGATGTCATCCCTTACACCAGAAGGTCGCAGTGTGGTTCAGTTCCCAGTCAGGGCACATACCTAGGTTTCAGGTTCAATCCCCGGTTGGGCCACGTACGGGAGACAATTGATCGATGTTTCTCTCTCTCAAATCCATAAGCATATCCTTGGGTGAAGATGAAAAAGAAAATCTTTGCCTGTTTAATCTCCTCTGGGATTAATTTGTAAAAGCAAATTGTAAAAACATAATATTTTATGGCAGTATACGTTTAATTTTTTGTTACCTGTACATATACATGAAGCCTTTGTCTTTGCCCACATCTACTTAAAGATAGCCATTTAAAACATTAAGAAATTTAGGGAAATAGTAATGTGAAATATTATATACTTGATGAGTTAGAAATTATCGCCTTTCTATTGATGTGGAAGCAGTCTAGAAAGGTGATTTGGCAAGTTAAAACAGCTAGTTAAGTGGCAGAGCTATGGTAAAAACACAGAAATTTCTAAACATCTGTAATGCCAAAGCATAACATTCTTACCACTATACTCTATGGGTTCATTTTATAAGCCAGACTTTTTGCCTGCATGTACCAAATAAGTATATATATATAATGTGTGTGTGTGTGTGTAGTCTCCCACACATACATACAGATACTGATATTATATAAAGTTTTTTAAATGTCTTGTTTATATTTTCTCAATTTAATGTGACATTTTCTACTTTTAGAGAAAGCTATCCAAAATCACGAATGCCAAGGGCACAGAGCTACCCAGATAATCATCAAGAATTTTCAGGTTAGATTATTCACATTCCGAATGTTTAATATTTATGTCATTACATCAGGGAACACAGTTTTCGTTGAGTTAGATCTGACACTTGTTTTTAACTAACTTTTGGCATCTGAATCCAAAAATGATGCCAGTTTTTCGCTGTCACGTCAACTTGTGAAGGTACAGGATACCCTCCCTTTTTCCAAAAAATAATGCAAAATGTACATATAAAGGAAAATAAAGAAAACAATTACCTGAATATACTGTTTATTTAGAGTTATTTTATTCATATAAAGGCACTATATTGTTACTGTAAGTCAAATTGTGTACAAGTAGTTAAATTCTGCTACAAAACATACATATTAAGGTATTTTATCTTTTCAAATGACAGGCTAGGAAATGCCAAAATGAGATACTTGAAACAGTCTCCTTCAGTTGGCAAAGCTTTAACAAATTGCTTCTTGAGACCCAGTTTTATGTGCAGAGGTGGGAATATAATGTTCTTTCTGTCAACAAGTGGCTCATGTAGAATGTTTGGATCACCAGATTTGAAGTCAGATTTTGGAGGCCAATTCGACTCCACCCAGTGCTTCTCATGAGCTCTGCTGTTCCACATACACAGAAAACAGGGATACTTGGTGTATCCGTGTTGCTGACCAAGAAAGAAGCAGACCATTTTAAGATGAGCACACATGATCCAATTGTGCTTGTGATATTACAACAGATCAGTGACTCTCTTTATGTCTTTATATTCTTCACGAAAACAAACTGAATGGCCAACTGGGACAGCACCAAATAAATCACCATTGTGGAGGAGGACACACTTCAAGCTCCACTTTGAGCTATCAATGAACGGTCACCATTCAGTTGCATTCTAGATGAGAATTCCCAATTCCTCCATTAAACCCTGTATGTTATGGTAATGCACAAAGCCACCGTCACTTCAAAAGTACTGCAGAAATGCACTCTCTCTTGATTGAAAGTAGGATGCCTTCGCTCCTTTTTCAAGCAAGTTTTTCTTGTGCAGTCTTGATGCTAGGAGTTCTGAAGACTTTTTGGATAGTCCCAAATCTTGTGCCAAATCATTCAACTCATGCTGATCAAATCCCTTATGAACTGATTCGTCTTCAATTTCAAAATCTTCATCGTTGCTGTCACTTAGTTCTTCACCATACTCCTGTGTTTTGAAAGAGGGTAGTTCAATGAAAACTGGCACTGGCATTTCAGCTGAATGAGGCACTGGACGTATGGCTGATGGTAGACTAGGATATTCTATTTTACACTTATTTTTCTTGTTATATCCTGACGTTTTCACTATATAAAAGTTATCAGTCACTTGAATGACCTATGAGCTCTCGCCAAACCATAGGTATACCAAATGGCATTTTATCGCATGTTCCCTTCATCCACATCCATAAACTCTCGACACACTGCTTGCACTCCTTGTGAGAGGCCCAAGATTTATCTTAATCACCAAGTTTTACTTTAAAATATGCAAAATAGGCTTGCCTGACAAATGCGCTGATGTTTGTCCTTTGACTGGGAATGGTAAAACTGCCACAGATATAACAAAACGAATCAGGGTTGTTTAGGGACTTATGACAAGAGATAGCAGAGGTAGACATGATCTGAAGGAAAGAAAGTAAGTACGTATGTAAATAAAAAAATAAATTCTGCTAACTTCTTGTATACAGACAAGAACTCGGACTATACTTCTGAATACGATTCACTATACAGAGCAGTACACAACCTCTCACCACACTGTCTCCTGTGTAACTGAATAGCCTAGACAAGTATGAACCTGTCACTGGTCTCCAAGGTCGTCCCCACCCCTCTCCACTCGGGGGAGGTTTGCACTCAGCCAATAGGAAAGCACTAGTGCTTCTCTTGATCCAGGCTCAATCCACCCTGGAATGATTGCATTAAGATAAGCTGTACAGAAAAAATTTGACGTGACAAAAGAAAACTAATTGCAGTTTTGAAATCAGCATGCCTATTTAAGTCTAAAACAGCTGAAAAATCGAACTCAACAGGAATTATCTTAAAAATTGTTCCCTTGAGTAATATTTTAACTGGGAGGGAGAAGGGACTTGTGTTTAAATAAAATAAATGTGTAAATATGTTTGATTTTTTTAGTAACATAAATTTCTTATGTGTGTTAGTAGACTTTGATAACCCTATCTTTGAGAAATTTGGAAAAGGAGGAACATATCCAAGGCGGTATCATGTTTCATATCGCCATCAAGACTATAATGATGGTAAGTTGCTGGCACTCAGACTACAAGAAAAGTTTGTGAAAAATCTCAAAAGTAATAACAATAAAAATTTTATATAAAGGAATACCATTAGAAATAAACTTGTTTCTCCATCATTTAGTTTTCTGCCTAAATTATTTTAAAGAAATTGTATCATAACTAAAGCTATAATAACATCTTAGCATTATGCCAACTTACCTCATAGTATTTATCCTCCCTTAGAAGAAAAGGAGTAAATAAAAATGATGTTATTTAGAAAGTTACTCCTTCATGATATTTATACTTATGTCATCCTTTTAAGGAAAAAATATTGCTACCTATTAACTTTTTAATTTGGGTTTATATTTTAAATCATGATTAGAAATGAGAATAAAATATATGTTTTCTACTTTTTATTCCATAGTGAGGGAGTTATATTTTATGAATATGTATATATATTTATAAACATAAAAGATTATTTGAATTTCTATTCAGATCCTGTTTGTTTTTTCCCTACTTTTCATTTCTCCTTTCACCTTTTTGCTGACTTGTATTTTCATTATTATTTTTTCACATTTTCTAACTATGTTTATACATAATTATTAAGAATATGCAGTGAACATCGAAGAAAAACCTAGTTTTCATGAAACTGCTATCTCTGCTTCTGTATATTCTAGTGATTTCATTGTTAACTATAACACACAGTGAATCATAAGAATGTTATGACAATGAAAGCAATGCTCTAACTGAAGGAATCATTAGAGAAAGTGGATATGTTTTGTACAGTGTAAACTTTACTATTTTCTTTTTTTTTAATTTATTTATTGTTTTTCTATTACAGTTGTCCCACTTTCTTCTCCCATTGGTCCCCACACACCACCTACCCCTTCTCCCAGAATCAGTCCCCACCCCGTTGTCCATGTATATGGGTCATTTATACTACTTCCTTGACTAGACCCTTCCCCTTCTTACCTTGCTTCATCCCATGCCCTCTCACCCCTTGTCACTGTCAATCTGCTCCTTCTTCACATGCCTTTAGTTCAATTTTGCTCGTTTGTTTATATTATTCTTTAGTTTCCTGTATTAGGAGATACCATTTGGTATTTGTCTTTCATTGCCTGGACTATTTCGCTAAGCATAATTTTCTCCAGTTCCATCCGTGTAGTCACAAATGGTAGGACTTCCTTCTTTCTTTCTGCTGCATAGTATTCCATTGTATAAATCTACCACAGTTTTTTGATCCACTCATCTACAGATGGGCACTTAGGCTGTTTCTAGCACTTGGCTATTGTAAGTAGTGCATAGGTTCTTTTGAATTGGAGTTTCAGGATTCTTCGAGTATAATCCTAGCGATGGAATTGCTGGATCAAAAGGCAGTTCCATTTTTAGTTTTTTGAGGAAATTCCATACTGTTTTCCACAGTGGCTGCACCAGTCTGCATTCTCAGCAACAGTGCACTAGGGTTCCCTTTTCTCCACATCCTCATCAGCACTTGTTTGTTGATTTGTTGATGATGGCCATTCTGACTGGTGTAAAGTGGTATCTCATTGTGGTTTTAATTTGCATCTCTCTGATGCCTAGTGATGTTGAACATTCTTTCATATGCCTATGGACCCTCTGTATGTCCTCTTTGGAGAAGTGTTTGTTCAGGTTCCTTGCCCATTTTTTAATTGGGTTGTCTGTCTTGTTGTTGTTGAGACCTGTGAGTTCTTTATATATTTTGGAGATAAATCCCTTGTCTGAGGTATCATTGGCAAATATGTTTTCCCATGTGGTTGGTTTTCTTTTCATCTTGCTGATGTTTTCTTTTCCTGAGCAGAAACTCTTTAGTTTGATGTAGTTCCATTTCTTTATTCTTTCCTTTATCTCCCTTGCCCTAGGAGATATATTGGTGAAAATATTACTACGTGGGATAGCTGAAAATTCCTGCCTATGTTTTCCTCTAGGGCTTTTATGGCATCACGGCTTACATTTAAGTCTTTGGTCCATCTTGAGTTTATTCTGGTGTATGGTGTAAGTTGGTGGTCTAGTTTCATTTTTTTGCACGTCCCTGTCCAGTTCTTTCAGCACCATTTGTTGAAGAGGCTCTTCTTATTCCATTTTATGTTCCTTCCTCCTTTGTCAAATATTAGTTGACCATATAGACCAAGGTTTATTTCTGGGCTCTCTATTTTGTTTTATTGATCTCTATGTCTGTTCTTATGCCAGGATAAGACTGCTTTGATTACAGTGGCCTTGTACTATACTTAGATATCAGGTATTGTGATTCCTCCTACTGTGTTCTTCTTCCTCAAGATTGCTGTGGCTATTCGGGGTCTTTTTTGCTTCCATATATGTTTTTGAAGTATTTGTTCTAGGTCGGTGAAATATGTCACTGGTATTTTAATAAGGAATTGCGTTGAATCTATAAATTGCTTTGGGTAGTATGGACATTTCAATGATGTTGATTCTTCCCTTCCATGAATATGGTATATGCTTTTATTTATTTGGATCTTCCTTAATTTTTTCTTCAGTGTTCTGTAGTTTTCCAAGTACAGGTCTTGGGATTTTTTTTCTAGTTTCTATCTCTGATATTTCATTGTTGGTGTACAGAATTCCCTTCCATTTATGAATATTGACTTTGTACCTTGCTGTTTTACCAAATTCAATTATTAGGTTTAGTAGTTTTTTAGTGGAGTATATAGGGTTTTCTGTGTACACTATCATGTCATCTGCAAATGATGACAGTTTTACTTCCTCTTTTCCAGTTTGGATGCCTTTTATTTCTTTTTCTAGTCTGATTGCTGCGGCTAGAACTTTCAAGACTATGTTGAATAGGAGTGGAGAGAGTGGACACCCTTGTCTTATGTCTGATCTTAGGGGGAACGCGTTCAGTTTTTGCCCATTGAGTATGATGTTGGCTTCATGTTTCTCATATCTGGTCTCTATATGTTGAGGTGTGCTCCCTCTATTCCCGTTTTGCTGAGTGTTTTCATCATAAATGAGTGTTTTACTTTATCTAATGTTTTTCAGCATCTGTTGATATGATCGTGTGATTTTTGTCTTTTGTTTATGTGGTGTAATACGTTTATTGATTTGCAAATATTAAACCATCCTTGCGTCCCTGGGATGAATTCTACTTGATTGTTTTGTAAGTTCTTTTTAATGTGTTGCTGGATCTGGTTTGCCAGTATATTTTTTGAGAATTTTAGCGTCAATGTTCATCAGCTATATTGGCCTGTAGTTTTCTTCTTTGTTGTGTATTGACCTGGTTTTGGAATTAGGATAATCCTGGCCTCATAGAAAGAGTTTGGGAGTCTTCCTTCATCTTGGATTTTTTGGAATAGTTAGAGAAGGATAGGAGTTAGTTCTTCCATAAATGTTTTGTAAAATTTGCCTGTGAAGCCATCCAGTCCAGGGCTTTTGTATGCTGGGAGTTTTATGATTACTGCTTCAATTTCACTAGCTGTTATCAGTCTATTCAGGCTTTCTGCTTCTTCTTGATTCAGTTTTGGAAGATTATATGTTTCCAGAAATCTGCCCAGTTCATCCCAGTTGTCAAATTTTTTGTCATATAGTTGTTCATAGTAATTTCTTACAACCCTTTGTATTTCTGTAGTATTGGTTGTGATTTCTCCTGCTTTCATTTCTGTTTTTATTTATTTGAGTCCTCTCTTTTTCTTGCTGAGCCTGATTAAAAAAGGCTTGTCGGTTTTGTTTATCTTTTCAAAGAACCAGCTCCTTGTTTTATTGATCTTTTGAATTGTTTATTTAGTCTTCATGTCATTTAATTCTGCTTGATCTTGACGACTTCCTTCCTTTTACTCGCTCTGGGCTTCGCTTGTTGTTGTTCTTCTAGGTCTTGTAGCTGTTCTGTTAGGTTTTATATTTGAGATTCTTATATCCTTTTCAGGTAGGCTTGTATTGCTATGAACTTCCCTCTCATGATGGCCTTTGCTGTGTCCCATAGATTTTGGGCTACTGTGTATTCATTATAATTTGTTTGCAGAAACTTTTTGATTTCTTCCTTTATGTCATTATTAACCCATTCATCATTTAATAGCATGTTATTCATTCTCCATAACTTTGAATGTTTTTAATTTTTTTCCTTGAGATTGGTTTCCGGTTTCAAGGTATTGTGATCTGAGAATATGCTTGATATAATTTCAGTTTCCTTGAATTTGTTGAGGCTTGTTTTGTGTCCTACCATGTGGTCTGTCTTTGAAAATGTTCATGTGCACTTGAAAAGAACAGATTTTTTTTTCTTTGAGATGAAAGGTTCTGTATATATCAATTAAGTCCATTTGAACTAGAATGTTGTTTAATGCCTCAGTATCCTTGGTGTTTCTTTGCTTGGAAAATCTGTCCATTGTTGACAATGGGTTGTTAACGTCCCCTACTATGAGTGTGTTGCTGTCGATACCCTTGCTGTAGTCTTCCAAGATTTTCCTTGTATATTTTGGTGCTTCTATGTTGGGTGCATATATTTTTACCAGGGTTATATCTTCTTGATGGATTATTCCCTTAAGTATTATGAAATGTCCTTATTTGTCTCTTTTTATGGCCCTTGTTATGAAATCTATTTTGTCTGATATAAGTATTGCTACCCCAGCTTTTTTTTCATATTCACTTGCTTGGAATACTTTTCTCTATTCCTTCACTTTCAGTCTGTGTAGATCTTTTGTTCTGAGGTGGATCTCTTATAGACAGGATATTTGTGGATTATGTTTTTGTTCCATTCTGCTACCCTACATCTTTTGATTGGAGCACTTAATCCATTTACATTTAAGGTTATTATTGATAGGTACTTATTCATTGTGATTTTTTTCCCTTTATATCTGTGTTCCTATCATTTTCTCTTCTTAAAACATTCCCTTTAGCATCTCTTGCAATACTGGTAGGTGGAGTTGTATTCCTTTAGTCTTTCTTTGTCTGGTAAACTCCTTATTTCACCTTCCATTTTGAGAGAGAACTTTGCTGGGTAGAGTAGTCTTGGCTGTAGGCCTTTGTTTTTCATTGCTGGAAATATTTTTTTGCCATTCCCTTTTGGCTTATATTTTTTCTGTTGAGAAATCCACTGATAGCCTTATCGGAGCTCCCGTGTATGTTATTTTCTGTTTTTCTCTTGCTGCCTTTAGGATTCTCTCTTTGTCTTTGAATATTGCCATTTTAATTATGTTCATTTGAGTGGGCCTTCTTGGGTTCATCTTCACTGGGATCCTCTGTGCTTCCTGGACTTGTGAGCTCCTTTTTCTCCTCATGTTCAGGAAGTTTTCTGTCATTACTTTTTCAGTCATGTTTTCTATCCCTTGCTCCTCTTCTTCTCCTTGTATTCCTATGATACAGATGTTATTGTGTTTCATGTTATCCTGCAGCTCTCTTAGATCCTCTTCATTTTTTCTCAGTCTTTTTTCATTTTATTGCACTGTCTGGGAATTTTGTTCTAGGTTATCCTCCAGTTCACTGAGCCAATCCTCTGCTTCATTTAGCCTGCTTTTGATTCCTTCTACTGTGTTCTTCAGTTCAGATATTGTATTCTTCATTTCTTCTTGGTTCTTATTGATAGTTTCTATGCCTTTTTTAATGCTGGTGTAGTTCTTAGTAAGTTTCTTGTAGGTTCCCTGGAGTCATTTGTCATTTCCCTGGAGTTCTTTGCAGTTCTCCAGGAGTTCATTGTAGTTTTCTCTGAGTTTGTTGAGTTCATAGAGCTTCCTTATTACCATTGTTTTGAATTCCATGTCTGATAGTTGGCTTGCTTCTATTTCATCTATCCCTCCTTCTGAGAGTTCCTCCTTTCCTTCTGGTGGGATGTTGTTTCTTCATCTCCCCATTCTTTGTGGCTCTTCTTGTCTCTGCTTCTTAGATTGGTCTGCTTTGACTTCTTGCTTTCATGTTGTGACTTTCTGTGGTAGGAGTTTTCTGGGATTCAGTGGTGTAGACTCCTTGATCCCCTGAACTTG
This sequence comes from Furipterus horrens, assembly GCF_987537825.1. Taxonomy (NCBI): domain Eukaryota; kingdom Metazoa; phylum Chordata; class Mammalia; order Chiroptera; family Furipteridae; genus Furipterus; species Furipterus horrens. The sequence continues at coordinate 181,321,519 of NW_028327176.1, forward strand.
ATGCGCTTGGGGTGCCCTTTATGCCTTTTATTTGGCTCTCTGGTAGAATTTTGGTTTTGCTTCTTGTTGTGTTGCTCTTTCATGGACCTATCCTCCAGCTACCTGACTGAGAGTCTCCTGTGCTGTTCCTGTGCTTCTGTCCCTGTTTGCCCTATCTGAAAGCCGCTCTTACCAAACATTTGTTGAGCTGCTGCTAAAACAAAGCTACCCGCCCAGGCAAGAGTCCCACACCCACAAAGATATCTGCCACTTCAATCACTGTATCAACTGCTAATCAGCCAGTATTAATAAGGATTTAATAAGATTGAGTCTATTACAAAAAAGGAGAAACAAATAAGAGTTGACTAACTGGAAGAAAAATAATTTCTGAGAGGGGCGGGGGAGGAGCAATAATAGTAGCAAGTAGGGCAAGGCAATGAGAGAAAGTAAAATTTATGTCATAAATTAAAAAGGGAGGAATTAAGAGAGGGGAATTGTGTAGTATTAGGTTTAAACAGAAGTTGTAATATATATATAGTGTGTGAGATAAACACACATGCACAAATAATAAGGAAGATGAATATGAAGAAAAAAATAGGCATCAAATTTATGATGGGAAAAAGAAGAGGCTGGAGGGTTGAGAAGAAATTAGTGTAGATTGGAAACAGGTGGTAGTAAGAGAAAATATAGAATTTAAAACAAAAATTGGAGGAAGAAATCACATGGTAAAATTGATTGAGAAAAGGGAGGAGCAAAATATGAGATTTAAAATAAACTATAATATAAAGACTATTTACTTATAATGCATAGACTGGAGGGACAAACAATGACTATTAAAGGATATTTAGGCGACAACTCCTATAGAAGGTCGCAGTGGAATTTGTCACTGTAAGTTCTGTATTTTTTCACTTTCTTCTCTTTCTGAAACCGACCTGTTGACTTCAACTTGTGTCCAAGTCTGGATCTTGGCAGCCTAATCTCAGCAATCGCTGCTCTTCTGCCAGGGTGTCTGTCTTTCGCTTTTTACTCTAGTCACTCTGAAATCCGCAGTGAATCTTAAGCACCATGGGGTGGGGCCAAGTACTTTCTTCCGGCAGGGCTCCTGCTTCCCCTCCAGCTGTTGCCACTGGGAGGGCATTGATCTGCTCAAATGACTTCTCCCACAGCATTCAAGCATCTCCAGTCCACCTTCTGCCCACCTCTGCCAGAGCCCGGGACAAGTGCATGCCTGAGCTCCCCTTAAGAATCTCGATGCACCTCCAGCCGTTCCTCCTGGGTCAGTGAAAACAGATGAACAAAGAAACAAAAAAACGTTGCTCTTCCAGCGGGCCCAGCCTGAGTTTTAGCCCCCAAACTTCTCGAGGAAAATCTGGGTGCTGTAAAATCTCTCTGCATTGAGGTGCTCTCTGCAGGCACCAAGCCTGCAACACTGGGTTCCTGCCAGCATCTCTTCTGCTATCTGCACCTGACAGGTCGTTAGGAAGCAGCCTCCTGCGTCTGCCACAGCCACAAGGCTCCACTCTGGGCAGTGTCCACTGGTCGTACCTATGATTTCTCAACAATTAAGCTGAAGATCCAGACCCAGGGGAAGGCCAGCACACCTTTTCATTGAGTCCCTCTGGGATATCACTAGACAGGGTGCCCACAGTGGGAGCGCAGCCTCCAGGCCTCTGCAGTTCCCCAGCCTTCACTCTTCACCCCCTCGAATCCTGGCCACTGAGCTGATCCTCCAGTGTCCCTTCCTGGTGCATCCCAAGGTGCAGGGCTGGGATCGGGGCCCTAGTGAGTCACCTTAGAAAATACGGGCTGGGGCTCCTTCTCTCTCCTGTGCTGTTCCCATGCTCCTGTCCCTGTTTGTCCTATCTGAAAACCGCTCTCACCAACTCTCTGCTCTCTGTCCGTGCTCCAAGTCTCCTCTATAATGGGAGCTCACCCAGCAGCCTGCTGACTACCCTGCTGCCTTTTTTCTACTTTCATTATTGACTTTATGATTTATTGTTAACAAGGGTGTTTTCTTGAATTCTAAAAAAAATACCGATCTTAGGTTTAAAGCATATAATCAAATAATGATTGCTGTGTCTGTGTTTTTAGCCTTGTCACGGGACAGATTTCTGTTCCTTACATCACCAGTTTTAGAAACATTCAATTACAACATATTAAGAAAAGTCTTAAGGTAATATTTTTGTTTTGTAGGTCGAAAAACTTTTCCAAGAGCTAGAAGGACGCAGGGGACCAGCTTCCGATCTCCTGTGAGTTTCAGTCCTACTGATCATTCCTTAAGCACTAGTAGTGGAAGCAGTATCTTTACCCCAGAGTATGATGATAGTCGAATAAGAAGGAGGGGAAGCGACAATGATAATCCTACTTTGACTGTAATGGACATCAGCCCACCCAGCCGCTGTAAGTAATAGAAATTGGCATAGTGCAACGTTTAACAGAACCTTTGCAGAATTTTATAGTATTAAAAGGAATAAATACCAAGCCAGTCCTCAGAGTGAGACCAAATTCTTAAAATAGATAAAAGTGGTATTTCTAAGGTGATTGGAATGTCAGGTATAAGTATGGTATTGCTGCTAAATTACTCTAGGTGATTCTGTCCTTCACTTTTATTAGGAAAATGTTTACCAATTAATTATATATTCATTCATTTCACATTTCCTCATTTTGTTCCTGCACTGAGATTTCAAATACACCCTCTTAAGTTATAGTCTAATGGGGAGAATGATGTCTGGAACAATAATTATTGTATAACATTTAATCTTCATCTTAAATGTGAGTAGGAATTCACCAGTTAAGGAGGTGACATGTGCAGGGGACCACAGAATATTCTGAAAGTGGGGAATAGTTAATTTTTTTTGTCTAAAGTGGTGGAGATTTTACTTGAGAGAGTGGGAGTAGGAGAATGGTAACTAAGGTCAGATTGTCAAGTATTTGTCCTTTTTAATGTAAGCAGTGCATACAAAGATATGTGCTGATAGATTGCAGTAATATTTGCATATTCTGAATTCCTCTATTTTGTACTAGTGTTGTCATATTTTACTTCTACACCTGTGATCTCACACTTCATTGCTGCTATCTTTGCTTTTGAAAGCTATCTTTCAGAGATTAAAAATAAGAGAATGTCTTTTATGTGTACCTTCAGTTTATTTCTATAGATCTTTATGTAGATCCAAGATCCTGTCTGGTATCAAATTTCTTCTGCCTGAATAATTACTTTAACCTTTCTTGTGATATAAGTTTGCTGGTAATGACTTCTTTTAGCTTTTGTTTGTTTGACAAGGCCTTATTTCTTCCTTATATTTGAAAGATTTTATTTTCTGGGTGAAGAATTCTGGGCAGTTTTTTTTTTTTCTTTCAGCACTTTAAAGCTATTTTTCCATTGGTTTTTGTAGTTTTTATTTTTATCCTCACCCAAGGACGTCTTTTAAAAACTGTGTTTTAGAAGAAGGGAGAGAGGAGGGATGGAGAGGAGAGAGAGAAAAACATCAATTGGTTGCCTTCTTGTGCACACCCCTATTGGGGATTGAATCCACAACCTGGGTATATGTCCTGATCAGGAATCGAACCTAGGACTTTTCGGGCTATGGGACAACATTCCAACCAGCTGAGCCACACCAACCAGGGCTGTTTTTTGACTTTTATACTTTCTGAGCAGAAGTGTTCTATAATTTTTATCTTTGTTCTTCTGCCTGTAGTTTGCTTTTTTTCTCTGTGGCTGCTTTGAAGATTTTCTTGTTAGAATGAGAGGTGGTCTTTCCAGCTCTACAGCATAGGCAGATGGAAAGCTGTTTGTAAGTATTGCTGCAATAAAGATTAGAAATAGTCTGTCTTACAATCAGTGGTATCTTAGATTGAGTGAATGAGACTAGTACATTTGTAACCAAGAAAGAAAATAATCACATTGGAAAAAATGAGTTATGAGTTTATGAACCTAGTTTGGGTTTAGAATTTTTAGAAAATTGAAGAGAAAAATTTTCAAAGATGATGATCATTTTAAATTTGAATCATCTTGATTTTCTCTTATACCCAAGCATATACAATTAAGGATATCACTAATGCAGTACACTGATTTAGTCCTTAACCATTTTTGTGCTGTCTAGCTATTCCAATTTAAGAAAATGTTCTTTTTAGCTCCTCGTGCTCCAACCAACTGGAGATTGGGCAAACTGCTTGGCCAGGGAGCCTTTGGCAGGGTCTACCTCTGTTATGATGTTGATACAGGAAGAGAGTTGGCTGTTAAACAAGTTCAATTTGACCCTGATAGACCTGAGACCAGCAAGGTAAGAATCACTGCACAGACTGCACAATCACTTCACACAGAAAAAAAAGCAGTTTTAATAAAATAAATATAACACAATAGAATTATTTTTTCCTTAATACAAAGTATTTGCAAAACAAATAGATAATTAGATATGTTTTTCTACTTTGTACTGTACTCTTTTAATGCTTAGTTATATTTCTAATCTGATTTAATGTTGCCTTAGCACACCTTTAAGAACTGTTATAAAAGTTATTGTTAGTGCTTTAAAATGTTTATTCTTTAGGAAGTAAAAATTTCAGTATCAAATCACCTTGATGGGCAATGAAATTTGAATTTTTTCCTTTTACTAACAATGCTGTAAAGACTTAACAATGAGTTCTGTCTTTCAGGAAGTAAATGCACTTGAGTGTGAAATTCAGTTGTTGAAAAATTTGCTGCATGAGCGAATTGTTCAGTATTATGGCTGTTTGAGGGATCCCCAGGAAAAAACACTTTCCATATTTATGGAATATATGCCAGGGGTAAGTTAGCATATTCTTTGGAAATAGATATAGTCTATTTAAGGGTTCAGTTGAGGAAAGAGAAACAATAAAACTTTGATTATAAAATGTTATACCTAATTAATGACATTTTGGAGAGTTTTAACCTAGTGATATAATTTTATTTTCTATATTCTTCAACTACCTCTGTATTTTTTAACTAATTTTTTTAAAATGCTGACATATACTAAAATAGCTTACATACGTAGCAGTCTATACTCAGATTTCTCTAAGTCTTAAAATTATCCATAATTGCTGGTTTATCCAAACCAGGATCCAGTTCAGGATCACACATTTCATTTAGCTGATATATATTCCTTATTCCTCTTTTAATCCAGAACAATTTTTATATAACATAGATTTGACAGATAGACCAGGTTATTGTTCTGTTGACAATCTCATCTCATGGCATTGTATAACTTGCTTCTTTATCCCCTTATTTTCTATAAACTCCCAAGTTAGATCTAAAATCTAAATTAGATGCAAATTCAACATTTTTTATTAGAATGCATCATAGATGATGCTGTGTACTTTATATTGCATCTTATTAATAGATATACAGTTTTTTGTTGTTCCATTGTTAGTGATGCTAAGATTGACTGCTAGGGTGCTTGTCATCCTGATTCCTCCAGTGGAAAGTTTTGTTATTTTGCCGAAGACCAGAAAGTAATGAGCTATAGCAATGGCACATAGAAGTATCCAGTTCCTTCTCAGCCATCCACCTAATGTTTTAACACATTGATAATCATTGCCTCAGTCAGTAATTTCATTAGGAGCTACAAAATGTGATTTGCAAACTCTGTCATTTCTTCTTTTATTTTTATAATATAAAAAAGCCTCGTTGCTTTTGACTATGATAACCAGTGGGGGTTGGGGCAGAGGAAGAAACTGCCGATCTCAGTAGAGTCCACTTGTTTAAAGGGCCCCCACAGTCCTAGAACAACGGCCAGGGCAACAGCTAGAGAGGCGCCAGTCCCATACGGAAGCGGGAAAAGTTCCTGGAAAAGGCGCAAGTGCTGAGCAAGCGGCATTGTTCCCTCTCAGACCCCTCCCCCACATACAGTGTCACAACGTAGTGAAACAGGTCGACTGTACTGACGAATACCTAAGGCTCTGCCTCTTACAATGTAACAGGTGCGACAGGTCTACCTAAGACACACGCAAACAAACACAGGAGCCTGTCAAGATGAGGAGACAGAAAAGTATGGCCCAAAAGAGGGAAAGGATCAAGGTTCCAGTGGGAGAACTAAGTGATGAGGAGACAGCCAACCTAACAGACACAGAGTTCAAAACACTGGTGATAAAGATGCTCACAGGCTTGACAGATATATTTAAGTATGGCAAACGCACAAGGGAAGAAGTGAAGGCTTTGTTAAATGAAACAAAGGAAAATCCACACAAAACCAATGGTGAAGGGAAGGAAACCAGGGTTTAAATCAATGATTTGGAACATAAGGAATTTAAAAACAGTCAACCAGTACAGAATGAGGAAACCAGAATTGAAAAAAATGAGGAGAGGCTTGGGAACCTCTGGGACAATTTTAAACCTGCCAACATCCGAATTGTAGGGGTGGCAGAAGAAGAAGAGGAAGAGCAAGAAATCGAAAGCTTATATGAAAAATGATGAAGGAAAACTTCCCAAATTTGGCAAAGCAAATGGGCACACAAGTTCAGGAAGCACAGAGAGTCCCAAACAAACTAAACCCAGAGAGGACCCCACCAAGACACATCATAATTAAAATGCCAAAGGTGAAAGATAAAGAGAGAATCTTAAAAGCAGCAAGAGAAAAGCAGAGAGTTACCTACAAAGGGATGCCTATAAGACTCTCAGCTGACTTCTCAAAAGAAACTTTGCAGGCAAGAAGGGACTGGCAAGAAGTATTCAGTGTTATGAAAAGCAAGGATCTACAATCAAGGTTACTCAATCCAGCAAAGCTATCATTTAGAATGGAAGGGCAGATAAAGCACTTCCCAGACAAGGTAAAGCTAAAGGAGTTCATCATCACCAAGCCATTATTATATGAAATGTTAAAGGGACTTACTTAAGAAAAAGATAATCAAAACTCTGAACATTAAAATGAACAGACTCACAACTATCAACAACTGAATCTAAAAAATAAAAACAAAATTCAACTAAGCAAACCAAAATAGGCACAGAATCATAGGTATGGGGATCATTTGGAGGGTTATCAGCTGGGAGAGGGAAGAAGGATAAATGGGGATATGGTACAGGGATTAAGAAGCATAATTGCTACAAAATAGTTAATAATATAGGAAAGGGTGAAGCCAAAGGAACTTATATGCACGACCCATGGACATGAACTAAGGGGGGTGGGATTGCTGGAGAGAAAGGGGATACTGGGCGGAGGGAGCAAAGGGGAAAAAAATTGGGAGTACTGTAACAACATAATCAATAAAACATACATAAAAAAATAAAATGGTTAATTGGTTAGAACTGACATCACAAATGGATATGGGTAATTTTTTCATTCTTAGCAATTTTAGGATTAAATTAAGACTATTCAGGAAGAGGTATTAGAGCATGTTTCTCATTAGTTACACCTGGTTTTGTAAGAGCAGCTATCTCTTGAAAGTATAGATTGTCATTTTTTGAATTTGAAAAGCATGTTACCAAATTAGTAATATTTAGGAAAGCCCATGGTATATATGGGTTGAACATAAATGTTCCTAGACTTCCCTGAATCTCTTTAAGTTTGTGAATGATACTCTACAATTTCTCTTGTTAAATTTATTATGCTGGACCCCTTTATGCCCTAGATTCAAAATTCTCCATCTGTCATTTCTTTCTTCAGTTCTCCCAAATGTACCATTCCATTCCTTAGTTTATCTAGAACTACTTTCAGACTAGAACTATAACTTTCTTTTATCTTTGATACCTGGACTAGCATTTGATTTATCTATGTTACTTTTACACACAGAAAGACACACACACACAATTTTTAGCTGGTACAGTGCTTCCCAAACCATTCTAGTTGTTCGCACTGAAGAAAGTAACATTTTATGGTACAGAAAGGTAACAAGACTATACCAATGGATCTGTTAGTGCCATAGGCCACTGACCCAGCTACCTAATGATTTAATGGATCCATAAGGCCATCACTCATTCACTGCCTACAATTATTTGGGGACTTACTGTTTGGAAAGCTCAGTTCAAGCTGGGTTATTGTATATATTTACTACAAGTAGAGGTACAGTAAGTAGACTGAAGAAACAAGCCATGTTGAATAATAGGTGTAGTTAGTTGGCTGGGCTCACTCCTTGTCTGAGGCTTTCCACACTAGTCTACGAGTCAAGGCCAGCAGAATGGCATCATTCTGTCCCTTTAGGGATTGCTCTTGAATAGTAGAAACAACAGATGGTTAAACCTGTAAAATTCAAGTATCTACTTTTATATGACAAAGTACATTGTTTACTAAAATTCAAGGGAAGGCAGAAACATTTGAATATGTTTTCTGTTTAAAAGAAAAGATTTGTCTCTTAGGAAGCATTTCATTTCCATTTTGTGAAGTGGATGAGTATTCATCAAATTTGTACATTGGAATCAGTAGGGAAGCTTTTGTAAATTCAGGTGTGCATGTCTCATTTCAGACTGATACAGCATTCTCAGAGGTGGCACCGCATCCTGCCTTAAAAACACTTACAAAAATTTGAAATTCCTCTATATTTTCTCTTATTTTGAACTAGAATGTTGAGTATATAAAGAAAAAACTTAAAAAGTTCATGTGTTCTGACTTTTTAATTATACCTGTTATTTCTCCTGAGAAATAAATTAGCAGATATCAATAAAACACTTAAAAACAGAGAAAGAAAAAAAACAGATAAAAAAATAAAGTAGGATATATGTAAAAGAGCAAGTAGGAAAAACAAAAGTATATTCCAGGCAAAAAAATGACATAAAAGTACTGGAGAATTTTTAAAAACATGGTTGCAAGGCATAGGAGATAATTGGAAACAACATAGTCATAGAAACAAGGCTATCCATCAAGAAACAGTTTTAAGGGCTTCCTTTACCTGTGAGCCATACTCTTTCATAGTTCTAGTCAGGGACTATATAGAATTGTATGTAAATGAGATGGCGTATATGTTCTTACTGAGAATTCCTGTGCTCTCCAACTAAAGCCTCCCACTGATGAAGTAGGATTCTTTTAAAAGTGAAGATTTAATATGGTGGTTTTTATTTCAAACCACACCGTAGTTTTCTTTGTTTTCTTTTAGGGTTCAATTAAGGATCAATTAAAAGCATATGGAGCTCTTACTGAGAATGTGACTAGGAAATACACCCGTCAGATTCTGGAGGGTGTCCATTATTTGCACAGTAATATGATTGTTCATAGAGATATCAAAGGTAAGTAATGAGGTATTTTTTAAGTGCACATGTTTTTTTTTTTTTTGGTGAATGTGAATGAATCAAGTAATACGGTTAATAAATTTAACATTTATATCAATACATTTACCTTTAAAGTACCATAAGAAAATAATTCTGCTCTCTCATGGACTCAGTCAATATTCCAACTAGTCCTGATTTTCAGGTCTCTACAATGGGTAGCTCCGCTGTGGGGGTTCACAGAATCAATAAAGTTCAAAATGATCACAGAATTGAGACTATGTTTTTATATAGAGAACATAAGCATTAGAATATAGTGATTTAGAGAAGGGGCTCTGACAAGAGATGGCCTGGTTCAAATTCAGGCTTTCTCCATCATTAACCAAGTGACCTTGCACATTCACATGATCCCTCCATGCCTGAGTTCCTCATATTTAGTGAGGGTGATAATAATGTGGAACCCATAAGGTTCTTACAAGGATTAAATGAGTTAATGTGTATAATATGCTTAAAATAGTCTGGTATCTAGAAAGCATTCAAATAGCTATGATGGTGACATACTTATATTGAGATCATATTTAATTAAAGCCATTGGAATGGGCGTTATTACCTAAGGAGAGAATAAGAAGGAGGAGGATGAGAACCTAAGATTGAGCTTTGATGAACTTCAACTCCGTTAAGCTCATTTTCAGGGATCAGGTATATAAGGTTAATGCATGACGTGAGACAAAAGTGAGTGGGGGAGATACGTACAATTTGAGAGGACTTAAAATTCTGTATTGCAAAGCATATCTGAAGGTTTGATTCTATAAAAACTGGGGTTTAATTCTATAAAAACTGAGGTTTGGTTTTATAAAAAATTGGGTATGACCCCAAATTCAAAGGTGACTCTAGTTGATCAACTGATAAGAATAATAAGTACACACATATATAAATAATAAATAAATAAATACATTTTTTATTGGTCTTTCTGAGGGTTCTTATGAGCTACCAGGTATTTACTACCTCCTTATGGTGAGCCACATCCTGAATATGGCCATATTCACACTAAAGAGAACATACCTAACCAGTTTCTAGTGATATATTGAAATGTGCTGGAAAATGCTGAGCCAGATCATGTGTACTAGAATGGAGCTTACCAGTGAGTCTGAGAGAATGAAGACATGGCTTATGATCTAAAAGAAATTGAAACCTGTCTTTCATTTTAAGACCTACTGAGCTTGGGCAGACCTCAGTTGTCAAGTATACAAGCTGATAGCTTTAAGAACCACGTAGGGAAATTATTGAATGTGAATTATTCTATTAGGAGTGATCTCTTATTGAATGTGAATTATTCTATTAGGAGTGATCTCTGTTCAAGCCAGTTTCTCTTTAGCACTCTTTATAAAGAGACAAGCTAAAGGAACCAAGGGGAGATACACCCCCAAGTGGACCTTGTCAGCAAGAGTGACAAACTACTGTTAAAATGAGGAGGTTGGAAACAACAAGCTGACTTAAAATCATTATAGGGCAAATATATTGATAGGAGAAAAGTAAGATATAAAATTAGATATGCAATATGATCTCAGGTTTGTAAAAATAAAGTATGACCTAGAAGAAAATTTTTTATGTGATTAACAGTGGTTATTTCCAAATGTAAAATGAATGATAATTATTTTCTTCAGCATACTTTTTTACTTTTACTACATTTCCCAAATTTTTATAATGGGCAGTTTTTAAATTGTAAGGGAAAAAGAAAGGTGACTTAAGTTTAAACCTATGAGTTCATAATGAAGCTTAGGAAAAAACTAATTGATAATTGTTACTAGGGAACAAACTCATTATTTCATAACAGGGTTCCTTCATTCTGCCTTTCTTTTTCTAACTATACCATTGAGGACTAAACAATGGATGGAAGAAAACTTATCTTTATAGAATCATTTTGACTAACAAATGAAGAAGGAATGATGGAATAGTACCATTTTGCAACCAGTAACCAATTAATAGATATAAGCATTAAACATTAATAGCTGCTTACATCACTAAAATGGAAGCAGTTGAGACTTCCTGTCCTTAGATACATCATCATATTTATGAAGTAATTTTACAAAAAGTAAAAGAATCTGAGTCTGATTAAGCCTCTAGATTCAGCTACCAAATTTTAGAGTTATAGAACAGATATATCAGACATATGAACATGTTAAATACGATCCCTTGGGATAGAGTCAGCAAAATCTAGACAATAGGAAAGCTACAGGCAAACAGGTTCTTCATAAATTCCAAAGAAAAATAGATTAGAGGGCACTTTAGATTAGCAAAGACTTAAAAGATATATTATTGAGTCTCAATGTATGAAACTTATTTGGAATCTGCTTTTTAAAAAACTAAAAGACACCGAGTGTATATTTAATATTCTTAAGGAGTTATTGTTTATCCTGTTAGGTGTAATAAGAGTCTTTATCTCTTAAACCTATCTATTGGAACTAGTGAGATGATGTCTTGAATTTACTTCAAATAATATGAGGGAAAGAGAGTGGCTAGCAGTTTGGTTGGGGAAGATTTTCAGATGGTTGTTGGGGCTGAGTGATGGGTATCTGCTTTTGTGTATGTTTAAAAAATCTCCATAATAGCTTACTTTATTATTATTATTTTTTAATCTCCACCCACAGACATGCTTATTGATTTTAGAGAGAGAGGAAGGGAGGAAGAGAGAGAGAGAGGGAGAGAAACAATGATGTGAGAGACATTGATCGGTTGCCTCTCATTCATGTGTGGACCAGGGACTAAACCTACAACCGAGACATGTACCCTGACTGGGAATGAAACCTGCAACCTTTCAGTTTACAGGATGACACCCAACCAACTGCACCACACTGGTCAGGGCAATAGCTTACTTTTAAGGTATCGAAAATAAGTTTTGAAAAATTAGGAGACTATATTGGGAACCTGATTACAGTAGTCCCTCTTTATATCGTGGTTCACTTATCGTGGCTTCACTGTATCGCGGGATTTTTAAAAACATTATATTTAATTATTTATCATGGATTTTTCGCTATATCGCGGGATTTTGTGGTACTGTATACATATGTTGTTAAAGTTACATAGGTTTAAGAGTAGAATGTGTTTAAGAACATAAGCAGTGTTTATAAAAAGTGTGGAAAAGGTTAATAAGGGAGTGGGAAAGGGTAGTAAGGGACTGGGAATGGTTTATAAGTGTATGGGAAGGGTTTATAAAGCCTTAAAATATATATAAATACTAAAATAAATGTAAGGTTCCTATTTCATGGATTTTCACCTATTGGGGGGGGGCGGGTCTAGAACATAATACCCGCGATAAGTGAGGGAATACTGTACACGTTTTTCTCCTCAGGCCTTTGTGTGAATGGGCATTGGATCAACATTGGTGATTACTCCCCAGCAATAGTTCTCCCTGGCTGTGACCTGCTTGGGATTGTTTTATCCCAGCTTGTAGCCAGTAAAATATGGCTTGTTTGTTGTCCTTCCCCTGGTTAAATATTTTAGAGATAGTGCCTTTCTTTGACAGAGTCCTCTTTAGGTGTTGTATAGTGAGGTGTTAAATAGCATAGACAGTGCTGTTTTACAGGGTCACTGGTATGTGTTTCACTTAGGCTTACAGCATGCAGAGAATGGAGCCTGTATCCTCTCCTGCAAAGGGGCTGAGGAGAGCTATCATCCACTAGGCTGGGGAATTTGCTGGGAGAACAGAAAGACAAGTACAGAAGCTCATGATGGGAATGGACATTATACATTCTCTCCACTGATAACTCTCCTTCTTAGGGTCCATAAAAAAATTAGAAAATAAGGATTTTTTTAAAATATAAAATACGTTTAGGAAACTTAAAAACAGTGAGCTAAATTTAAAAATGAAAATTAGGTAACAAAATGAATTGTTCATTTAAAAACAAGTAGTTTACCTGGCAGGGGAGATACCATGATTATGAAGGTGGTTTTCCCAGGGCGAGGCTTATCCGTTGCACTCCGGATGTGCTGACTCCTGCGATTTCCCCAAATGTGGGAACTCAACTGCATAATTTGTGGTAGTGGGGGACTGTGTTCACGCTCTCCCCTTAAAAATAAATAAATAAATAAATAAAATAAAACAGGTAGCTTCCAGACAAAACTAAAAATGAGAATAAAAGTAATTTCTATTAGACAGAAACTAGACTTATAATCCCAGAAAAAAAGATTGAGTTTTAAAAATGATAAATAAAGGGGAAAATAGAGAATAAAAAATAAATGTACTTAGCACCTGGATCTTGATTTCTGATACCGTTAAAAGTAACCAGGGCTCCTTGAAGAGATGGCTGATTGTAGGACTGGTGCAGGAAATATGCAAGCTGAGCCTGGAGTATCTAATAGTGCCCCAAAGTAATAAAATTCTAGAAACAACCCCAAACGAAAAACAGATAAGAACGCAATGGTCAGAGTATGGCAAAAGGACACAGGAGCTAATGGAAGAGTTCCCAATGGCCAAAGCTGGAATGACTTGAGCAAAGGAAAAAAACAAAACAAAACAAAAACCTTATTGGTTTATAACCCAAAGTATACAGTAAAATCCATGTGTTCATACTGACATGAATGGTCAAATAATAAATGGAAGAGAGGAGACAAATCTCTGCAGAATAATTCTAAATAATTCCAAACAATTTATGTATCTACTCAGCCTGGAGCATAACTCCTGACTCCTTAACTGTGGACTGCACATAGTGAACTTCTCCTAAAGAGTACAGTATGGAAAGGGGGGAACTTTACAGTAGAGGAGTCAACAAACTTGAAGCTAGGCAATCAAAGTCAGTTTATAATAAATAAATTAAACTTATTATAAAAGTGAATGAAATTTTAAAACAAAAAAAGCCAAAGCTTTGTTAGAAGAGATTTAGCTTAAAATATATAGAAATCAAGAAGTAAAATTAATATAAAGCAAACCCAATATTTAGGAAAACTATAAAATATAAGATAACTAACATTAAGGGGGGGCAGAATGTGATAGAAGTCTTGATTATGAAACTCCTTCAGGAAATTTCTTCTCAGAGAAACAAGCTTCAGCCATAAGCCTCTTGGTTTATGATAGAGAAACTGTGCCCAAGAGCCTGTTGTTGCTCTCTATCCTTCTCTTGACCTTTCCCCTTTCCCTTCTTTTTCATCCCCTCCTACCTCTGAATCAGTCCTTTTCCGTGAGAGAACCTTCTTAGGTTTTAAAGCGCATACCTGACTCTAAAAACTCAGTGTTTGTGTTGTGAATCTTACTGAGAACTGTTTGTGTGTCTGGCATCGTGACAGGTACTGTTCAGAAGATGAAAAGCAGTCTAGTTTTGGAGACAAATTGAAGTGTATTTAAAGTTTAATTCTCTGTCATTGTTCTTTTAGATTATACTTCAAACTACTAATAAAAATAATGAAATGAAGATGTTTCTTATTTTTAGGTGCAAATATTCTCCGAGATTCAACAGGCAACGTCAAATTAGGAGATTTTGGAACCAGCAAACGGCTTCAAAGCATCTGTCTTTCAGGGACAGGAATGAAGTCAGTCACAGGCACGCCGTACTGGATGAGCCCTGAAGTCATCAGTGGGGAAGGGTATGGCAGAAAAGCCGATATCTGGTAGGTTTGCCTGAAAACACCTGTCTTACTTATTTCCATCCAGGATGGAAATTACTGAGCCAGATTTCAATTACCTTTTGTACTCTCGAAATAGGATGTCAGGATTATAAAGATTAATATTTTAATTATGCCTCTTTGAAACTTAATCATTGAATGGATAAATGGAGGTCTTGGACCTGTCTTCCCTTCTTCAGGAGGAATTTCGTCTTAAGCAACTTCAGCATCAGAAAACTATCATTTCCCTGAAGAATTTTAAAATAATTAATCTTTATTGTTAGTCTCTTATAATTCAGTTACACTTTAATTGCTTAATAATTTTAAGCTAAAACTTATAATGGCCATTTTCTTCTTTCCACCAGAGAAGTTTTTTTTAATACAATAGATAATCATTTTAGGCATCTAAAGGCAGAGTTTTAACATTTGTATTTGTAAGATAAAGACCCAAAAATATACTTAATGTCAAGTTATAGAATTACATAAAGCAAAAACTATAAAATGAGGAATGTTTTTGCTTAGCTATTGGAGTCATTCCTTAAATTGTGGTTTATTTTCATTGGTTTTTATGTTTAAATTATGTTATATATATATAATAATTACAACCTTTTAAATGAAACTTAACTTGAAACCAAGTCATACTTAAATGTATATAGACTTCACTCCTGTTTCTCATTATCTGGCTTTCTTTCATCATGATATTGTTTGTGTAATGTAATTTAAAAATTTCTTTTTAGGAGTGTGGGCTGTACTGTGGTAGAAATGCTAACTGAAAAGCCTCCTTGGGCAGAATATGAAGCAATGGCTGCCATATTTAAAATCGCCACTCAGCCAACAAACCCAAAGCTGCCACCTCATGTCTCAGACTATACTCGCGATTTCCTCAAACGGATCTTTATAGAGGCCAAACTGAGACCTTCAGCTGAGGAACTCTTAAGGCACATGTTTGTGCATTATCACTAGCAGCCAGTAACCTGTCCTGTGCCTCTGCCTGCTCCCATCTATCCATTCACCTTCTCTCTGACTGCACTTTTCTTTTTTTATAAAAAAAGAGAGATGGGCGAGAAAAAAAGACAAGAGGGAAAGTGTTTCTCTTGATTCTTGGTTAATTTGTTTAATAATAGTAACCTAAATTTTTTATATTTAATCTTTTTTTCCTTACAAGAACTTGAAACTTTTTTTAATTTAATTTTTATAATGTACTGATGTGATTCAGAGACATAAAGCACTTTAGTACATGGTCACTCTTTCTAGTACAAACAAATCATTTGGAATACTTAAAGACTGTAGTCTTTCTCTGTATCAATGACAAATTGTCAGTGATGGGAGACATGGAAAACAAGAAGAAGAAAATGATGTATAATTTGTAGTTTTTAATGATAGTATTTAAAATAGATTCTTATTTGTGGGTCTGAGCCCAAACTCGATTTTAGAGTAGGTACTAAACTTAAAGAATATAGATTCCTTCTTATATCTGTATTCTTTAGATCCTAACCTCTGTCTACCAAGCTTTTTGTTCAGTAGTAATCTTGATAGAAAATATGAATCTCCTAAGAGGTATGTTTATTTGTTCATTCTAGTCAGTATAATAAGCAAATACACTATAAAAGATCCATGTTACTGGAATCTATAAACCTTAAGGGATGGCCTTCTGTTTAAAAACATAAAAGATAGTATTTTAAAACAAATATGGGAAGTCAGTGAGCAAATACAAATTAAAAGACAAAAGGAGGTTGCTCTAATTCAATGTGGTAAAAGAGACCACATTTTCCTATCAACAGAAATAATGAAAAGCAGAACTAAGTGTTGTTTAGTGTATTTTAAATTGTGTTCTTTACCTGAGGGAGAAAGTCCCCAAACTAAGGGAAAAGAGAAATAACCAAAATAATTTATATTATATCTTCCTATTTCTAGCTCCTGATTCCCCATAGATAACATTTCTTAGGAACTAAATGTTTAACCTGGAGTATCCATAAAGCTAGTGTCATGAGATAAAACCCTTGTTCTTGGGATTACAGAATACGAAAGCACCTCAAAACAAACAAACAAACAAAAACAGTAAAACAGTGGATCTTAAGGGTGGGGTGGTGATAATTTCTCTTGGCATTTTGCAATGCCTAGAGACAGTTTTGGTTGTCACAGCTTAGGAGGATGCTAGTGGCATCTAGTGAGTAGAGCCCAAGAATGCTGCTAAACAAACTACAGTATACAAGGACAACAACACCTCCTGCCTCCCAACGAAGAATTGTCCTGCTCAAAATGTCAAAAGTACCAAAGTTGAGAAACTGTGTTGTTATTACCAGCCTCAGTTATAAAGTGGTAACAGCCATTTACAAAGCAGATTCCTTGCAAAAAGTAAATTTCAAAGAGAAAGTGTAATGCGTAATGAGGGTTTTACAACAGAAGCTATCACAACTTCAAGTCAAGGGTGAATGATCTGAACAGCAAGTAGCAACCTGTTTCTTACCAGCTGCATATTGCACCCAAATCAGTAGCTTCCATTTTAGAAACAAAATGAACTTAAACACAGAGCTTATTGAACTCAGCCACCTGTATATATTCTTTTCTCAACTCAATTTATAATTTTGGGGAAAGAAAAGCATACAAAAACAAATATTAACTACTTGATAGGAATGTTAAAACTACCAGCTATTTCTAGTATAATGTATCCACTAAGAGCAAGGACATTAAATGGAAGAAGACAACTAGGAGAATTCCACTATCTCTAATGGACTTGTGCTACTGAAAAATATGAATGACATTAATAATTTGATGGCTTGCAGTTTTTTCAGTATTTTAAAACATCTAGA